>NC_044031.1:652658969-652966116 GCF_901765095.1 Microcaecilia unicolor | reverse complement strand
ACCATCTGTAATGCCTTTTTGTACCCGTGAGATCATCCTCTGATTTCACTCTCACCTTCTTCCAGATGCTAATCAAAAAATCCCTAGTAGTCTAGTAGCCCCCCCCCCCCCCACCTCCATCTGCAATACTTGACCTTTTTCCTCCTGGGATGCACCGCATGGAGTTAGTCTGCTAAATAGGGGAATTTTTGCCTCATTTGGTAGTCTTTACCTAGACTACCAACTAAAGGAAAAAAATCTGTTACTTGGCAGAGTAACTTCAAGCAGTGCATCCCAGGACGGGCCATATAAGGTCAGGCGCTGCCAGAGGGAAAGCGGTGGCGCAGAGACGGGAGCGAGTGGGCATCACTCCTGCCACTTCCTTCAAGGTACATGGGGAGGAGAATCCTCTAGACTAATGGATACTTTTTAAGGTGGAGAGGGGGTGGCAGCAACAGTAGTATACACCACCTGTTGTGCATGGTGGGGGAGGGCAGAGGCTGAGGCAACCCCTCATGCAGGAGCGGGCAATTATTATTTTTTCCTCAATTGACTCAAGCACTGAATGGAATGGAGATGTTCTTTTGCTCTTTAGCAGCAAATATCTGCTTAGTACTGCCATGGCATGTGCTGGTGTTTTTTTTTTTTTTCTGACAGCACTCTTTTTAATGCAGTGTAATTTGAATGCTATTAGTCTACTGCACTAGAGAACAAAACCTTTGTGTTGCATTTACGAAAACAGCTATGCTGTCAGCCATTGGCACATGGCTCTGACACGTGATGTTCTGCATCAGCCCTTGTATGAGGAGTGAGCTAGTTTGCCTGGGAAGCTTATAGGCAGGCAATATATACAAGACATAGGGGTCAGTATGCACCAAAAACCTCTGCACTGATAGTATCCTATAACAGATTCTGTTATAGAATAGTGCGTAGGTAGGCATTTGCATGCTAATATTTAGGTGCAATCAATTACGCCTTTTACAAGGTAGGTGTAAACATTTGTGCCTTAAGTGTTGACCCACGCACACTGCTTATAGTAGTATATAAGATTTAGCGCATAAGTGTACGACCTGCCCCCTCCTCCTGTCTGTTGTTACATGCTAAAGCACTTAGGCACTGACTAATAGCATAGTTAAGTACATAAGCTCAGATTCTGTATAGGTCGGCCAAATTTGGGTGCAGATCCCGGATCTGCACGTAAACTAATTAGTCAATTAGGCGCTGACTGTCAGTTATTGGAGTGAACAAGCACTTAATTCCCAGTAATTAGGAGTTATGTGTGGATCTACCTAAATTTCATAGTGTGCAGTTCAAAAGGGGGCATGGGTGGGTCAGGGGATTCCCAGAAATTAAGCATGATGTATAGAATACCATCAATTAGACACGATCATTTACACCAGCTTTTGGCAGGCATAAGGGCTCACGCCCAAAATTAGGCACGAGAAGTACTCCAAGTGAGTATTTTGTAAAGGGTGCACTGAGCAAGCACAAGAATGCTATCTTAGTGTGGATCATACTGGCGCCTAACTTTGAGTACTATTATCTGAATCTGGCCCATAATGTCCGTTTTTCTCCATTTTGGCACTTTTTTTTTTTAATTTGTAGAGGTCTTTTTATTAGAAGCTCAAGTCAGTGCTACAAAGAAAAGTCAATATACATCAAACATATACACCATGTAAAACAAATTGCTTCTCAAAAATAAAGGCCCAAACAGGAACCTCTAATTTGTATTTATTTATTTATATAGATATAGTGCACTACATAGAATTAGGGGGACAGGTTAGTTAGTTTAGTTTAGTTCTTGGGATTTATTACTGCCTTTATGAAACGATTCACCCAAGGCGGTGTATTGAAATGTTCCAAGTGAAATTCTGTTTACTGCTTCACACATGGCTGCTCTGTAAGTACAGACTTTAAGGTGTGCTTTTACTACTAACAGAAACCAAACCAAACCACTTCACTGTCAAACTGCAAATCAAGATTGAACTGTGGGATATGCAGCAAAGAAAATACAGTGGCCTTGGTACTTTTCTGCCTTTGGCATTTGTTTAAAGGCGTGAGGTTAATGAACGCAGCCTTGTAGATTACAAGTGTGGTATGCAAATATGTGGGTTCTGATTGAATCAGAATCTCTACATATTGGGGTAAATTTTCAGTTGTGCACCTTGCTTGCAAAATTACACTCATAATTTTAAGTCCACACAAAAGATATTGCTAAATGTTATGTGTATAATCGTAACTCTCAGTTTAAACTATTGACATAATATATTGCCTGCTGGTTATGCACATAGGACTAGATTCTATATATGGTGCCTGAAAAATTGGCACCGAAAATATTTCCGCCTAGGTGTATTCTGTATTTAGGTGCGGTTTATAGAATATGCCTAGTAGCCATGCCTGCACATAACTCTAAGCGCGTTCATTTACGCCAAGTAAAACTTGGTGTAAATACCGGTACTGGCGCCTAAATTAGGCATGGAGCAGATGTATTCTATAACTCTGCGCATACATTTTTGGAACACCCATGGCCCATCCATTCCACGCCCCCTTTTTGGTAGCATGAATTAGAATTTGCATGCACCAGAACACGCTTAGCAAGCTGTGCATGTAAATTCAGTTAAAGCCAATTAGTGTCAAGTAAGTGGCAATTAGCGCTGATTAGCTTGTTAAGTAATTAAATTGTGCATGCAAATCCAGAATATGACCAGTTTTGCTCAAGCAATTTCGGTCGTGCTTTATAGAAACCACGGGATAATGCTAAGGTTACACATGTAAATTCATAATTCAGCATTGAAATCACTTTTCCTCCCATGGAATATCTTTTTGTATGTCCAAATTTATCTTTCTATTAAGATTCTATTATTTACTCTGAGGTTGGTATTCAGCCAGCAGCAGTGAGCATTTTGTTTAGCCACCGCTGGTATTATTCCCAGATCTTTAATGCTGGGCCATGTCTGGACACCGGCATTGAATATGTGGGTTTATGCAGCTAGTTATCTCTTATGGAGTTAATTGCAGTATTCAGCACTTAACCGCCTAAACGACACCGCGTAAAGATGCAACTGGCTTCTACGTGGTCCAATTTAACAACTAAACTTAGGCAGCTAAGTACTCAATAGGGACGCTTAACCAAATAAACCCTGACTCCGCCCCCAGACCACCCACGAAATAGCCATCTTTGGGTTTAGCGATCTCTGGTGATATTCAGTGGGACTAGCCAGTTAAGTGCTGCTGAATATCAGTGGATAGCCCTGAATAAGCAATTTACCCGGTCATGAACCATTTCTGGCAGTTAAATTGCTTTGAATATTGACCCCTCTATTTGGTTTATTTATCACCTTTTTGAAGAAATTCACTCAAGGTAGTGTACAGCAAGTTTAACTCGGACATAGGTCATAAAAAATTATGGCAGTAAAACTATTCAGATAGTGCATATTGTAACATGGTATGCTAATTACAAAGTCAACACAATACACATTAAAATGTCTTAAGTAACAGGAGTTAGAAGATAAGGGTAACTGACTAAAGGAAAAATTGCACATGGGGTCAGAAAAGGTGCATGTATGGTAAACATCTTGCTGCAGTAAGTGCAGCTAATGTTAATCTTTGTGTGTGTGTGTGTTGCTAGTTAGTTGCTTCTTCCATTAAAGGCTTGAGTGGAGAGCCAAGCTTTCACCTGCTTCCTGAAGTATAGAGAGTCTTGTGTTGAGCGAAGCCTTTCAAATAGTGCTTTCCAGAGTGTGGGGAATACTCCAGAGAAGGTATCATGTGATTTCCATTGGAGAAGGTGTGCTTAGAGAGAACTTCTTAGGAGGATCTTAGCGACCTTGGAGGGGTGATCTGGTTTTCAAGTGCTCTGGCCTATCTCCTTTAAGGGCCTTGTACTGGTCACCAATGAAGTTTTTGCAGAAATGGCGTGATGTGATCACATTACTTACAATCTTTTCTGTCAGTTGTGCTGCATTAGTTGGATCTGACTCTTTATAGAATGCCTTATTAGTTCCTTCGATTCTTGATATCCCTCCTTTCTGTGGTACTATCTTTATCTTTTATTAAACTTGATGATGTATCGCCAAATCTACAGGAGGTCTAAGCAGTTTGAAAGGTATAACAGCAAAAATGTGAAAGGAACAATCAACAGGAAAGAAATGGAAAAAAAACAGTCAAACAAGACACATCTAACAGACAAACAATCAAACAAACATAGGAGCCTTCATGGCACCCCAAAACTGCATCCGCAAAAACCTTCCTAAAAAAAACAAGTCTTCAACAAAATAAATTTCTCGTAGGAGGTTTACAGATTACAGGTAAGAACTTCCAGGGGTACTTTTTAGGCAGCTGAAAGTCCATTTATGTGCCAACATCTAATCTTTTTTTCAACCTAGGTTTTAGTTATAGTCCAAAGCATGGAGCACTGTTACAGATAGTAAAATGAACCAGATCATATTAATTCCATAGTTCATACACAATTTACTCAAATGTCCCCCCCCCCCACCTTTGCATTAAGGAATTCAACATATTGAAACAATCAGATTAGCCATACTTAACACCAACACTCTGCTCTTCCCACCCCTAAGATTTTTTTCCAGTCTTTCAGGTGTATAATATCAAAACAAAAGCCTTTCCATATCATCAAGCTGATCAATCCATAGACTGGTGGGTTGTGTCCATCTACCAGCAGGTGGAGATAGAGAGCAAACTTTTGCCTCCCTATATGTGGTCATGTGCTGCTGGAAACTCCCCAGTATGTTCTCTATCTCAGCAGGTGGTGGTCACACACAGCAGCAGCTCTGGCTAGGCCTCCAAGCCTAATCCTTAGGTTTTGTTGAGGCCTGGGGTTGAGGGCTCTTTTTGAGCAAGTGCAAACCTGGTGGTGCCAGGTCCCTCCTTTTCTCCCCCCTCCCGCTGGCTCCGTTTAAAAAAAAAAAAAAAAAAAAAAAAAAAAAAATATATATATATTTTTTTAAACGTCTTTAAAGGCGTTTAATTCGACGTTTCTTTAAACGTTCATTGCAGCTACTCACTGGGACACCAGTTCGTTACAGCTCGGAGCGGCAAGCAGGTAATTTTACCTTTTTATAGCGGGCAGGGGGTTCCCCGATTCTTCTCCTCGTGGCAATGGCGTCGGAGGGCGAGGGCGCAAAGGGTCGCTCCCCGGATCGCTGGAGCGCTTCTAGAGGGGATGCGGGGGTTTTACAACCTGATTCGCCCTTGATGGGTGATAGTTTAGTGACCGATGAATGTCCCGGTCGTTCCTCCGGCGTGGCGGTTTTTTCCCGCCATAAACGCCCATCCCCCGCTCCTCGCCTCCGCCATCTTGGCCGGCCACGCGGCTCGGACGGCTTCTTCGGGGCCGCCCTTGAGGTTGGAGACATTAATGCCATGAACGCCCTTAATTTGGGCGACGGCACAAAAGCGGCTAAAGTTAAGCGCCGTTCTTCCCGCGCGGCTCCTTCACGGAGTTTCGCGCCGGACGCCATTTTGGATGCGCAGCATGTCTCTCCCCCGCTATTGCGAGCGCCGGTTGAGAGTGCGTCTAGGGCTGTTGCCCAGGCTGCGGAAGTGCACAGTCTGGGGGGTTTCTCCCCAGAGTTTGTTTTGCTGCTGCATCAGGCTTTCCTCATGCAAAACGCTGCCCCTGCTCCCTCTTCTGATAAAGAGGTTGAGGTTCCCAGAGGTAAACGCCCTCGGGTTGATTTCCAGGCCTTGGAAGACTTTTGTCTCCTCCGATGTAGATGAGGGCAGCGTGTCTGAGGTCTCCCAACGATCCTTTGCGGATTCCTTGGAGGAGATAGATCCCCGCTCGGATGGAGCGGATGACCCCTCTGCAGCGCGGCTTTTTAGCCCAGAGGATTTGCCCAACCTGTTGTTACAGGCCGTGGACACTTTGAAGATTTCCTCTCCGGAGGACGTCTCTCCCTCAGCCCCTGTTGGCTCTGCCATTATGCTGGGGACGAAGCGCCCGCCTAGAACCTTCCACGTGCATGATGCCATGCACACCTTAATTGCGGCTCAATGGGATGTCCCGGAAACGAGCCTTAAAGTGGCTAGGGCTATGTCCCGCCTCTATCCTTTGGCTGTGAGTGAACGTGAGGCCTATCTGTGGCCTACCGTGGATTCTTTAATCACTGCGGTGACTAAGAAAACGGCGTTGCCGGTGGAAGGTGGCACGGCCCTAAAGGACGCCCAAGACAGAAGATTGGAGGCGGCCTTAAGGTCGTTCTTGGAGGCAGCTGCTTTAAGTTTGCAGGCCTCAGTTTGCGGCTCCTATGTGGCCAGGGCGTGCCGGACTATGGTGCAGCGGGCTTCCCCCTCGGATCATTCCTTGAGGGCTGATTGGCCGGCCCTGGAATCGGGCTTAGCCTATTTGGCAGACTTGCTGTATGATGTCTGGAGAGCCTCAGCTAAAGGCATGGCTCAGACAGTCTCTGCGCGGCGGTGGCTTTGGCTGAAACATTGGTCTGCTGACCACGCCTCTAAATCCCGCCTGGCTAGATTGCCTTTTAAAGGCAAGCTGCTCTTTGGGGTCGAGCTGGACAAAATCGTGACCGATCTCGGCACGTCTAAGGGCAAGAAATTACCAGAGGTCAGGGCTCGGGTTAGTACTCGTCCCGATACCTCCATACCGCCCGGGCAAGTCGGGTTCCTCTGCCCCCTCTTCCTTCAAGAGGAATTTCTCCCCCAAGCAGCATTCCTTTCGCAGAGACCGCCGTCCCGGAGGTGCTCCCTCCGGTCCTCCCCCAGGGTCTCGTACCCAATGACGGGGCCTTGGTCCACGCCCCAGTGCAGATTGGAGGACGGCTGTCCTCGTTTCTGGGCGAGTGGACCACTATAACTTCAGACGCGTGGGTGCTGGAAGTCATCAGAGACGGCTACAAGCTAGAGTTCTGCCAACCCTTAAGAGACGGGTTTGTACTCTCTCCCTGCAAGTCTCCGGTCAAGCTGTGGTAGTGCAGCAGACCTTGGACAACCTGATCCGCCTGGGTGCGGTCGTTCCGGTGCCAAAAAATCAGATTGGCAAGGGACGTTACTCCATTTACTTTGTGGTACCAAAGAAAGGAGGTTCTGTCCGGCCTATCCTCGACCTCAAAGGGGTCAATCGGGCCTGGAAAGTGAGGCACTTTCGCATGGAGACTCTCCGCTCTGTTATAGCGGCAGTGAAGGCAGGAGAGTTCTTGGCTTCCTTGGACATCAAGGAAGCGTACCTGCATATTCCCATCTGGCCTCCTCTCCAACGCTTTCTGCGTTTTACAGTCCTGAGACGACACTTCCAGTTCAGAGCCCTCCCTTTCGGGTTGGCTACTGCTCCGCGGACCTTTTCCAAAGTAATGGGGGTCATAGCGGCCTTCCTGCTAAAGGAAGGAGTACAAGTCCATCCTTATCTGGACGACTGGTTGATCCGAGCCCCCTCTTATGCAGAGTGCGGCAAAGCTATGGACCGGGTAGTTGCTCTTTTGAGCTCCCTGGGATGGATCATCAACTGGAAGAAGAGCCAGCTGCGCCTGACTCAGTCCCTGGTGTATCTGGGAGTTCGATTCGACACCCAAGTGGGCAGAGTGTTCCTGCCAGACAATCGGATTGTCAAGCTTCAGGCTCAGGTGGACTAGTTCCTAGTAGCCTCTCCTATTCGAGCTTGGGACTACGTGCAGCTGTTGGGCTCTATGACGGCCACGATGGAAGTAGTGCCCTGGGCCAGGGCTCATATGAGACCACTACAGCTATCTCTGCTGCTGCGCTGGACTCCGATGTCGGAGGATTATGCTGTGCGCCTTCCCGTGGACCCAGCAGTGCGCAAGGCGCTGAGCTGGTGGACGCAGACAGACAAGTTGTCTGCAGGATTGCCTCTGGTGACCCCGGAGTGGATTGTCGTCACGACAGACGCCTCTTTGATGGGCTGGGGAGCCCACTGCTTGGGAAGGACAGCGCAGGGGCTCTAGTCTCCTGCAGAGGCAAGTGGTCTATCAACCTCCTGGAACTCAGAGCCATTCGCTTGGTGTTATTGGAGTTCATCCCGGTACTCGTGTTGAAGCCTGTACGGGTCCTGTCGGACAATGCCACGGCTGTGGCCTATATCAACCGCCAGGGAGGTACCAGAGCGCCCCTCTAGCCAAGGAGGCTATGAGTCTTTGCCAGTGGGCGGAAGCGAACCTGGAGCAGCTTTCAGCGGCCCACATTGCCGGAGTCATGAATGTCAAGGCGGACTTTCTCAGTCGCCATACCTTGGAGCCCGGAGAGTGGCGACTATCTGCTCAGGCGTTCTTGGACATCACGAAGCGCTGGGGCCAGCCGAGCCTAGATCTGATGGCGTCATCGGCCAATGGCCAAGTGCCGCGCTTTTTCAGCAGAGGACGGGACCCTCGATCCCTGGGAGTAGATGCTCTTCTCCAACAGTGGCCGACACAAGAGCTCCTCTATGTGTTCCCGCCCTGGCCCATGTTGGGCAGGGTGCTAGACCGGGTGGCAAAGCATCCCGGCAGGGTAATCCTGGTGGGTCCGGATTGGCCCAGACGTCCCTGGTATGCGGACTTGTTCAGGCTCTCAGTCGACGATCCTCTGCGGCTGTCAGTGGAGCAGGGCCTGTTACATCAGGGTCCCGTGGTGAGGGAGGATCCCTCTCCCTTTGGTCTTACGGCCTGGCTATTGAGCGGCAGCGTCTGAGGAAGAAGGGCTTCTCAGACAAGGTCATCGCCACTATGCTAAGAGCGAGGAAGCGCTCTACTTCTACTGCTTACGCCAGGGTTTGGCGTATCTTTGCAGCGTGGTGTGAAGCAGGCTCACTTTCTCCCTTCACTGCTCCAATTTCTTCAGTGTTGGCGTTCCTGCAAGAAGGTCTGGAGAAAGGCCTGTCGCTCAGTTCCCTTAAAGTCCAGGTAGCGGCTCTGGCTTGCTTCAGGGGCCGCCTGAAGGGTGCTTCCCTGGCTTCGCAGCCAGATGTGGTGCGCTTTCTCAAGGGAGTTAATCACCTGCGCCCTCCTCTGCACTCAGTGGTGCCTGCGTGGAATCTCAACCTGGTGCTAAGAGCATTGCAGAAGCCGCCTTTTGAACCCTTGTCAAGGGCATCTCTGAAAGACCTGACGTTGAAAGCAGTCTTTTTGGTGGCTATCACTTCAGCCAGAAGAGTTTCCGAGCTCCAGGCGCTCTCATGTCGAGAGCCTTTTCTGCAGGTCACTGAGGCAGGAGTGACTATTCGCACAGTGCCTTCCTTCCTGCCCAAGATTGTTTCTCGCTTCCATGTGAATCAGCAGCTCTGTCTCCCTTCCTTTCGTAGGGAGGACTACCCAGAGGAGTACTCTGCTCTTAAATATCTGGATGTGAGGCGAGTCATCATCAGATACTTGGAAGTGACCAATGATTTCCGGAAATCGGATCATCTGTTTGTCCTGTTTGCAGGTCCTCGTAAGGGTCTGCAGGCTGCTAAGCCTACAGTGGCAAGATGGGTCAAGGAAGCCATTGCAGCGGCTTATGTGGCCGCAGGGAAGGTGCCGCCTAGCCAGCTGAAGGCTCACTCCGCGAGAGCTCAGGCGGCCTCGATGGCAGAGGTCGGATCCGTCTCCTTGGAAGAGATATGCAAGGCGGCAACTTGGGCTTCGGCTCATACTTTCTCCAAGCATTACCGTTTGACGGTGGCTGCACGGGCGGAGGCCCGGTTTGGAGCTTCAGTGTTGAGGTCAGGGATTTCAATGTCCCGCCCTGGGTGAGTACTGCTTCGGTACATCCCACCAGTCTATGGATTGATCAGCTTGATGATATGGAAGGTAAAATTATGTATAATCATACCTGATAATTTTCTTTCCATTAATCATAGCTGATCAATCCATAGCCCCTCCCAGATATCTGTACTGTTTTTATTCTGATTGCATTTCAGGTGCAAGTTTAGTCTTCAGTTACTTCAGAAAGACTTCGTGTTCAAGTTTTTTCACTTGGATTCTTCAAGAGTTGAGACGAGTTTGTGTTACAGTGAGCTGCTGCATTCCTCTCCCCCCCGTTTTACGGGGCTGGATTGAGACATAAATTCTGCCGGCACTCCCTCCCGCTTCGTGCGGCTGTAGGGCAGCTTTGTACCCTTCCCGCTTCGGCGGTGTTAGGGTCAGTCAGCTCCTCCCGCGGTTGCGGTTGCAGGATAAGCCAGATCCCCCCGCATCGGCGGGTGTGGTGTCCCTCCCCCGCTCCGCGGGGATGAGCTGGACGGATTCCCCTCCCCCACTTGTGTGGGGATGAGCTGGGTTATTTCCCCTCCCCCGTTTCGGCGGTGGTGAGCTGGGCAGAGTGTCCCTTCGTGGGTGTAATTCTCTAAGTGCTGAGTCCTGCGGATGGAGCTTTGATATCGACATACTGAGGAGTTTCCGGCAGCACATGACCACATATAGGGAGGCAAAAGTTTGCTCTCTATCTCCACCTGCTGGTAGATGGACACAACCCACCAGTCTATGGATTGATCAGCTATGATTAATGGAAAGAAAATTATCAGGTATGATTATACATAATTTTACCTTTATATTCATTGTCTATCATATTGGATGCCATAGTTCCCTTTAGGTGACTCAACAGCGCTATACTGCAAATGCTTGTCTATTTGTAGATTCAAGTCTTCTTTTACAATGTTGATAAATTCTGTATCAGGAATTGGGAGGGGGGAGGGATTTGAATGATTTATACAGTCAGGAAGTCTCTCTTCCCTTCCCCCTTTTAACAGTACCTAGCCCTAATGCTCCCAAATAAGATCTCTCATTGCCCTTTGTTCCACAAAATGCTTTACCTTCCAAATCAAATTTATCCAATATTTTGTCAAAGTCCAGCATCTGTCACCAGTTGACCCAAAGTTTTTTTTTAATTTGGTATAGCATCCCCTCCAACCTATACCCCTCCATTTGTGTTGCCCATACCAGAGTTAATTGTAACGTTAAAATCCTGTCCTATAATTAGGTGACCCTCTGCAACCCCCAGTATCTTATTTTCCATTAAGTCAAAGAAAGGTGCTTATTCGTTATTTAGATCACAAGATATTAGGTGTAAAGTAATCCTTATATGATTATTTTAACAAAAATGTATCTTCCATTCTGTTCTTACCTTTATTTATTTATTTATTTATTTATTTATTTATTTATTTATTAGGATTTATTTACCGCGTTTTTGAAGGAATTCACTCAAGGCAGTGTAAAGTAAGAATAGATCAAACATGAGCAATAGACAATTACAGCAGTAAAAATATTCAAAAACAATACAAAGTATGGTATGGTATACTATCTACAATGTCAACACAATACATAATAGAACATAATTGATAGTGAAGGGTAAAGCAAAGATGTAACACATAGATAGGTAAAGTAGGAAGAGTTAGAAAGTAAGGTGATTGATTTAAAGAAAGTTGCACATGAGGTCAGAGAAATGGTTAAATATTATCTCAGCTAGGGTAGGAGTGGATAAACATGTCCTGTTGCAGTATAGCACTTGATGGACTGCACACACCACTTCCTGTGCTAGTTATTACCCCCACCCTGTTTGTTTTTTTGCCCTGTCTTGTTAGATGCAAAAAAAGGGGGGGGAGCACGTGTGCAATTAGGCATTCATGCCTAGATAGTAGGGAAGTTTCTTGCAAGAAACCCACTTGCATCTTCAAATGAGTTACCTCTTTATAAAATGTCACCATTTAGGGGGGTGGGGTGTAAGCTTCTAACATTCATTGCCATAAGTCTAACGAAACCATCCTTACTCATACACTAACACTTTCCTGTCTCACACCACACTCATTAGCAGCACAGCCCTCCACACGTCCTCCTCCAGTCACATTCCACGCCTCTACAGTCAGATTCTCCCACCCCAGGCCTTTAGTGGAAGCGCATACCCACTAGACAGTCTTTTCCTCCAACACACTATGCCATTTATTGGCTATTTATATGCCCAGTCAAACATATTCAAGCAGTCTCCACATAGGATTTGGTGCATTTATCATATCTTTCATATTAATACCTGCCCCTGTTTGAGGCAGTCATCAGGCATTTCACAATAGGATCTTGCGAACCATTATCACAGTTCAGCACATCAATCTTCCAGCTCCAAAAAAACGCACATATCACTGCCAGCAGAGGTGCTAGGCTCTCCCGACTGCCTCTTTGATCATGTCACTCCTTTTTCAGCTTTTTGCCGTTTTCGTACAGAGATCTTATTTAGGTGCTTGGTCCCCAATTTGTCTGGGATCACCTCCTATAGCCCCTTTCGTCTAGCATCCAGCAGAATCTTAATAGCCTCATTCTATAGGATTTATCTTTGGATAGAAACCCTATTCCAAAGGGATACAGCTATTTATAGCAGCTATTTTTGCTGCACAACTTTTTTTGTGATCGCTCTGAACTCCCTTCGTTTACAGTGTGGTAGGAGATGTATCCATGAATAATTCGTTTTTATGATTCTCCCAAGTGACTTGACCAATCTTTCTCACCGCTTGCAACACTTGCTTCCTGTTCAGATAATGAAGAAAACATGTTACTACATCTTGAGACCAGTTGTTTTCTTTAGGGCCCAACATTCAGTGAGCCCACTCAGTCTCAGTTCTGGGAAACTTGTCCTTTTCTCCCACTGCTCACAAGAACTTGATAATGATTTTTTTTAACTCTATACAGGAAATTTCTAGATCCTCCAGCACCCCACAAAAGCAGAGATTATTATGCCTGGAGCAGTTCTCCAGGTCTTCGAAGGGCATCCTCATTAACTCTCTCCAGCTCTAGCAAGCATTGCAGTATTGCGCCAGTGGCATCCCCCTATTCCTCCACCTTTCCTACAGCTTATTTTGTTGAAGTCAGCCCACAGCTCCTCCAGACAGGAATGAATGTCTGCTCTCACACTTACTATTTCAATTTACATTTCATTAAGCCACCAGTAGAGCTCTAATCGGCATGGCATTTGATCCCCATCTACCTGGGGCCGCTTGATAATAGTGATCATAATATGACCAGATTTGATATTAGCTTTGAAGTAAGTATACATAGGAAATCAAATACGTTAGCGTTTAACTTTATGTTTCAATCATTTTTATTGCAAATTTCAATAAACAGTGTACAAGTGTGCAATGATCTTTGCAGGGTTAACATCTGAACCAACACTATTACAACGATGCACTCCAATGTGTCTATCTAACATTTCTTCTATCTCTTCCCATCTTCCCCCCCCTTCATAATTCCCCCCCACCCTTCCCTCCCTCCCCCCCCCCCTCCCCCCCCCGGTTTCTCAATGGCCTACTATCAGTCTACAGGTATTCAAGGTCTCTCATTTGTATCCACACAGTCTCTCAATTTAGGATTTTACTTTTTGCGTGTGGTTGTAGAGTATTCCAAAAGTTCGCCCAGGTGGTTTCCAGCTTTTTGCCCTCCACAGAGGAAATGTCTGTAATTCCACATCGTTCCAGTTTTAAGAGTTCAATCATATTGGTCCTCCAAGCTCCCAGCGTGGGCCCCTCGTTCGCTCTCCAATTGAGCAGTATTATCTTCTTGCCGATCAGCACTGCCCTGTGCAGAAAGGAGTTAAGTCCTGGCGGGGCATGTCCCGTGTAGCAGTATTTTCCAAAGAGCAGTAAAGGCTGCCTCTGTATTGTGTTGCAGCTCCAGTATTGTTTGACGGCCGCTAACAGCTGGGACCAAAAACGCCCAACCTGAGGGCAAGACCAGAACATATGTCCTAATCCCGCCAGTGCCTGGGCACAATGAGGGCATGCACCCGTGCCACCATATCCTGCCTTGAACGCCCTAGCTGGTGGGATGTAAAGTCGTAGTGCAAATTTGTATTGTATCTCCCAGTGTCTGGAATATATTGAGGTGCGTATTGCCAGGTGTAAAAAGTTCTGCAATACCTCCTCCAACACCTCCGCATTCAAATCCATTGCCCATTTCTGTGCTCTGCCTCTGTAATCAATGTCCTCTGTAGAGTCTTGTAGATATCTGTGATGGAATCGCAGGGGCACTTTGTTTTGAGCCCCCAAAGTCAATGCTGTGTTTAAAGTGTCCTGTACATCCTCACTTAAGTTGGTCCAGCCCAATTCAGATAAGTAGTGTTGTATCTGCAAATGCGCAAACTGATCAGTCTCTGGTAGGTTGAATTCTGTTTGCAATTCCGGGAATGGTCGTACTCTGCCCTCCTCCGTCAACAGCTGGTACAGATACTGAATTCCTTTTTTTCTCCATCTAGCAAACATCGCTGAGGTTGTGCCCTCTGTAAAATCTGGGTTATGAAGCAGAGGCAAAAAGGGGGTCGCAGACCACTTGAACCAGTGTCTCCTGCACAGCCATCTCCACGCCGCCCTTGCTGAGTGGACGAATGGATTGTTTCTTAAGTTGGGTTTAACTCTGCTGCTGCCCGATGCATGTAGCCACCACCCTAAATGTGTTGTGGGTGAGAGGGCCTGCTCTATTTGTGTGTTTGAAAACTCTCCATGTCCTGTTAGCCAATCTCTAATGTGTCTCATCGAGCATGCTATAGTCAGATATCTTATGTTGAGCAGGCCCATCCCCCCATGCAGTCTCGGCTTCTGAATAACACTCAAGGGGAGCCGAGGCTTCCGCCCCCTCCACAAAAATGTCTGAATCACTTTATTGAGGGCCTTTTCCTCTCTCTGTCTTAAATATAATGGGAGCATCTGAAAGAGGTATAACCATTTAGGGGCTATCATCATGTTAACTAATCCTATGCGTCCTGATAATGAAAGTGGGCATGTGTTCCATAGGTTTAACACGCGTCTGGTCTCTTGTAGGACTGGAAGCACATTCCTGTCGTATAGGCGCCCCATGTCAGCAGGAACTATTACCCCCAGATACTTAATCTGATCCTCTGCCCATTGCAGAGGAAACACTTCTCCCCATTCATGCCTCAGTCCCTGATCTAGGGGCAGTGCCAGGGATTTTGTCAGGTTCAACTGGAAGCCCGAGAGCCTGCCATAGCTGTGTACAGTGTCTAGGAGGTGTTTTAACGATGTTCGGGGAGTGCTCAGCAGCAACAGCAGGTCATCAGCGTATGCCAGCACCTTTATCTCATGCTGTCCTACTTTGACCCCCTGTATACCCTCGTGTAGTCGGATCTTATTCAGCAAGGGTTCTAGGGTCAACAGGAAGAGTAACGGGGATAGCGGGCAGCCTTGACGTGTTCCTTTCTCGATGTCAAATCCCTCTGTTCGAATTCCGTTAACTAATAGCATGGCCCGGGGGTCAGTGTATAGTGTTGTGACGGCCTGTAGTAGCCATCCCGTAACACCTATCCACTTTAATGTTTCAAACAGAAAGGGCCATAACACCCGGTCGAATGCCCGTTCTGCGTCGAGGCTCACCGCCAATTTTTGAGAATGTGTGCTAGGAGCTACTAGTGTGGCTAATATGAATTTACGCACATTCAGAACTGATTGGCGCCCCCTAACGAATCCAGACTGATCTTCTTTAACCAGTTGTGGAAGAAGAGGTGCCAGCCTGTCTGCCAATATCCTTGACAATAGTTTGGCTTCCACATTGATCAGGGAGATTGGTCTGTATGAGCTAGGTTGTAGTGAGTCTCTCCCTTTTTTTGGAATTAAGCTTATCAGGGCCGTATTAGCATGCAAGGGGAATCGACCATTATCCACCACTTCGTTAAGATATTCCGTCAGGGGCCCCAGTATTTTTTGTTTAAGCATTTTATAGAATTCACTAGATAGTCCATCGGGCCCTGGTGCTGAGTGCGTTTTTAGTGCACCTATAGCCTTCTGGAGCTCTTTTGCTCCAATCGGTTTATTAATTTGATCGAGTAGTTCCGGAGATATTTTCCCCATGTTAGCGTTATCTAGGTATGTTCTGATGGCTTCCTGAATGCCTCCCGTCTCTTTCTCCCCCTTATATAGTGTGGCGAAATGCTGCTGGAAGATTTGGGCTATCTCATCTGGTTTAGTGATGATCTCTCCCCTTTGTCCATGTACCGCTGCGATGTAGTGGGTCTTTCGCGTGCCTTTAACAAGTCTCGCAAGCATCCCCCCTGCTTTATCTCCATATTTAAACAATCTGTATTTTCTAAACAGCATTGAGCGTGCTGTTCGTTCCTGGAGTAAGCTGTTTAATGCCACCCTCGTAGATGTAAGAAGCTCATAGGTATATTGCGAGGGGTGTCTGGCATACTGCTTTCTTGTTTCTCTTAGCTGCCTCTCCAGAGCTACTATGCCTTGGGCCATTCGCTTGTTTCGTTTGCTCACATACGCTATGACCTGTCCCCGCAAGACCGCCTTGGCTGCAGACCAATACAGAATGGGGTCTTCTACATGTGCCTGATTATGTGTGTGAAATTCTTCCCAGTGCTGGTGTAAATGTTCTGCAAATTCTTTCGATGCGTATAAGTATGCCGGGAATCTCCACCCCGGGGACTGCCTAAAGTATGCCTCTCCCTCCAAATCAACCCATATCAAGGCATGGTCAGAGATTTCCTCGGGGCCTATGACCGCCTCTGTTACTTTCTGAAATATGTCGGGGGAGGTTAGTATATAATCCAAGCGGGACTGGGTGCGGTGTGCACGGGAGGTATGAGTGTAGTCTTTCTCCTCACCGTGTAATATCCTCCATGGATCTAGCAAGCCCGTTTTCTGACAGAACGAATCTAAAAGGGAAATGTCTGATACGGCTCCAAAACTCGGTTTCCTCGTCCTGTCTAGGAGGGGGTCTAGCACTTGGTTCATGTCCCCGGCAACCACCGCGGGGAGGCCTGCGTGTGTATGACAATGTGTTAGTAGCTGCGCATAAAAACGTTTAGCAGATGTATTGGGGCCATATGCTGAGATCAGAAGCATTTGCTTCCCTTGCAGGTTAAGCTGTATTCCCACAATTCTTCCCTCCCCATCTTTAAACAGCATTTTCGCGGTTCCTTTCAAAGATTTGTGTAATAGGATAGCCGTCCCACCCCTTCTTCCTGTTGCCGGGGAATAAAATACCTCTCCCACCCATCCTCTTTTTAGTTTTTCGCTCTCTTCTTTTGAGAGTCTAGTCTCCTGTAGGCAAGCTATGCTCGCCCCGTGTCTTTTAAGAGCCGATAATATTTTGGTTCTTTTGGTGGGAGATGTGATGCCACACACATTCCAAGATATTAATCTTGTCTTATCCACCCCACCCGTAAGCTTCCACTATTGCCGAGGCAAACATTTTAGCCTGTGGCTCCCGGGCTCCCAGCCTGGCCCCGAAGACCCTCCTCTTCCATTTCTGCGTGTGTTCCACCCTATCTTTTAAACTCCTCTGTTGTTTTTTGAGACTGTGTTGTATAGATTCTTTCCTCCCTTGAGAATACCTTGCAGCGTTAGTTTTAACTATTACTAAATCCCTCCTACCCACCCTGCCCTCCCCCCTTGTTCTACTCCAACTATCCACTTTCCCCAACTCTCTTAACAGCAAATCTGTAGGAGCCCCTGCCATGCCCGAGGCCCCCCCACCAGACCTAATGTGTTTGCGCCCTAATCTGTTTTATGTAATGTGTGCCCAACAGCAATTTTCTTATCATATCTCACCAGCTGAAATCTCCAGTCATTCTCCTGATTGTCCTTCCGCCAACTGTTGTCTGTTCTGTTCTAGTTTGTGTATATAATCTTTGGCAGCCGCCTCTGAATCAAATGATTTCCATTTTCCACTTTGTTGAATCTTTAATACCGCAGGGTATATCAGCATGAATTGGATCTGTAGCTCCTGCAGCCGTCGGCATAATGGTGTGAATTTCTTTCTGCGATCCTGTAGGGACACTGAGTAGTCTTGGAAGATTCTTACAATTTTCCCTTCAAATTTGGTATCATCTCGTTTTAAGCGATAACCCCTCAAAATCTCCTGTTTGTGCAGGTAATTATGAACTTTTAAAATAACTGCACGTGGAGTCTGGCGGCCATCTTGAAACCGGCCTACTCGGTGCACTCTCTCTAAGCATAGAGCTCCAGCGTGATCGGACAGCGCGAATTCATCTGTCAGCCATTTTTCAACCACTGTTGCTAGCACTGAGTCTTTTACTGATTCTGGGATGCCGATCAAGCGTAAGTTGCTCCGTCTGCCCCTGTTTTCTAGGTCGTCTACTTTCTGCTGCAGCGTTTCCACCGTCGCTTTTGTGGTTTGCTGCTGGCTATGTAGGGGGGCCTGCGCGTCTTCTATGTCTGACACTCGCCGCTCGAGCTCTCCAATACGCTTCGTTGCGTCGCGTCCTCCAGGCGGGAATCATACTGTTCTAGTTGCGCCGAGATTTTTGCTAGACGCGGTTCTAGCGCTTGTGTCACCGCGGCAGTCAATTGTGCTAGCTGAGACGCGGTGAAGTTCTGTTCGCCTTGTGGCGGGGCCTTCTCTTCAGCATGGTCCGCCGCCTTAGCCTTGTCCTTCGCCGTTTTTGCGCTGCGTGCCGGCATCGCTTTTGTTCCAGTTTCCACAAATTTATCCATCAGCTGTTTATTGATCTTCCGCTGTTGTCACGGCGATTAGCGTGGGTTTTTTGTGATTTTTAGGGTAAAGTCTGGCAGTGGGGCCTCGGAGAGCAAAGACACGCGTCTTCCTCTCTCACCGCATCACGTGACTCCCTCTAGCGTTTAACTTTAAAAAAGGAGACTATGATAAAATGAGAAGAACGGTGAAAAGAAAACTTAGAGGAGCGACTGCGAGGGTCAAAAATTTACATCAGGAGTGGATGCTGTTCAAAAACACCATCCGTGTATTCAAAAAGGAGGACAGAAGACCAAACGACAGCCGGCGTGGTTAAATAGTGAGGTGAAGGAAGTTTTTAGAGCTAAAAGAAAATCTTTCAGAAAAGGGAAGAAGGAACCAACTGAAAATAATAAGAAACGGCATAAGGAATGTCAAGTCAAATGCAAAGCGCTAATAAGGAAGGCTGAGAGGGACTTCGAAAAAAAAGTTGCGTTGGAGGCAAAAACACACAGTAAAAATTTTTTTAGCTATATTAAAAGCAGGAAGCCGGCAAAAGAATCAGACCACTAGATGACCGAGGAGTAAAATGGGCGATCAGGGAAGACAAAGCTGTAGCGGAGAGATTAAATGAATTCTTTGTTTCGGTCTTCACCGAGGAAGATTTGGGTGGGATACCGGTGCCGGAAATGGTATTCGAAGCTGACGAGTCGGAGAAACTTAATGAGTTCTCTGTAAACCTGGAGGATGTAATGGGGCAGTTCTACGAACTGAAGAATAGCAAATCTCCTGGACCGGATGGTATTCATCCCACAGTACTGATAGAACAGAAAAATGAGCTTGTGGAGCTATTGTTAGAAATATGTAATTTATCCTTAAAATCGAGCGTGGTACCGGAAGATTGGAGGGTGGCCAATGTAACACCGATTTTTAAAAAAGGTTCCAGAGGAGATCCAGGAAATTATAGACTGGTGAGTCTGACGTCGGGGGCCGGGGAAAATGGTAGAGACTTATAAAGAACAAAATTACAGAGCATATTCAAAAGCCTGGATTAATGAGACATAGTCAACATGGATTTAGTGAAGGGAAATCTTGCCTCACCAATCTACTACATTTCTTTGAAGGGGTGAACAAAACATGTGGATAAAGGGGAGCCGGTTGATATTGTGTATCTGGATTTTCAGAAGGCGTTTGACAAAGTACCTCATGAAAGACTCCAGAGGAAATTGGAGAGTCATGGGATAGGAGGTAATGTTCTATTGTGGATTAAAAACTGGTTAAAAGATAGAAAAGAGAGAGTAGGGTTAAATGGTCAGTATTCTCAATGGAGAAGGGTAGTTAGTGGGGTTCCCCAGGGCTCTGTGCTGGGACCGCTACTTTTTGACATATTTATAAATGACCTAGAGACGGGAGTAACTAGTGAGGTAATTAAATTTGCTGATGACACAAAGTTATTCAAAGTTGTTTGCGGGAGGATTGTGAAGAATTGCAAGCGGACCTTACGAGACTGGGAGACTGGGCATCTAAATAGCAGATGACGTTTAATGTGAGCAAGTGCAAAGTGATGCATGTGGGAAAGAGGAACCCGAATTATAGCTGCGTCATGCAAGGTTCCACGTTAGGAGTCACGGACCAAGAAAGGGATCTAAGTGTCGTCGTTGATGATACATTGAAACTACTACTACTTAACATTTCCTTCTGCTTATTGTGCTGCTGCGGCTGAGAAAGCAAATAGAATGTTAGGTATTATTAGGAAAGGAATGGAAAACAAAAATGAGGATGTTATAATGCCTTTGTATCGCTCCATGGTGCGACCGCAGCTCAAATATTGTGTTCAATTCTGATCGCCGCATTTCAAAAAAGATATAGTGGAATTAGAAAAGGTGCAGAGAAGGGTGACGAAGATGATAAAGGGGATGGGACGACTTCCCTATGAGGAAAGGCTAAAGCGGCTAGGGCTCTTCAGCTTTGGGGAAAAGGCGGCTGAGGGGAGATATAATAGAGGTCTATAAAATAATGAGTGGAGTTGAACGGGTAGATGTGAACCGTCTGTTCACGCTTTCCAAAAATACTAGGACTAGGGGGCCATGCGATGAAGCTACAATGTAGTAAATTTAAAATGAATCTGAGAAAATTTTTCTTCACTCAACGTGTAATTAAATTCTGGAATTCGTTGCCAGTGAATGTGGTAAAGGCGGTTAGCTTAGCAGAGTTTTAAAAAGGTTTGGACAGCTTTCTAAAGGAAAAGTCCACAGACCATTATTAACTGGACTTGGGGAAAATCCACTATTTCTGGGATAAGCAGTATAAAATGTTTTGTACATTTTTGGGATCTTGCCGGGTATTTGTGACCTGGATTGGCCACTGTTGGAAACAGGATGCTGGGTTCGATGGACCTTTGGTCTTTTCCAGTATGGCAATACTTATGTACCGCTGAGCCATCTGATTGCGAGAGCTCCACCAAGGCAGTATCAGTGGGTTTGTGTGATGCTATCTTGTGCTCCGTTTTCAAGCTGGGTATCTTTTCAAAAGCTATCTTGAAATTCCTGACAGTCTGGAGGTACTTTCAAGCTATTTTTTGCCTCTTGGAGTATGACAGGATCAACAGCTGCTATATTTGTAAGGGGATTGTGGTGGATCTCCTCTCCTAAGCCGCCATCTGATGCAATGATGTCATTTCCTCCCTCCTGCAACCATCTAATTGATGTATGCACAGGTAAGCTTTGGATATGTAACCCCATTGGCTGATATTCAAAAAAAAATCTTAAGCACACAATTTCAGAGGGTTAGACACCTAAATCTGACAAATTGAAAATTGTCCCATATTACTTACATTTAGATGCTTTAAAAACATTTGGAGAAAGAGGTCAGGAGAACAAAGTTATGCCAGAAGTCAGTGCTGAATGGTTTTTTTTTTTTTTTTGGGGGGGGGGGGGGGCTGAATAGCAGGTCTCGATGTAGCAGCCTCAGTTTTATGTGCATCTTGTTTGGCACTTATTTTCAGTAAACTTAGGAGACTATATTTGGAAAAGTTAGACACCTAAATGTAGACACATGGTTTGTATTTGAATATTGCCTTTATTATGTCTCAAGTACATCACTTATCATATACCGAACAGGATGAGTGATTGGGGCCAGCTCACTGTAGCATCTGATTGATTGATTTCCACATTTTTTGTAGGAAATTGTAGTTGAAACCATTTAACTTTTTTTACATTTCTAGTCAGTATTTTCTTCTGCTCCTTCCCTTCCTCTCTATAGGTATACGGTCAGCACATCACCCCTCACCAAGCAGCTCCCCACACTGATCCTGTTTCAGGGCGGAAAGGAGGTCCTCCGGCGGCCACAGATTGACAAGAAGGGACGAGCCGTGTCCTGGAGCTTCTCTGAGGTACAAGGAGGAGATGGAGACGGGGGAAGGAGGGAGTTGTGCTTGAACTTCTCTGTGGTTCAGGGAGGGAAGGAAAGAAAACCAGGTCCTAGAGGTATGAAGAGGAAGATGGAAATAAAGATAGCAGAGGAGAGAGATGGGAGGAGAGAAGAAAAGCAGTAAGAGAGAAGAAAAAGAAAGAAAGAAAACAGAGGCAACAGAAGTGTGAAGGGTCAGAAAAGTGGTTAGGGATATATGTTTATTTAAAACTTGATATACACTACCTTTTCTTAAAAGAAGGTCAAAGTGGTTAACAATACTAACATTACATAAAATCATAGGAAATAGAACACCAGTTAAAATAGGAAATAATTCAACCATACACATTCAAGGGGACAAGGAAGAAAGGAGGGAGAAGGTGGGGGAAAAGGATAGATTTTGCGAAGTGAGGTGTGTCTATGCAAAAAACATAGGATAATCTTTTAAATGGGATCTTTTCCAAAAGCTGTCCAAAAATAGTTTTTAGCTTCATCTTAAATTTGTCAAAGTAGGGTTCCAATCTGATATCTGAAGGTAAGCTATTCCAGAGGCAGGGGGCTAAAAAGAAAAAAAGCAGAATTTCAAGTAGATTCATAGAAAGCCTGTTTAGAAGAGATTACTACCAAACAATTAGAATCAAGAGATCGAAGTGTATGGAATGGAGTATAGGGGGTAATCAGAGCAGCAATGTAAGACTGGGCTACCTAGATGTAATGTCTCGTGCACAAGGAGGAGAACTTTAAATCAAAAGCAATATTGAATAGGCAGCCAGTGCAATTTGGCAAACAGTGGAGTTACTGGGTTGAAGCATTTAGCCTTGAAGAGCATGCGAATTGCAGAGTTCTGTTAAGTTTGGAGCGATGTAATTGAAACCTTGGCAAACCAGCATATACAATGTTACAATAATACAGCATGGATTATTGTACCATGGAAAGCATGGATCAAAGTATGTAGTGAGGGAAAATCAAGGAAGTGTCTAACAGAACACAGACGGTATAGCCTGGAGAAATCTTTCTTTACTACCTGAGAGATCTGTTTATGAAAAGAGAGTTTAGAGTCAATAATAATGCCAAGGTCCCGATAGGAGTCCACTGGAGAGATTGGTAAATTAAAGAAGATAAGTGGAATAGTTGGGTTGTTCAAGGATCCTGATATTTTATTTAGTAATTGATTTGGGATTTATTAACCGCCTTTATGAAGAGATTCATCCAAGGCCTTGTAGAGCAGGTACAGTTTAACATAAAACTTACAATTTTGTTAACAGCATAACAATAGGATATCCAACAGGCTGTGGTTTTGGAAGGGTTAAGGACAAGTTTGAGATGTCAGCCAGCTGGAGAGTGACAGCAGTGCAGTCTGTATAGGGTTTAGATTCAAAGAGAGAGGGGATGCAGGGTAAATTAACAAGATATTGGCGTAGATTTAAAATAAATGAGATATTGTGGTCCTGTAGGAGAGTTGCTAAGGAGCTATTGAAAATGTTGAACAGCAGTTGAGAGAGTACAGAACCAAGGCACACCACTACTCAGGGGTACCTCAGGGGACAGGACATTAAAAGTTAAAATGGAGAAAACTTGATCGGAAAGAATGGCAAGCTAGTGTATGATTTGATAAACCAATGGACCGAAGACTGGAGATTAAAAGTGAATGGATAAGGAAAGAGGGAGAGGAAAGTGGTTAGGGATAAGGAGGATTCTCCGTAGTCCACCATTTTTCGTTCCCTCACCCCACTTCTATATTTTGGCCTGTCTCCCACCCTAGGCCCTTACTTTAGCACTTATCCACTAGACCTAGGAGAAAGATGGGAACGGAGAGGAAAATGGTTAGGGATAGGAGAGAAAGAAGGTGGTAAGGGAGTGTGAAGGGGGTGCTTGCAGTGACAGAGCAAGTTGATAATGGCTTTTTATCTTTCAGGGAATAGTCTGTAATACTGGTACAGTAAGGAGCTTGTATCATTTTTTTTAATAGGCTCATATTTAGTTCAGGTCTTTTTTACTGACCATAACCAATGATAATACAAAACAGGATGTGAACAACCATTTATACATTATACAGTACAGTCTCGATTATCCGACTTACGCTTATCCAACCATCCAGCGTATCCAACAGACCCCCCCTCCCCAGTGACGTCATGCAGCTTCTCTTTCCATTTTCTGAACCCGGGACCCTACTTTTACTGCCTTTGTTTGTGCATTGCTTGAGGGGTTACCATTGTTTTCCGTATTATCAGACTTTTCATTTATCTGATCCGACAATGGATCGTTCCTGTTTAGGTCGCATACTCGAGACTTTACTGCAGTTTAATTTCATCTTTTTAATGAGGCTCATATTCAAACCTGGCCCTGATCTCCCTTTCTCTCTAGGAAAATGTAATCCGAGAGTTTAACCTGAATGAGCTATTCCAGAAGGCAAAAAAGCTTTCGAAGCAGCGAGAGGGAGCTGCTATGGAGCCTGTAATAGAGGAGGATCTCAGAGCCCCAGACACTCTGCAGTCTGGGGATAGCCTGGCCAATGGAGAGAGCAAGAAGGATAAATGACCCCCAGTAGATACCCATCCCTCACCACTGATACTCCAGCTTCTATCACTCCCCTGATGCAGCACTCACAGAACTTCGGTGGTGGGATAGATGGAGATTGTTTTAAGCTGTAGTATTTTCGCTAATCACTCAGGCAAGTCACACAGCAGAGAAAAAGTAATTTTGGGAAGTGAAAAAATGGGAAAAGAGCTTTAAGACAAAGATGCATTATCCTCTTGGAAGCATCTTGATGATGTCACCACAGCGTGTTCCCATCTTTTTCCCCTAGTCCCAGGGTCATTTCCAGTATCTGTGTGCCAACAAATTCCCAAACGCAAACAAACCTTTCATTAATGTCTATATGGACCTGCTTTGCGACTTCTAAGATCAGATCTGCCCAGTTATTTTTGACTGTAAAGCTTTTGTAGGTCTTAGTGACTGTAAAGGGAAATTTGAAGTGGAAGCTCAGGCTTTGGTCTTTCCTGAACAGCAGGTGCTGACCCTGAGTTTCTTTTATGATGTCACTGCAGAAAGTATTACATCATGAGCTCTGAATTCTATATTTTCTGTGCACCAACTGAATATGAACAAAAGAAGGGATTTTCATCTGGAAGCTGAGTAGGTCTGAGCTGAGAGTCACAAAGCAGCCAGAAAATGTTTGTGTTTACACAGCAATCTCTGAGCAGTAGGTAGAGGACCAGTGGAAGAGGGTGCACCCCAGGATGCTCTGCTTCCCAGTTTTTCCTTTCTAGGCTGTGCACTGCATTCTCTGCTGCAGCCATGGGATGGACATGTACAGGTGACTGCCTTTCTTTTATTACTTATTATTTATTTAGATTCTCTGGAAATCAAGTGAACTTAATGAGAAACAAATGAGCCGTTAACCATGACTGATTTTACAGAGGACTGGGGGTCGCCAGGAGAAGAGATTTTGACCAGGAAAGAACCTGGTGTGAGGAGGGAGGCCGTATGTAAGTGATTGCTTGTGATAACATAGCTAAAGACTTCTGGAATGAGTGTGATAAGGGGGAGTGGTGTTTTGGAACAGCTACAACTGGAGTCCACTTTTGCTCCAGAAGGTTGCCGCCTTCAGAGTGGAAACAGAAAGAATGAGCTATTCCTCATCTCATCCACTTACTTTGGCTTAGTCTGTAATAAATAAAACGATCAGATTTTTCTCCGGTGTGTATGTTTTCTATTTTTGTATACATATATTTGGAACAGAAGTGCTAGAACTGTAGAAACAGGCACCATTTACTGAGAACTGCTAGGAAGAGGCATATGATAGAAGAATCATTGACAGCAGAGGAGCCTGGAGTAGAAGGAGAGAAATGGCCTGTGACGTGGGGCATTGTGGGGGGAGTTGGAGGTGGAAGAAGAATCATGGACAGAAGAGTATGGGATGAGTGGAAAGAAAAGGTCAATGCTTGAAGATATGGAATGGAGGGCTGCAGATGAAGGAGGGGGTGAGCCACTGGAGATGTGAGACATGAGATAAAAGGGGGTGGGGTTAAGAGCACAGGCTGGAAGAGCTCTTGAGAGAGGGAGATATTGGAAAGGGCGAATTGCTGGTGAGAGATGTGGCATAAGTTGGAAGAGGAGTGGATAGCCACCAGCAGGAGAGCATGGGATGGAAAGGGAGAAGAGCATGTGAATAGATGGAGAGGGCCATTAACAGGAGATGTGTCTTGGGAGGGGAAGAGCTGGTACTTTGCAGTGTGGTATCAGCTCTTAGGCTGCCGGTCAGGAGGAATCAATAGTAGATGCTTTGAGAAGTGGATCTGGGCAAAACATGCGTGTCAGATGCTTTAACCCCTTAGTCTGACACACAAAAAGATGAGTACTTATTTATTGAGCTAAAAGTTAGAAAAATTAGATATAAAAAATCAGTTAAGATATTTTGATATATGGTAATCAGGTGAGCCGATGAAGAGGTGGGTGCTGGATACATTGCTATTTCCATGCATTAGCAATGAGCACCACTGAGGTCACCATTAAAATAGATGAACAATATAAGTGATTATGAACTGTGGTTTTGAATAAGCTGATGAATTAGGAGCCAGTCTCATACATTGGCGTTATAATTGTGGTTCCATACGTATATATTTACGATATTTGCCATTTTGATAGAACAGCTAACCAGCAGCGAAAGAATGGAGCAAAGACCATATCACCGCCCTGCAAACCTCCTAAGGTGAAACAGCCAAGGCCTCCACCCAAGATGCTGCCTGAGCCCTGGTCGAGTGGGCCTTCAGTCCTTGAGACACTAGTTGACCCATGTCAATGTAGGCAAATTCAATAGCCACCTTAATCACCCTCGCAATAGAAGCCATGGAATATAAGAACATAATAATAGCCATAGTGGGCCAGACCAATGGTCCATCTAGCCCAGTATTCTGTTTACAACAGTGGCCAATCCAGTTCACAAGTACCTGGCAGAAAGCCAAATAGTAGCAACATTCCATGCTACTAATCACAGGGCAAGCAGTGGCTTCTCCCTGTCTATCTCAATAGCAGACTATGGACTTTTCCTTCAGGAACTTGTCCAAACCTTTTTTAAACCCAGATTGAGTTCCAGAACATAACTATTTGTTGAGTGAAAAAATATTTCCTGCTATTTGGTTTTTAAAGTATTTCCATTGAGTGTCCCCTAGTCTTTGTACTAGTAGAAGATCAATTCACTTTTACTGGTTCTACTACTCAGGATTTTGTAGACCTCAGTCATATTTCCCCTCAGCAATCTCTTTTCCAAGCTGAAGAGTCCTAACCTCTTAGCCTTTCCTCATATGAGAGAACTTCCATCCCCTTTATCATTTTGGTCGCTCTTCTTTGAACCTTTTCTAATTCTGCTATATCTTTTTTGAGATACAGTGAACAGAACCAACACCGAACACAATACTCAAGGTGAGGTTGCAGTATGGAGCGATACAGAAGCACTATAGTATTAGTATTCACGGTCTTATAACCATCCCTTTCCTAATAATTCCTAGCATTCTGTTTGCTTTTTTGGCTGCCACCACACTCTGGGCAGAAGAGTTTGGCATATTGTCTTGACACCTAGATGTTTATTTTGAGTGCTGACTCCTAAGGTGGATCCTAGCATCAGGTAACTATGATTTGGATTATTCTTTCCAATGTGCATCACTTTGCATTTGTCTACATTAAATTTCATCCGCCATTTGGATGTCCAGTCTTCCAATTTCCTAAGGTCTTCCTGCAATTTTTCTATAGCCCACATGTGTAATTGAAAAGCAGCTCACAATTTGCATTCCACCACAAGACTATAAGATCTCAACAAGGGAACCCCCAGTGATCCACAATGAGACCAAACCCTTCCAGAATCAACACACACTCCCCTGGATCCTGTCAGCGCGTTCTCCGAGCCATTTGAGCTGCTGAGAGGGCTAACTTGTTCTCCGCCCAACACAGTGACACACCCTCCAGAGCTACTACTACACTCCTGGTCCCTCCCTACTTGTTGATATAAGCCACTATGGTGACATGGTCCAACATTACCCTTCTCTGCCAGGCTTGGGAAAAAAAGCCTGAGAGCCAAGCAGGTAGCTTGGATATCTAGGTGATTGATAGACCAAAGTACCTCCTTCAAAGAGCATTTGCCCTACATTACCTTGCCGTCACTGTGCTCCCCAGCCTACCAGGCTGGAATCTGTTGTGACCACTTCCCAGTGAGAGGGTCCAACAGAACTCCCCCCCCCCCCCCCCCCCAGCCAAATGAGCTGAATTCTTTCCACCATGCTAACACCTCCAGATATATGTATGAACTCTAATGCAGGCACATACCTATTTTATAAAATAAATACACAGATTTACAACAGCTCCACCCAGATGCAGACCTCGGGAACACCTATAGGCAAACCTCTTAAAATGACGACTTGTTTGGAGAGTGAGGCACTTGTGTTTGCCATTTAGGTGCTGGTAAAGAGCGATTTCAGATTTTTGCAGACATTATTAAGCTTATCTGATAAAGTTATTAGAAGCGGTTGTATCAGAAGTTAAGTACTTGAATTCGCCGGATTCTTAGAGCAGAAGGGAGCAAAAGGATCAGGCATCCATCTTTCTTCGAGCTCATCTTTGCCCCCCGACAGCTTATTTATTTCAAACCTTTCCATATGTACACATATATCATGAAATAAAACTGAAAATAACAGTGCCACGATAAGAGCTACTGGGGAACTGTTGTGCGCCAATCCAGAACGACCACTGGCCTTCCCCAAAAGCCGGCAGTAGTGCCACTCTGCGCCATTTCCGGTGCAGTGAAATTTTTTCTTTTTACTACTGAGTTGGCGCAGGAGACCTTACTGCCTTTGAAATAGGTGGCAGTAAGGGCTTTCCCTAGAAATGGCTGCACGGCAAGTGTGCACTTACTTCACAGCCATTTCTTTTTCTTTTTTTGCCTTTTATCTGCTGCAGAAAAAGGGGCCTCAGTACTGCAGGGCTCATGTTTCTGCAGCTTGGTAAGAGAGGCCCTAAAACAGCATAAAAGATTATTGTAGCTGGTAGAAACAGCAGTAATAAACTGTATTTTGTGCTCATTTTCTATACTGTTGTAGAGAATACAGTAATACATGGCCAAATTTCAGTGAGGATATCCTGTTTCCTGATCGGTTCATCTTAACTTGTTGTAATCTGCCTTGGGCAGCCTGCAGGCTTATTTTTGAAAGAGAAGGGTGCCCATCTTCCGACACAAATCGGGAGATGGGCATCCTTCTCTCAGGGTCGCCCAAATCGGCATAATTGAAAGCCAATTTTGGGCATCCTCAACTGCTTCCCGTCGTGGGGACGACCAAAGTTCACGGAGGCGTGTCGGCACCATAGCGAAGGCAGGACTGGGGTGTGATTAGGAGATGGGCGTCCTTGGCCAATAATGGAAAAAAGAAGGGTGTCCCTGATGAGCACTTGGCTGACTTTACTTGGTCCATTTTTTTCTTGCGACCAAGCCATGAAAAGGTGCCTGAACTGACCAGATGACCACCGGAGGGAATCTGAGATGACCTCCCCTTACTCCCCCAGTGGTCACCAACCCCCTCCCACCCTAAAAAAAAAGTCAAAAAAAATTTTGCCAGCATGAAATGTCATACCCAGCTCCATGACAGCAGTATGCAGGTCCCTGGAGCAGTTTTAGTGGGTGCAGTGCACTTCAGCCAGGCAGGCCTAGGCCCATCCCCCCCCATTACACTTGTGGTGGTAAATGTGAGCCCTCCAAAATCCACCTGAAACCCACTGTACCCACATGTAGGTGCCCCCCTTCACCCCTTAGGGCTATGGTAGTGGTGTACAGTTGTGGGGAGCTATGCACCTGGGAGCAATTTGTGAACTCCACTGCAGTGCCCCCTAGGGTGCCCGGTTGGTGTCCTGGCATGTCAGGGGGACCAGTGCACTACAAATTCTGGCTCCTCCCACAACCGGGGCGTCCTTGGTTTCCATTATGGCCGAAAACTGGGGACAACCATCTCGACATTTAGGTCGACCATCTCTAAGGTCGACCTAAATGTTGAGATTTGGGCGTCCCCGACCGTATTATCAAAACGAAAGATGGATGCCCATCTTGTTTCGATTAATAGAGGTTTCCCCGCCCCTTCGCGGGGCCGTCCTGCGAGGACGCCCTCATGAAAACATGGGCGCCCCATTCGATTATGCCCCTCCTGGTGTTATAAAGATGGAATATATTGAAATTAACTGGAAGTAAAATTAAACTCTCCTTTCATTGGGGCACATGGAGTCACATTTTCACTTCATCTCTTTTGTAGAAGTTTACATTTTAGATACACAAATGGATTCTGTTTTGAGATGTTTCTGGGACAAGTGGTTTTATAAGTCAAAATAATCAAAATAAATATTTTGTGTTATGCCGTTCTCTCATTTGTTTAAAAATAACTAAATGGGCTATAAGCCCCTAATACATTATATTGGTTTTCTTATGGTGACTTATATTGCGCCAGAACTGACAACTCTTACCTCTCCTTTCTAATGGATAATAAATGGTGCTCATTGTGAACACTATCCACCCTAAAAGGTTGTTTGTGGGATTAAATAAATATGTTTTTGTTTCTAGTCATGAATCCAAAGGTTATATAATCCTTTCAAGAAAGCCAGTTTATCATTTAACTTATTAGTGGAACATAACCACAGAGGCATGGTATGGTTGCATTTTCAATATGGCAACACTAGAACCCAGCTAAGGAACAGGTTATTTTGAGTTAGTCTTCACTGGACCAAACTTGCTTTCCTTGTGCCATCACCATCCAGTTGGATAGGCAGTGTCTTAAAAGGTGGAGAATAAAAGATTTATTTATTTTTTCACATGTATAACCCACATTATACCAAGCAAACTTGGATTCAATGTGGCTTACATTTGAAAATACTGTGCGACAAAATAATAGAATTCAGTAAAACCAAAGAGAGTAGAGGATGACACAACTTCCAAACCGATGGCGTTTGGTTTAGTTCTAGGCACTGTGCAATAGTGAGAAGTGTGGCCTGTTGATCTCTTGTGAATAATTCAGCAGTTGCCCCAGATACCAAACACAGTGCTGTAATCTCCAAAGTGTTTGTTGTGACCCCTGAGGCAGGTGGCTGTTTCCGCCAAAACATGGCCCTGTGTCCGATCTTATTCTGGTGCTTCAATAAAGAATTGTTCAGCTCTACTCCTGGTTTGGAAGTCGTTCTGTTATCCTGTACTCTTTGTTTTTTTCTTCCATCCCTGTAGAGGTTGGTTCCTGTTTCTCCTTTGGACATTAATAGAATTCAGTAACATCATGGGACCAAGTAGCTGGATATGACTGAAACATTTAACAAAGTTGAGATAAGCACACACACCTAAACTGGGCATTTAAAAGTCTGTCCTTTAATGATACCACATGTTCATAAATTATAGCCATAAGCATAGACAGTTAAAAGATAGAAAACAGAGAGTAGGGTTAAATGGTCAGTATTCTCAATGGAGAAGGGTAGTTAGTGGGGTTCCCCAGGGGTCTGTGCTGGGACCGCTGCTTTTTAACATATTTATAAATGACCTAGAGATGGGAGTAACTAGTGAGGTAATTAAATTTGCTGATAACACAAAGTTATTCAAAGTCATTAAATCACGGAAGAATTGTGAAAAATTACAAGAGGACCTTACGAGACTGTGAAGACTGGTTGTATAAATGGCAGATGATGTTTAATGTGAGCAAGTGCAAAGTAACGCATGTGGAAAAGAGGAACCCAAGTTATAGCTACGTCATGCTAAGTTTCACGTTAGGAGTCACAGATCAAGAAAGGGATCTAGGTGTCGTCGTCGATGATACGTTGAAACCTTCTGCTCAGTGTGCTGCTGTGGCTAAGAAAGCAAATAGAATGTTAGGTATTATTAGGAAAGGAATGGAAAACAAAAATGAGGGCATTATAATGCCTTGGTATCATTCCATGGTGCGACCGCACCTCGAATATTGTGTTCAATTCTGGTCGCTGCATCTCAACAAAGATATAGTGGAATTAGAAAAGGTACAGAGAAGGGTGACAAAAATGATAAAGGGGATGGGATGACTTCCCTATGAGAAAAGGCTAAAGCAGCCAGGGCTCTTCAGCTTGGAGAAAAGACGACTTCCTCAGCGACCCTCCAGACCGGTCAAGACGCGTGGGTTATGCTCGCCTACCAGCAGAGGGAGACTGAGAACACTAACTTCAACTATGTACATATAACCTGTGCCCATCCCACAAAAGCCAGTATTTTCTCAGTCTCAGCAGAGGGTAGACAGGCAGCCTGTGCAGCTTGTCCGGTCTGGTAGGAGTCAGGGATCAGGAGAGTTTTAGCCTGGTCTATTGTTCATTCCTGAGGAACATCCCTGTGCCTGGACTACTCTGTGTGCTGGGGGTTGGTGGTGCCAGTGGGGCCTGCCATTGTCCCCCCTGGGGTGTCACACCCGGGTGGCCGGGTCCCTCCCCCGAGCTAGCTCTCCAGTTTGGGCAGCTTTGTGCCTCGGCTGCACTTGTTATATTGCAGCCTTGAGTGCCAGGGATTTAATAGCAGCAGGGCTCAAATTGGGCTGCAATAAAGTTAAAAAAAAAAAAACTTCATAAAGACCCAGACAGTGTGGAGAGCGGTGCAGCTGCACTCCGGAGTGCCGGAGCTGGGCAGCCGTTCGAGTTGGGCTGTGAGTGACTTCTTTGGGGTGAGTCCCAGTTCTTTTACCTTTGGGGAGTTTTTGGCGCGAAGATGGCCTCGAAGCCGCTTCGCTGTCGTTTTTGCGCGCGTCGGGGGGTCGATGCGATTGGCGGTTCCTGCCGCTTTTGCGGGGAACCGAAGCCTCAGTCCTCAGCTCCGCCGGTGTTAGCGGCGGAGCTTCCCGCGCCAGCCTTGCAGGAGGTTGCAGGGGCTTCGGCTAGCGGTTCAGCGGCGGTCCCGGTTTTGGCGGGAACCGCCGCCATCTTGGATTTGGGCCCGAGAATACCGGATTTAGTCGGCGGTCCTCAGGGCAGCCCGGTGGCTGGTGCTTCTGGAGGGGACGTTTCGGGAAGGATGGGTTTCCCTCCGGAATTTGTTTGGTCCTTATTTCAAGCCTGGCAGGCGGGACCATCGCGCACGGAGCCCCTTAGTCTGGGGGGGGGGCTTGGGCGCTAAGAGGCCACGTGTTGAGTGGGCTGAGGACCTGGACTGTTTTTCTCCTCCAGAGTCAGAGGGCGACTTTAGTCCCCTGGAGGAGGAGGAGGGGTCCTTGTCCGGGCCAGATAGAGAGACAGTGCCCGGGGAGGATCCGTCGGTGGTCCGCATTTTTCACAGGGAGGAATTGGCGGATCTTATTGAGCAGGTGTCTGCTATGCTCAAGTTTGACCCGGCAGTAGATCCGGCTCCCTCTGAAAAGCAGGACCCGTTGGTTAAGGGGATCCGCAGGGTATCTCGGACTTTTCCTATGAATGCGGATCTTAGAGAGATGGTAACGCAGGAATGGCTCTCGCCAGAGGCGCCTTGTAAGGTGGCACGGGCCATGGCTAAGCTCTATCCCCTTCCGCAGGAAGATAGAGACTCTTTAAAGCCTCCGACTGTGGATGCCGTAGTGACGGCGGTGACTAAGGCTACTGCAATTCCTGTAGATGGAGGGGCTGCCTTGCGGGACCCTCAGGACAGGAAATTGGAGACATTCCTGAAGCGCAGTTTTGATTTATCGGCGCTGGCTTTGCAGGCTTCAGTTTGTGGAGGTCTGGTGGCTCGAGCATGTTTCCGCTGGGCTGAGCGGCTGCTAGATGCTCCGCAGGTTGATAGAGCCGCCTTAGTGCAGGATTTGGCAAAGTTGGAGATGGGCTCGTCCTTCTTGGCAGATGCGCTATATGATTTGTTGCGTGCATCGGCGAAGAACATGACCCTCGCAGTGGCGGCTCGAAGGGCCCTGTGGTTGCGGGGCTGGCTGGCAGATGCTGCGTCCAAGGCAAAGTTGTGTTCGCTTCCCTTTAAGGGCGCTTTGCTTTTTGGAGACGAATTGGATAAGTTGGTTAGGGGTCTTGGTGATACTAAGATCCCGCGGCTTCCAGAGCTTCGGCCCAAGGCGTCTAGGGGCTCCGCGGTGCGAGGCCGTTTTCAGGAAGCTAGACGGTATCGGCCGGGTAGGTCCTCGGGGGGGTTCCGGGGTCGTTATTTTCAGAGAACCCAGCCCTTTCGTGGGGGCCGCTGGGGGGGGCGAGCTGCCTCTTCTGGAGCGGCCAGTACGTCCCGTGGGTCGCAATGATGGTTTGGGGGTCCAGCCTCTGGTTCGTGTGGGGGCTCGCTTACGCTTGTTTTACCAGAGGTGGGCCCAAATCACGTCAGACCAGTGGGTACTGCAGATAGTGCGAGACGGGTACGCGCTGGAGTTCGACGGTCCTCTGTCCGATTTCTTTCTCGTCTCTCCCTGTCATTCAAGGCACAAGGCAAGGGCAGTGCGAGACACTCTGTCACGTCTGGTAGTTAGGCGCTGTGGTGCCTGTTCCGCCAGAAGAACGAGGTACCGGTTGTTACTCCATTTACTTCGTGGTTCCAAAGAAAGAGGATTCTTTTCGGCCCATTTTAGACCTCAAGAGGGTCAATGCGGCTCTAAAGATCCCTTCCTTTCGGATGGAAACATTGCGCTCGGTCATTGTAGCGGTTCAGGAAGGGGAATTTCTGACTTCATTGGATTTGACAGAAGCTTATTTACACATCCCCATTCTAGAGGCGCACCAGCGTTTTCTTCGTTTTGTGGTGTTAGGGAGTCACTTTCAGTTTTGTGCGCTCCCATTCGGCCTGGCTACAGCTCCTCGCACTTTCTCCAAGGTGATGGTGGTCGTGGCAGCGGCGTTACGGTTGCAGGGCATTTTGGTGCATCCGTATCTCGACGACTGGTTAATTCGAGCCAAGACGCAGGCGGAGAGCGAGGAGGCTACCGCCCGGGTGGTGTCCTTTTTGCAGTCGCTGGGTTGGGTTGTCAATCTGGCCAAGAGTCACCTAGTCCCGTCACAGTCTCTAGAATATCTGGGAGTTCGGTTCGACACGGAGCGAGGCCGGGTGTTTTTGACGGCTCCTCGCATTTCCAAACTGCAGATTCAGATACGTCAGCTCCGAGCTCAGAGGGCGCCTGCGGCGCGGGAGTATCTTCAGGTGTTAGGTCTGATGGCGGCATCTATAGAGGTAGTACCTTGGGCCAGGGCCCACATGAGACAGTTGCAGAGTTCGTTGTTGACTCGTTGGTCCCCTCAGTCCCAGGAGTTGGAGGAGCGGTTAGCGCTGCCGGAGAGGGTTCGGCGCAGCCTCCGCTGGTGGCTTCACACTCCGAATCTAGCGAAGGGTATGCCGCTAGAGGTGCCGAATTGAGTGGTACTGACCACGGATGCGAGTCTGTTAGGCTGGGGGGCGCATTGTCTAGGGCAGGTGGCCCAAGGGCGCTGGACGTCGGAAGAGGCGGCGTGGTCCATCAACCGCCTGGAGACTCGGGCAATTTGGTTGGCTCTTCGGTCCTTCCAGAGTCTGCTAGAGGGCAAGGCGGTCAGAGTTCTTTCCGACAATGCCACGGCCGTCGCTTATGTGAATCGGCAGGGGGGGACGAAGAGCCCGGGATTAGCCGTAGAGGCAGCGGAGTTGTTGGGGTGGGCAGAGGCTCATCTTCAGGCTCTTTCGGCAGGCCACGTAGCAGGAGTGGACAATGTGGACGCGGATTATCTGAGCAGGCACATGTTGGATCCCGGAGAGTGGGCTCTCCATCCCTCAGTGTTCGAGCGGATAGTGTTGCAGTGGGGTCGGCCGGTGTTGGATCTCATGGCATCGGCCGACAATGCGCAGGTCGCGCGGTACTTCAGTCGTCGAAGAGATGCTCGAGCCGAGGGTCTCGACGCGTTGGTTCTGCCGTGGCCGACTCAGCAGTTGCTCTATGTGTTTCCGCCGTGGCCGCTGGTGGGCCGCGTGGTACAGCGGATCGGTCGTCATCCCGGCTTAGTGATTCTGATAGCGCCCAATTGGCCTCGTCGGCCATGGTATGGAGATCTGGTGCGGTTGTTAGTGCAGGATCCTTTTCCCCTGGGGTCTCGGGTGAGACTGGTGCAGGGGCCGATCGAGATGGCCGACCCCTCTCCATTCTTGCTTACGGCTTGGCTCTTGAAAGGCACAGATTGAGAAAGAAGGGTTTCTCGGCCAGGGTCATTGATACAATGTTGCGTTCGCGTAAGAAGTCCACGTCGTTGGCTTATGTGCGGGTGTGGCGCATCTTTGAGAGTTGGTGTCTTGAACGGAATGTTGTCCCTTTGCTGGCTTCGGTGATGGAGGTTTTGGAGTTTTTGCAGGATGGTTTGGACAGGGGGCTCTCCCTTTCTTCCCTGAAGGTGCAGGTTGCTGCTTTGTCTTGTTTCAGAGATAAGATTGGAGGAGTCTCCTTGGCAGCTTCTCCGGACGTAGGGCGGTTCCTGAGGGCAGTGAAGTTGATTCGGCCGCCCCGTCGTCCGATGGTTCCGCCTTGGGATTTGAATTTGGTCTTGGAGACTCTGGTGGGTCCTCCGTTTGAACCATTGGCGTCCATCACATGTAAGGATCTTACCTTGAAAACAGTTTTTCTGGTGGCCATTGCTTCCGCTCGGAGAGTTTCAGAGTTGCAAGCCTTGTCTTGTAGGGAGCCTTTTCTGTCCTTTGCGAAAGAGAAAGTGACTTTGAGGACGGTTCCTTCCTTTGTTCCTAAGGTGGTTTCAGCGTTCCATGTGAATCAAGTGATTTCGTTACCGGTGTTGGGGGATCGTTCGGGGGATGCCTCTCAGCGTCGGTTGGCTAAGTTGGATGTTCGGCGCGCCTTGCGGTCCTATTTGAGCAGAACGCGAGAATTCCGGGCTTCGGATAGGTTGTTCGTTTTGTTTGGAGGTCCCAAGAGAGGAGCTGCGGCCTCCAAGGGGACTCTGGCCAGGTGGTTGAAGGAGGCTATTGCCTCGGCTTATTTGTTGAGGCGGCGTTCGGTGCCCCCGTTACTTAAGGCGCATTCAACTCGGGGGGTTGCGGCTTCCTGGGCGGAGAGTAGTTTTGTTCCTCCGCAGGACATTTGTAAAGCAGCGGCATGGTCGTTCCTTCATTCCTTTGTGAAGCATTATAGGATTGATATTCAGGCAAAAGAGGATGCATGTTTTGGAGCGGCTGTGCTGTCTTCTGCGTTGCGAGGGTCCCACCCTTAAGTTTCTACTGCTTTGGTACTTCCCATGCGTCTTGACCGGTCTGGAGGGTCGCTGAGGAAGGTGAAATTAGGCCTTACCTGCTAATTTTCTTTCCTCTAGACCCTCCAGACCGGTCAAGAGCCCGCCCTATGGATTTCAGAGATATTGTTCGTATCAGAAGTATTTGAGCCGTGTTCTGCTATGACTATTCCTTTTATCTTTCACTGGGTCGGAGAGTTTTCTTCGTCCATAGTACTTGACAGAGCGGGGCGCTTGACGTTCCGTCTGTCTGAGCACACTGTTGGTGTTGACTATTGGTTTTCCAGGTACAGGGGTTTTCTAGATTCAGAGTTCAGGTTGCAGGGGGTTTTCTCTGCTTTGCTAAGCGTATACTGGCTTTTGTGGGATGGGCACAGGTTATATGTACATAGTTGAAGTTAGTGTTCTCAGTCTCCCTCTGCTGGTAGGCGAGCATAACCCACGCGTCTTGACCGGTCTGGAGGGTCTAGAGGAAAGAAAATTAGCAGGTAAGGCCTAATTTCACCTTAGGGGTTGATATGATAGAGGTCTATAAAATAATGAGTGGAACGAGTAGACGTGAAGCGTCTGTTTACACTTTGCAAAAATACTAGGACTAGGGGGCATGCGATGAAGCTACAAAGTAGGAAATTTAAAACAAATCGGAAAAAATGTTTCTTCACTCAATGTGTAATTAAACTCTGGAATTTGTTGCCAGAGAATGTGGTAAAGGCGGTTACCTTAGCAGAGTTTATAAACGGTTTGGACGGCTTCCTAAAGGAAAAGTCCATAGACCATTATTAAATTGGACTTGTGGAAAATCCACTATTTCTGGGATAAGCGGCATAAAATGTTTTGAACTTTTTTGGGATCTTGCCAGGTATTTGTGACCTGGATTGGCCACTGTTGGAAACAGGATGCTGGGCTGCATGGACCTTTGGTCTTTCCCAGTATGGCAATACTTATGAGAGACATCCCGAGTGCAAGAGGTTATGGCTCTTCAGCTTGGAAAAGAGACGGATGAGGGGAGATATGATTGAGGTCTACAAAATCCTGAGTGTTGTAGAACGAGTAGAAGTAAATCAAATTTTTACTCATTCCAAAAGTACAAAGACTAGGGGACACTCGAAGTTACAAGGAAATAATTTTAAAACAAATAGGAGGAAATATTTTTTCACTTAACGAATAGTTAAGCTCTGGAACTCCTTGCCAGAGGATGTGGTAACAGCAGTTAGCATATCTGGATTTTAAAAAGGTTTGGACAAATTCCTGGAGGAAAAGGCCATAGTCTGCTATTGAGACAGACATGAGAAGCTTGTAATATGGAGTGTTGCCACAATTTGGGTTTCTGTCAGGTACTTATGACCTGGCTTGGCCACTGTTTGGAAAACAGGATACTGGGGGCCAGATGGACCGCTGGTCTGACCCAGTATGACTACTCTTATGTTTATGGTGAGCTGGTCCTGGCTACAGGATTACTTCCAACTTCACCAGGGTGATGCTCTCCTTTTAGGAGACCTCCCTCCTCCAAGATAGCACAGGGTTTGCCAGAGTGGAGGTGGGACTTCTCTACAACATCCCTGTAGGTCTCCTCTATGTACCTCTCTGTCTCCCTTAGCTCCTCCGTCTTCTACTCTAGCCTCAAGAGAACAGACTCATTCTCTGAGAGCTAGGAGCTCCTTGCATCTAGCACACACATATAACCTCTCCCTAACTGGGAGATAATCATACATTTGACACTCAGTGCAAAAGACTGGATAGCATCCCTCTCACTGCTGGACTGCTGTCTGCATCTTAGTATTAGAGAGCTGTTTAATTAAAACTTCTTAAGGTATTAGGGATATTAGATGAATATAAAGAGCCTTAAGATTAAATGGTATAATGTGTAATTTGTTTAGTGTTTGCTTCTCATAAACTAATAGAATGTAATTAAAACTCTAAAGAAAACATTGCTCTTGTTATCCTAATTATAATAAAGGATATTCTGTTCTGATGGTGCCTCTCTATACATCCGTTTGCTGCACAAACCAGCAGCATAATTCTATAACTGAGATTAAATAAAAATTCTGCCAACAAGGATGCAGCAGCTCATAGATTTTGTTGGGTACACCAATATGGTGGCTGTGCAGGGGATACAGCTTTAGCTTTTTGATAACCTTCTTGGCTGCATCAGCCCGAGCACAGAGCAAGTGCGGCTGAGTTGAATTATTGGAGGAAGAAGGAGGGGGTATTTGGACATCTTGGAGAACCCTTGGTAGGTAGTTGACCACTGAGAAGCTTGTACAGTCCCACATGAATCCCACAGAAACTATTTCTATCCCCGTGACATTCCCAAAAACCCCATCCCATGCCAAAGAGGTTAGAGTGAGAACAGGAGATGATATAATAGTAAATACAAAAATAAAGAGTGAATTCAGGTATAAACAAGTTACAAATGTATAATAGTAACAAGAACAGTGGCCTAGTGGTTAGGGTGGTGGACTTTGGTCCTGGGGAACTGAGTTTGATTCCCACTTCAGGCACAGGCAGCTCCTTATAACTCTGGGCAAGTCACTTAACCCTCCATTGCCCCATGTAAGCCACATGCCATGAGTGGGAAAGCACGGGGTACAAATGTAACAACAAAAAAAAAACCAGTACAACAAAGTGCTACAGGGAAAACATGAGTTTGGGGAATGTATATCTAGGATAAAAGTGTAAATATTCTTGGTTAACATAATGCTGACCTCTGTGAGTTATTTGCTAGATAAATAATTATCTAAAGTTTTCCACTTCAACTACTTATGAGATTTCTGGAGGGTGCGACACCTTAAATTATTTTCTGATGAGTTCATCTTAACTTGTTGTAATCTGCCTTGGGACGCCTGTTATAAAGATTGGAAGTAAAATTAAACACTCCTTTCATTGCGGCACATGGAATCACATCTTCACCTCATCTCTTTTGATTATTCTATTTTGAGCATGTTCAGAGCCAAGTGGTTTTCATAAGTCAAAATAATAAAAATAAATATTTTCTTTCATTCTATAAGCCCCTCTTGCAGTCTATTATTTTTCTTATATTTTGTCCTTATGATGACTTATACTGTGCCAAAACTAGACATACAGTGAGACAGAATAATAGAATTCAGTAACATCCAAAATGTATTAATTAAGATTATAATTGTGTTCACATTTGGGTAATTGAGAAAATGTTGTTGAAAAATGACTTGAAGAAGAAATAAATATATATCACAGAACTGAAAAATGTTGGCACATTTAGACTGACTATGGACTTCTGCATGAAAGTAGCTCTGCCCTCATTATTTAATATCTCTTTTAAATATTAGTAATAAACAATAGTAAGTGCATTTTTATAATAAATCACTGCATTCCACAAAACCAAAAGGAGCCAGCTCCCACAAACCATCTTTCTGTTTTGATCTAAGCACAGGAAAAAAAAACATTTTTTTAATGCTCCCAGATTTCAACCTAATTCATGTTGAATATGGCATATAAATGTCATAAAATAGATAGATTAGATATTCTGAATGTTGATTACCTGATTCTCACAACATGATGTCAGTTTTAGTGGCCCTTTACCAAGAGAAAAAAATCTGCATGAATATAACGCATGCTAGGCAGTGGCGTAGCCAAGGGTGGGCCCAGGCCCATCCAGTTTGGGCTTAGGCCCACCCAGTGGCAGCACACTTATGATGTGGCTGGCAGGGATCCCGAAGCCCCTCCAGCTGAAAACTTTCAATAACTGTCCCTCCTGCCAACCTTGTAAATAGCAGATCTTCGCCTGCAGCGAGCAGCGACTGATACATACTTATCGCACCAGCCCCACAGCCTCCCCTCTGATGTATTCCCACCTATGTGGAAACAGGAAGTTGCATCAGAGGGAAGGCTGTTGTGCCAACATAAGCAGTGTGTATTAGTTGCTGCTCACTGCCGGTGAAAATCTGCTATTTAAAAGGTATACGGGGGAGGGGGATGTTTGAGAGACCATATGGCATGCTGGCAAGAGAGGGCGAGACCAAATCACTTGTGGGACAAGGCGGAGTTCTTCTGCCCACCCATCTTGGGTTCAGGCCCACCCAAAATTGGGTGTCTGGCTACGCCCTTGATGCTAGGGTGTCCCTATAACCAACCCCTCCAAATGACACACCGAATATGATTTATAATATGTACTCTACCTATGAAACGTTATTGCCGGCATGTTTGAAAATTTATGTGAGACTAAATAAAAATGCTACCAGCAACAATAAAGAACGACAAACGTGGTGGATGCGACTGGCGCTATAGAAGTGATTTATAGTAGGAGTAGGATGCAGCAGCTCATACGTTTGCTTGCTTTGCTTTGAGTGAACGCAAAAGGACGGCTGCGCGAGGAAGGGGAAACTGATACTAACCAAATTAGCTTCAACTTTGTGACGTCATGCCGACCCTCTGCTCAATCAAACGTCCTTGCTTGCTTCCCCCGTCTGCGATATACCCTGCAGCTCCGAGTCTGGCCGCTGGCGGCGTCCGCCTTCCTGTGACCCAGCTTTTTCAATTCTGCGTCCTCTTTTTCTCTGTCGTTAACTTTCTGCTTCTGGCGAGGCGGGAAGTATTCGAGGGAGCGGCCCATAATTGAAGTGGAAGAAGCAAAGCTGCTGCGAGTAGTGGTGGTGGGCGACTTTCTCGGGTATGAGTTTGACGGTAGGATGTGATGTGAGGTGGGGTTGTTCAGCTAGAGGTGCCTTATCGCGTGCAGCGGGAGCATGAACGAGAGAGGTAGAGACTGCAGACCACAGGGAGGGGAGAGCGGTTCCCGAATGCATGTTGGAGAGAGGTGCTCGGTGTGTGAGGGCAGTCGAATGTGTGTGACATGGTGTCTTCTAGGCAAACGGAATTACAAACCGCTGCATACAATTGGGTACATTCAATCCTGGGTTTACTCCACCAGGTGACTCTGGAACCAGTTGGCACCCCTGGCCATAGGAGCCAACTTTTCAAAATTATTGGGGGTGCTAAACCCAGTGGATATAATCCTTCCCTAGACACAAGGAATTTTCTCAATATTGGGGGTGCTCAAGCACCCACAGAGTCGGCTCCTATGCCCCTGGCTAGATATGTTAATAGCAGAAGCGTTTATAGCCCCTGAGGGCGAGGAGGAAGATGGAGCCATATATTCACAACTACGTCTTCTAGTGGCCAGATTTAGGGTCTGCAATTGGGAAGATTCAATGACTGGTCTAAGTTAGTTGCGGAGTTTTAAATGAAAGCCCAGACCCCTATTCTGGTTTCTGTTGATTGATTTAGGGTTATCATTAGAAATCAAACAAAATAAAACATGGATAAGATGATACCTTTTTTATTGGACATAACTTAATACATTTCTTGATTAGCTTTCGAAGGTTGCCCTTCTTCGTCAGATCGGAAATAAGCAAATGTGCTAGCTGACAGTGTATATAAGTGAAAACATTCAAGCATTACTATGACAGTCTGACAGGGTGGGAGGATGGGGGTGGGTAGGAGGTATGCATGGGGACATCAAAGCATATCATTGATATTCTAACAGGATGGGTGTGGATAGGTGAGGGGTGGGGTGATCAACAGAGACATACAGCTTTATGGTTTATAGTGGGCTAGGAACCCCAGGTCCTTGTTAAGTCCTTTCTGTTGGGTGTTAAAATATTCAATCATTCTGACTTCAAAGGTCTTACGTTCTTGTATGGTTTTAAAGTTACCTTTCAGTATTCTCACTGTGAAATCACTGGTACAGTGTCCTGGTTCTGTGAAGTGCTGTCCCACCGGGGTGGGGGCCCTACTGGCTGTATTGTTCATGTGATGTCTATGTAAATTGAATCTTGTCTTAAGCATCTGGCCTGTTTCTCCAATATAGCATCCTTCGTTACATTTTTTACATTGAATGATATATACCACATTGGAAGATGAGCAAGTGAAAGATCCCTTTATGTTGAATATCTTTCCTTTGTGGGTAACTGTGGGGTCCTGTGAAATATTTTGGCATAGTTTGCAACTGGATAAATTACAGGGACGTGTGCCCTTCTGTTCCTTTTCAGTCTGTGATGGAAGTTTACTTCTGATTAGCTTGTGTTTTAAGTTGGGTGGTTGTCGGAAGGCCAGTACTGGTGGGGATGGGAATATCTCTTTCAGTAATTCATCCTCCTGGAGTATAGGTTGTAGATCTCTTATGATTTTCCTCAGTTTTTCCAGCTCTGGATTGTATGTCACTACAAGGGGAATTCTGTCTGTGGATTTTTTCTCTTTGTACTGTAGCAGATTCTCCCTGGGTGTTTTGAGGGAGGAGGCAATATTCTTGGAGATTATTTTGGGGTTGTAGCCTTTCTGTTTGAAGGCTGCAGTCAGGCTTTTAAGGTGTCTGTCTCTGTCCCCTGGGTCAGAGCAGATACGGTGGTATCTTGTGGCTTGGCTGTAAATGATGGATCTTTTTGTATGTGAAGGATGGAAGCTGGAGTTGTGGAGGTAGCTGCATCTGTCTGTGGGTTTCTTGTATATAGATGTTTGTATACAGCCATCACTGATTGAGACCGTGGTGTCCAAAAAATTGACTTTTTCTGGGGAGTAGTCAATTTTGAATCTGATTGTAGGATGGTATGTATTGAAGGCAGAATAAAATTGTTTCAGAGTTTCTTCACCCTCCGTCCAAATCATAAAAATGTCATCGATGTACCGGTAGTATTTTAGAGGTTTGGTCTGGTGTGTATTCAGAAATGTCTCTTCCAGCTCAGCCATAAAAAGGTTGGCATATTGGGGTGCTGTCCTGGTGCCCATTGCAGTGCCCATTATTTGCAGATAGATATCATTGTTAAAGCGGAAGTAGTTGTGAGTTAAAATGAATTTGATTAATTTTGTAATAGTTTCTGGTGAGTATTGATGGTCCAGTTACCCACAAAGGAAAGATATTCAACATAAAGGGATCTTTCACTTGCTCATCTTCCAATGTGGTATATATCATTCAGTGTAAAAAATGTAACGAAGGATGCTATATTGGAGAAACAGGCCAGATGCTTAAGACAAGATTCAATTTACATAGACATCACATGAACAATACAGCCAGTAGGGCCCCCACCCCGGTGGGACAGCACTTCACAGAACCAGGACACTGTACCAGTGATTTCACAGTGAGAATACTGAAAGGTAACTTTAAAACCATACAAGAACGTAAGACCTTTGAAGTCAGAATGATTCAATATTTTAACACCCAACAGAAAGGACTTAACAAGGACCTGGGGTTCCTAGCCCATTATAAACCATAAAGTTGTATTTCTCTGTTGATCACCCCACCCCTCACCTATCCACACCCATCCTGTTAGAATATCAATGATATGTCCCCATGCATACCTCCGACCCACCCCCATCCTCCCACCCTGTCAGACTGTCATAGTAATGCTTGAATGTTTTCACTTATATACACTGTCAGCTAGCACATTTGCTTATTTCCGATCTGACGAAGAAGGGCAACCTTCGAAAGCTAATCAAGAAATGTATTAAGTTATGTCCAATAAAAAAGGTATCATCTTATCCATGTTTTATTTTGTTTGATTTCTGTTGATAACCTTAAGAGTGGACTAACACGGCTACCACACTCCTCTACTTATTGATTGATTTGGAAGCCCAAAGGAACAGGAGAAACCTGCAGGACTGTACCTCACCCCTGGATATATCAACTGCTTCAATTTGTGAGAGAAGAATTTGGGTGAGGTGTAAAGAGAGTAAGAGATTTAAGACGTGATTGAATATGAGTTGCTGTCTTTGCAGAAATATAATGGCTCCAAAGGGCAGGAAGAGGAAGGCTCTGAGCCCTGCACCAAAAAATGGGAATGCAGATACACAAGCCAGCGGTACTGAGGCGAGGGCACAGAAAACCCCCCACTTAGGTGGTGAGACTATGGCCAGTCACATCATTATTGAACACTGGTGAGTGAGTGTTATCCCCAGTATCTCATGAGTTATGTTACAAACTCAATCTTGAGATTTGGTACAAAAATAATGCCTTATTCTTGAAGCAGACCTCTTGCAGTTCTCTATGTTCATTCCCACCTTAGTAATTCCCTTATCCCATATTTGTCCTGTTTATGTATCCTAAATAGATTGTAAGCTCTGTCAAGCAGGGACTGTCTCTTCATGTTCAGTGTACAGCGCTGCATACATCTAGTACCACTATTGAAATAAGTAGTAGTAGTTCGAATTTCCCAGCTTCTCTCCCCTTTCTCATCTATGCACACTGCTTGCTCCTTGTTATTCTTTCCTTCCCTGTACCATGTCCCCTACCCCCAATGGAACCTCCTTTCCTCCAGCAGAATAATCAGTTAATGTTTCACTTTCTTACCAGTAAAAGCTGACGTGTTTATGGGCGCAATGCTGATGCAGTGAGTCAGGCACTGCGCCAAGACTTTCCCGATCTTAAGGTGGAGGTGAATCCAAACAAGCCAAGAAGAAATAGTTTTGAGGTGACCCTGGTAAAGGAAAGTGGAACCTGTAAGTATATATATATATATATTTATTTATTTATTTGCTGCATTTGTATCCCACATTTTCCCACCTCTTTGCAGGCTCAGCGTGGTAATCGCCATTATCGGAATGAGAAATACAGAATATTATTGTGTTTAAGGTACAGAAAATGTAGTAGAAATGAGTAGATATACAATTCATTTCAGATATTTGAGAACAAGGATAAAGTATAACATTCAATAATATCAATGAGATTAAAGTAAACAAATAAAAAGAGTTCAATGTTAGTTTGCTCTGGTAAAGTTGTGATGATAGTTCATTGAGACGGGTCCAAATGATAAGTCTCTTTGAACAGGTAAGTCTTTAATAGTTTCCGGAAGGCTAGCAATTCGTGCGTTACTTTTATGGAACTTGGTAATGCATTCCAAAGTTGCGTGCAGATATAGGAGAAGCTAGATGCATAAATTGATTTATATTTGAGGCCTTTGCAGTTGGGGTAAATGTGCGTGATGATTTATTTGTATTCCTTGCTGGTAGGTCTAAGAGGTGTAACATATAAACCGGGGCCTCGCCATGGCCAATTTTATGAACCAGGGTACAGGTTTTAAATGTAATTCGATCTCTTAATGGGAGCCAGTGTAATTTTTCTCTGAGGGGTTTGGCTCTTTCGTATTTCGCTTTCTCCGAGGACAAGCAGGCTGCTTGTTCTCACGACTGGGTTGACGTGCACGGCAGCCCCCACCAACCGGAACAAAACTTCGCGGGCGGTCCCGCACGCAGGGCACGCCCACCGCACATGCGAGGCCATTTTCCCGCCCGTGCACGACCGTTCCTGCTCAGTTTTTTTTGATTCTGCGCTGAAGAGAGACGTGTTATCGTCTCTCTCTCTGTCAGCCCCGGAAACCGGATAGTTTTTTTTCTCTTTTCGTGCGCGTTCGCGCCTCTTTTCTTTCTTCTGTTTAAAAAAAAAAAAAAAAAGTTTGTCCCCTCGTCGTCTTTAGCCGCAGGGGCGCCTCACGGTCGTTTCTTTTTTCGGGTGTGCTTTTCACCGCCACCATCGACGACTTTGACTTCGCCGACTCGATTTTTCCGTCAATGTCCTCGAAGGTCCCGAACGGATTCAAAAAGTGTGGTCGGTGCGGCCGGCAGATCTCGCAAACCGATACCCACGCTTGGTGTCTCCAGTGCCTTGGGCTGGAACATAATACCAAGACGTGCACCTTGTGTCTCGGCTTGCGGAAGCGGACACAGGTGGCGAGGCAAGTTCTTCGGGACCGTCTTTTTGGAACTTGCACCAGCCCCTCGACGTCGACATCGGTGTCTACGGCCGGATCTTCGGTACCGATGTCGACGAAATCGGCACCGACCCCAGGAGTACAGGTACCGTTGGCCTACCGGCGGGGGTGAGCGGCCGCGCGGGCAATCGGCCCCGGCCACTCCCTCTACCCAGGGCCATCAGGACTGAACCCTGTCAGACCCGATCCCTCGAGGCCGGGGGGGGGGGGGGGTTCTACCTCCTCTTCATCTCTGCCGCCGAGCGCCGATGACGGGCACCGAAAGAAGACTAAAAAGCACTGTCATCGGTCGCCCACGGCGCACGGGACTACCAACTCCAGCGCCTCCAGAGATGATGCGACGCCGAGGAAGCGGCAGTGCCGAGAGGAGCGTTCCCCCTCGGTCGAAGAAGTGTCGCTGCGTCAGTCCATGGGTGCTTCGGTACCGTCTCCTGGACCCGAGCAGCTTCCGGCACCGACACCCACTCCGGGCCCCCTGCCTTTCCCGACAGCGGGCCTTGACGAGTGCCTCCGAGCCATCCTTCCAGGGATTCTGGAAGGGCTGATGCGCCAGGCTTTGCCGGCACCGGGGGTGCTTGTGCCCCGGCGCCGTTGATGGAGGCGCCGGCGTGCTCTAGCCCGATGCCGAGGCCTCTGACGCCGCTTGCGGCACCGGTGTCGACCGCCACACAAGTGGAGTCAACGTCGATGGAGGGAGCTTCATCCCCGCCGGCGCGGGAGTCCACCGTTCGACGCCATCATCGAGGACATGGTTCCTCGCAGTTGAGACACCAAGGAAGAGGCCTCGTGGGGGGAGGAGGAGGACCCCAGATATTTTTCCTCAGAGGAATCTGAGGGCCTTCCCTCCGACCCCACTCCTTCACTGGAGAGGAAGCTCTCGCCCCCTGAGAGCCTCTCCTTTGCCTCCTTCGTCAGGGACATGTCTATTTGCATTCCCTTCCCCATGGTCTCTGTGGATGAGCCGAGGGGCTGAGATGCTCGAGGTCCTCGACTATCCATCACCACCTAGAGAGTCTTCCACGGTGCCGTTGCACAATGTCCTCAAAGAGACATTGCTTCGGAACTGGCTGAAGCCATTATCTAACCCCACCATCCCCAAGAAAGCGGAGTCCCAATACAGGATCCACTCTGACCCAGAGTTGATGCGGCCCCAATTGCCTCATGACTCGGCGGTCGTGGACTCTGCTCTCAAGAGAGCACGGAGTTCGAGGGATACCACCTCAGCGCCCCCGGGGCGGGAGTTTTGCACTCTGGACTCGTTTGGGAGGAAGGCCTACCAATCTTCCATGCTCATGACCCGCATCCAGTCATACCAGCTCTACACGAGCATTCACATGCGGAACAATGTGAAGCAACTGGCGGACCTGGTCGATAAGCTCCCTCCGGAGCAGTCCAGGCCTTTTCAGGAGGTGGTCAGGCAGCTGAAGGCGTGCAGAAAGTTCCTGTCCAAGGGTATCTGACACCTGTGATGTGGCATCTCGAGCTGCGGCCCAAGGTATAGTGATGTGCAGACTCTCCTGGCTGCGTGCCTCTGACCTGGACAACCGCACCCAGCAACGACTGACGGATGTCCCTTGCCGGGGGGATAACATCTTTGGCGAGAAGGTCGAGCAGTTGGTGGACCAACTACACCAGCAGGAAACCGCTCTCGACAAGCGCTCCCACCGGGCGCCTTCAGCATCCACCTCAGCAGGTGGACGTTTTTCCCAGGCCAGGCAGGCTGCGCCCTACGCCTACAACAAGCGTAGGTACACCCAGCCGGCCCGAAGGCCTCCTCAGGCACAGGGACAGTCCCAGCGCGCTCGTTCCCGTCAACGGCTGCGCCCAAGCAGCCCCCTGCGCCTCCACAGCAAAAGCCGGGGATGGGCTTTTGACTGGATCAATGGGAACATAGCCGCCATCAAAGTGTCCGTACCAGACGACCTGCCGGTCGGGGGGAGGTTGAAAGTTTTTTCAGCAAAGGTGGCCTCTGATAACCTCCGACCAGTGGGTTCTCCAAATAGTGCGTTGTGGATACACCCTAAATTTGGCCTCCACTCCACCAAATTGCCCACCGGGAGCCCAATCCTTCAGCTCCCATCACAAGCAGGTACTTGCAGAGGAACTCTCCGCCCTTCTCAGCGCCAATGCGGTCGAGCCCGTACCACCCGGGCAGGAAGGGCAGGGATTCTATTCCAGGTACTTGCTTGTGGAAAAGAAAACAGGGGGGGGGGGATGCGCCCCATCTTAGACCTGAGAGGCCTGAACAAATACCTGGTCAAAGAAAAGTTCAGGATGCTTTCCTTGGGCACCTTTCTACCAATGATTCAGAAAGACGATTGGCTATGTTCCCTGGATTTAAAGGACGCTTACACTCACATCCCGATACTGCCAGCCCACAGGCAGTATCTCAGATTCCGCCTGGGGACACGGCACTTTCAGTATTGTGTGCTGCCCTTTGGGCTCGCCTCTGCCCCACGGGTGTTCACAAAGTGCCTCGTGGTGGTCGCGGCGTATCTACGCAAGCTGGGAGTGCACGTGTTCCCATATCTCGACGATTGGCTGGTCAAGAACACCTCAGAGGCAGGGGCTCTCCGGTCCATGCAGTGCACTATTCACCTCCTGGAGCTGCTGGGGTTTGTGATAAATTACCCAAAGTCCCATCTCCAGCCACTCCAATCTCTGGAATTCATAGGAGCTCTGCTGAATTCACAGACGGCTCAGGCCTTTCTTCCCGAAGCGAGAGCCCACAGCCTCCTGTCCCTTGCTTCCCAAACCAGAGTGTCTCAGCAGGTCACAGCTCGGCAGATGTTGAGACTCCTGGGTCATATGGCCTCTACAGTTCATGTGACTCCCATGGCTCGTCTTCACATGAGATCTGCTCAATGGACCCTAGCTTCCCAGTGGTGGCAAGCCACCGGGAATCTAGATGATGTCATCCGCCTGTCCCTCAGTTGCCGCAATTCGCTGCTCTGGTGGACACTTCGGACCAATTTGACCCTGGGACGTCCATTCCAAATTCCGCAGCCCACGAAGGTGCTGATGGATGCATCTCGCCTAGGGTGGGGAGCTCATGTCGATGGGCTTCACACCCAGGGACTGTGGTCCCTCCAGGAACAGGATCTTCAGATCAACCTCCTGGAGCTCCGAGCGATCTGGAACGCACTGAAGGCCTTCAGAGATCGGCTGTCCTACCAAATTATCCAAATTCAGACAGACAATCAGGTTGCAATGTATTACATCAACAAGCAGGGGGACACCGGATCTCGCCCCCTGTGTCAGGAAGCCGTTGGGATGTGGCGTTGGGCTTGCCAGTTCGGCATGCTTCTCCAAGCCACATACCTAGCAGGCGTAAACAACAGTCTGGCCGACAGACTGAGCAGAGTCATGCAACTGCACGAGTGGTCGCTCCATTCCAGAGTGGTACGCAAGATCTTCCGAGAGTGGGGCACTCCCTCGGTGGACCTTTTCGCCTCTCAGACCAACCACAAGCTGCCTCTGTTCTGTTCCAGGCTACAGGCACATGGCAGACTGGCGTTGGATGTCTTTCTCCTCCATTGGGGGACCGGCCTCCTGTATGCTTATCCTCCCATACCTTTGGTGGGGAAGACCTTACTGAAGCTCAAGCAAGACCATGGCACCATGATTCTGATAGCGCCTTTTTGGCCCCGTCAGATCTGGTTCCCTCTACTTCTGGAATTGTCCTCCGAAGAACCGTGGAGATTGGAGTGTTTTCCGACTCTTATTTCGCAGATCGACGGAGCGCTTCTGCACCCCAACCTTCAGTCTCTGGCTCTCACGGCCTGGATGTTGAGGGCGTAGATTTTGCTTCGTTGGGCTTGTCTGAGGGTGTCTCCCGGGTCTTGCTTTCCTCTAGAAAGGATTCCACTAAAAAGAGTTACTTTTTCAAGTGGAGGAGGTTTGTCGTCTGGTGTGAGAGCAAGGCCCTAGAACCTCGTTCTTGCCCTGCACAGAACCTGCTTGAATACCTTCTGCACTTATCAGAGTCTGGTCTCAAGACCAACTCAGTAAGGAACCACCTTAGTGCGATTAGTGCTTACCATCATCGTGTAGAGGGTAAAGCCATCTCTGGAGAGCCTTTAGTAGTTCGATTCATGAGAGGCTTGCTTTTGTCAAGGCCCTCTGTCAAGCCCCCTGCAGTGTCATGGGATCTCAACGTCGTCCTCACCCAGCTGATGAAACCTCCTTTTGAGCCACTGAATTCATGCCATCTGAAGTACTTGACCTGGAAGGTCATTTTCTTGGTGGCAGTTACTTCAGCTCGTAGAGTCAGTGAGCTGCAGGCCCTGGTAGCTCATGCTCCGTATACCAAATTTCATCATAACAGAGTAGTCCTCTGCACTCACCCTAAGTTTCTGCCAAAGGTGGTGTCGGAGTTCCATCTTAACCAGTCAATTGTCTTGCCAACATTCTTTCCCAGACCACATACCCGCCCTGCTGAACGTCAGTTGCACACATTGGACTGCAAGCGAGCGTTGGCCTTCTATCTGGAGCGGACACAGTCCCACAGACAGTCCGCCCAATTGTTTGTTTCTTTCGACCCCAATAGGAAAGGGGTCGCTGTCGGGAAACGCACCATCTCCAATTGGCTAGCAGATTGCACTTCCTTCATTTATGCCCAGGCTGGGTTGGCTCTTGAGGGTCATGTCATGGCTCATAGTGTTAGAGCCATGGCAGCGTCAGTGGCCCACTTGAAGTCAGCCACTATTGAAGAGATTTGCAAGGCTGCGACGTGGTCATCTGTCCACACATTCACATCACATTACTGCCTCCAGCAGGATACCCAACGCGACAGTCGGTTCGGGCAGTCGGTGCTGCAGAATCTGTTTGGGGTTTGAATCCAACTCCACCCTCCAGGACCCGAATTTATTCTGGTCAGGCTGCTCTCTCAGTTAGTTGTTCTTCGTAGGTCAATTTCTGTTATGCCCTCGCCGTTGTGAGGTTCAATTGACCTGGGTTCTTGTTTTGAGTGAGCCTGAGAGCTAGGGATACCCCAGTCGTGAGAACAAGTAGCCTGCTTGTCCTCGGAGAAAGCGAATGATACATACCTGTAGCAGGTGTTCTCCGAGGACAGCAGGCTGATTGTTCTCACCTACCCTCCCTCCTCCCCTTTGGAGTTGCGTTTTTCCTCATTCCTTTGCTTGTCATTCAACTGAGCGGGAACGGTCGCGCATGGGCGGGAAGACGGCCGCGCATGCGCGGTGGGCGTGCCCTGCATGCGGGACCGCCCGCGAAGTTTTGTTCCGGTTGGTGGGGGCCGCCAAGGACGTCAACCCAGTCGTGAGAACAATCAGCCTGCTGTCCTCGGAGAACACCTGCTACAGGTATGTATCATTCACTTTTCCAAATATGAGTCTGGCTGCCGTGTTTTGGGCTGTTTGGAGTTTCTTAATAATTTGTGCTTTGCATCCGGCATAGATGGAATTGCATTAATCCACTTGGCTCAACACCATTGACTGCACCAAACTGCGGAATACCTCCCTCGGGAAGAAAGGTTTTATCCTTTTGAGTTTCCACATTGCGTGGAACATTTTCTTTGTTACATTTTTCACATGGCAATCTAGTGTGAGATTTCGGTCAATAGTGACTCCCAGAAGTTTCAAGGTGTCCGAAATAGGAAGAGTTTTTAATTTGGGGTATTTATGTTGGTGTGATGGATCTTGTTATATTTCGATGAAAGGATAATGTATTGTGTCTTCTCTGCATTAAGCTTCAGTTGGAATGCATCCGCCCATAAGGTCATTATTTGGAAGCTGAGATTGATTTTGTTTGTGATTTCTGTGAGATTATTTTTAAACGGGACGTAGATCGTAACATCGTCTGCATAGATGTATGGGTTGAGGCCTTGATGTGATAGTGATTTGGCCAGTGGAGTCATCATTAAGTTGAAGAGAGATGGTGAAAGCGGCGATCCCTGAGGCACTCCACATTTAGGTTTCCATGGTGATGATGTAATCGACTTTGAAATCACTTGATATGTTCTTGCGGTTAGGAAGCCATTAATCCAATTTAGTACATTACCTCCAATACCAAAATAGGATGTTCAATAGAATATTATAGTTGACCATGTTACACGCACTGGACATGTCAAATTGTAAAAGGAGAACATTGTTGCCCTCTGCAATTATTTGTTTAAATTTAGTTAACAGTGTTATTAGCACTGTTTCAGTGCTATGACTGGTTCGGAATCCTGATTGAGATGCATGTAATATTGAAAAATTGTTTAAGTAATCGGTAAGTTGTGTATTGCATGTCAAGTCTCTGATGCAAGCATCCTTGTGGTAGTACTAGTTTAGTCTTTTGTTTGTGTGACCTCTTTCTCTTATTCTGAATTTTAGCAGTGGAATTGTGGACAGGGATTAAGAAGGGACCTCCACGCAAACTGAAGTTTCCAGAGCCCATTCAGGTTGTCAGTATTTTAAGAGAGAATATGTAAGAGCCTAGGTCTTAATGATATTTAAGAAAGGTGAGTACAGTGATACTGCAGAGTTTGAGAAGTTACATTGGGTTTTATGCAGTATTTTAACAAATCTGTTATCCAGAGCATGCTGTCCACTGGTGATGTTTTATTAATATTCTGTATGGGAACAATAGCACACCAGCAGCATTTGTAGCTTGTTTTCATTGCGTTGGAATAGGTGGCAGGCTTTCTTTAAATTGTTTCCTAACCACCACCATGCAATGAAGACAGTTTTTATTTTTTTTAGTTTTTGACATTTGTGAAATAGAGTGTGTACTACATTTCACAAATGTCAAAAACTTTAAAAAAAAATAATAAAAACTGTCTTCATTGCATGGTGGTGGTTAGGAAACAATTTAAAGAAAGCCTGCCACCTATTCCAACGCAATGAAAACAAGCTACAAATTGCTGGTGTGCTATTGTTCCCATACAGAATATTATTAATATTATTAATAGAATATTTTTAATAGAAATAAATGTGATGACATCAGGGAGGTTTGTCAGATATACCGGATGGTCAGATAATTATCTGACCATCCGGCATATCTGACAAACCTCCCTGATGTCATCACATTTATTTCTATTAAAAATCTTTGTTTTGGAGGAACAGTTTTTGAAAACCGGGAACTGTTTATGCATTGATGGATTTTCGCAGTGTTTTCTGTGTTATCTGACAACAGGTTGGTCCCATTTACGTTGGATAGTCGAGACTGTACTGTAAAACCAGTGCTTGATCACTTGTAGGAAATTTTATGCTAAGATAATTATAATGAAATAAACTTATAATCAAGTCCATAACATTGTGGGGAGAAGCACATAAGCGTTGCCATACTGGAACAGACTGAAGAAGGTTCATCAAGCCCAGAAAAATTGATAAATACAATACTCAAGCAAACAAAGCAAACTAGTAGCGTGTATCACTCTAATTTATATAGCAGACTTTAAACTGCTGCTGTCTCGACAGCTGAGAAAGTTAAATACATCTTTTTGAACCAACTTCAACACTTTTCTGGATATTTTAGGGAAAAAAGTGCCCCCAGTTAGAGAACGCCGGGTCTAAGCAATAAGATACTTTTCCTTGTTTCCTGGGTTTCTCTTGTTGGGTCAGGAAAAATCCTGATCTGGGATCCCAGATAAGAAATTTCTCTTTGAAAACAAGACAACTTTTTCAATGTCAAAATACTAGAGCAGCAGTTTTGAAACTTTGTGCCGCGGCACCCTGGTGCACTGCAGCAAACTCTCTCGGGTGCCACAGCAAATCCTGACCTCCCTCCTGCCACCACCTGAACTGCAGACATCAGCGGTGGCAAAACAATTTTTAAAAAAAGCAAGCACAGGGCTGCAGGAGCTTTCAAGCATGTGCAGTCAGTTCTGCCGGTCCTCTTGCCCCGACAACAGCAGGGGCAGAGGACCAGCAGAGCCGACAGCGTATGCTTGAAGGCTGCTGTGACCCCGTGTTTACCTTTTTTTTTGTGTGTGTTTTTTGTCACGGCCACAGGGAACACAGCAGACAGCCTTCGGGACTCAGGTTTGCTGCCTAGGAGATGGGATGAAGTCAAAAGGTTGAAGCCAATAAGTCAATCTCTGTTTCCCCTTCCCATTCAAAATAAAGCAAGCCAACCTATAAGCTGCTGCATCCACGTTATCATTCTTTATTGTTGGTAGCATTTTTTATTTAATCTTGCTTATATTTTCAAACATGCTGGCTTGTGCAGCATACAGATGTACACAGAGAACGTATAATAAAAAGTTTGGTAAACACTGTACTAGAGGAAGGCCATCTTAGGAAAATAGAGGCTGGAAGTTAAATGTCAAAAGTGGCCCTGGATTGGCTGGCAAGGCTGTAGATGCAGCATTCACAGCCCCTAGAGGAGGTGGTCTTGTGGCCAAATCTAGTAGGAGCCCAGCACATGGCCCCTGTTGATTAGACTAGCTCCTCCCTGTTTACTAAGCTGCGCACTAATGCCGACACAACCGCATGGCTTAGTACAGGTGGATAAGGGCATGGATTGGGTGTATGGAGGAATATAAAATAAGGCAGTGAAGAATCCTTGAATAGTTATAAATTGGTTCCAGTTTTGCTGGAAGTACAAAAGAGCTGCAGGAAAGTGTTATCACATTTCTCTGAGGACAAGCAGGCCTCTATATTCTCACAAGTGGGTGACACTGATCCGTGTCACCTGGTCCGGCATTTTGCGAAAGCTAAAAAATGAGCTTTGTGGAGCGTGAGCGCCTTCCCACCTGTTGCACAAATGCGGTCCCCTCGATTCCCTTTTTTTTCCACTTGAGAAGAAGGTGCTGTTTTTGTCTTCTCACACGTCCAGTCGAAGCACTTTCTTTTTTGTGCCTTCCGGCTGTTTTTTTGTTGGTTTCTTTTTGGCTCTTGTAGGAATCATTTTTCTACCCTTCCCTTATTTTTTTACTACATTTTGCCCGGTTTTAAGTTTTCTTAGTTTTTTGTCATCGGGCCGGTTTTAGGCCCTGACTTCGGCCGGGTTCTTTCTTTGGGTTTTTCTCCGTGCCTTGCCTCCTTTTTTCAGGCACCATTGAGTCGTTTGATTTAACCGGTGAAGTTTTCCTGTCCATGTCTACAAAGATTCGCAGTGGCTTCAAGCACTGTACCCGGTGAAATCGGACTATCTCAGGGAAGGGCACCCATTCTTGGTGTCTGCAGTGCCTTGGGCCCGACCATAGCCCTGCTCATTGTGTTCTCTGTCTTCGTATGAAGAAGAGGACCCTGCTTTCCTGAGAGGCTCAACAAGAGAAGATTTTTGGAGCCAAGTCTGGTTCCTCGGCATCAAAGTCGGAGGCGTCGAGCATCGCACTGGTATCAGGAGCGTCGGTAAGTAGGGCTGCTTCGAGACCCTTAGACACTGGGAGCAGTGAGGCATCAAGTGGGTCTCCACCTGTCTCGAGGCCTCCCTTCTGTTCAGGGCCCCCGGGACCGTCCATCGTCAGACCCGACCCCAAGGCAACATAAGGATTCGACGTTGTCCTCGTTGGCACCGAGGAGCCTTGGTGAAACACTTCAGGCGAAGGCCAAGAAGCATTATCATCGGTCACCCTTGATACATGGTGTTGTGAGCTTCAGGGCGTCGAAGGATTCAGCACCCAGGAAGCGTTGGCGCTGGGAGGATCGTTCTCACTCCACATAGGAGGTGCCGATGCAACTCTCCAAGCAGCCAAGATCCTATTCCCGCGTCAACCCTAGCAGTTCTGCAACCTGTGCCTCAAACTGGCAGCCCATCTTTTCCCGGTGTCTGCCCTCGATGAGCGCATCCGGGCCTTGCTTCCAGAGCTGCTGGATGGCTTCATGCAGCGGTGTGCATCAGTATCAGGGGTGCTTGTGCCTGCCATACATCCCATTGCGGCCCCGCCTGGCCCTCAGCCTGTGGCACCCCGAAGCCGGCACCCTCTCGTCGGTGGAGGAAGCTTTGCCGGAGTCAAGAGAGGAGCTGACTTCTTGACGCCGCTCTCAAGGGCATGGTTCCTCAGCATTGAGGCAGGTTTGGCCTCTGCAATCCCATAGAGAGATACTGTCCGACGCCGAGGAAGAGCGCTCATGGGATTCAGAGGAGGATCCCAGATACTTCTCAGATGAGTCTTATGGGATCCCCTCTGAACCCCTCCCCTCCAGCTGAAAGACAGGCTCTCTGGTGGAGACTTTCATTTCCATCTTTTGTTAAGCAAATGGTTGAGGGCTTAAATACAAGCAAGCATACGCCATCACCTTCTCGTATAGAAGCACACAGCTATGGAATGCGCTACCCCCAACCTTAAAAACCATGGACAATCTAAGTAACTTTCGCAAATCCTTGAAGACACATCTCTTCAACAGAGCCTACAAAAAGACCCTCTAAAAACACAAATCACTACACAACCCACCCACACAACCAATTACACCTCCTACATCACCCTACTCAACACCCTCTTCTCTTTCTCTAAATATTTTCGTCCTACCACCGACTATATCTACTATTCCCTCATGAATATGTCATAATAACACTCTGTAAGCCACATTGAGCCTGCAAACAGGTGGGATAATGTGGAGTACAAATGTAATAAATAAATAAATTCCATTTCCTTTGGAAGTAGAGGATGAGCCCAGGGCAAAGATGTGTAGTCCAGAACCTCGAGCATCTCCTCCTGAGGAGGCTGTGATTGCCGTCTCCACAAGGTACTCAAGTCCTCGTCAGGAACTGGGAATCCCCTCTATCGGTCCCTGTCGTGCCCAAGAAGATTGACATCCAGTATCGGATCCACAGTGAACTTGGTTTTGTTAGGCCTCAGTTACCTCACAATTCCATGATGGTGGAGTCTGCTCTCAAAAGAGAAGCTAGAACGCTTGATTTTTGGGGGAGGACGATGTGCCAGGTTTCAATGCTCATCTTCTGCATACAATGCTACCAGCTCTTCACGAGCATCTACCTGCGAAACTTGGTGAGACAGCTGATGAAAATGGTCGATGCGCTCCCTCCAGAACACGCCAAGCATTTTCACCAATTGGTCAAGCAGCAGAAGGTGAATTGAAAATTCTTGGCCAGGGGCACTTACGACACTTTTGATGTGGCGTCCAGGATCTCTGCTCAAAGTATAGGAATGTGCAGACTCTCATGGCTGCGTATTTCTGACTTGGAATATTCTGTTCAGCAGGGATTGGCGGATGCCCCTTGCCGGGGGGATAACCTTTTTGAAGAGAAGGTTGAGGAGGTCGCTGACCAAATCAAGATACACACCGATATTATTTCTACTCTCTCTCACCGGGCGCCTTCTGCATTCACCTCCTCAGCTAGAACTTTTGGCAAGCCCAGCAACAGTTCTACTACTATCCTAGGCATAGGTACAATCCTGTGGCTCACCAGCCTACTCAGACTCAGCCCCAGGGCGCTCGTTCATGTCAACAGCGTGCGCCTAAGACCCCTGCTGCTCCTCAGGCAAAGCAGGGGACGGGCTTTTGACTGGCTCCAGCAGAGCATAGCCGCAGTAAAAGTATCCAACCCAGACGACTTGCCGGTCGAGGGAGGTTAAAATGTTTTCACCAAAGGTGGCCTCTTATAACTTCCGACCAGTGGGTTCTTCGTATAGTCCTCCTCGGGTATGCCTTCAATTGGAATCTCAAACCTCCAAATTGCCCACTGAGAGCTCATTCATTCAGCTCTCAGCACAGGCAAGTACTTGCAGAGGAACTCTTCGCCCTTCTGAAGGCAAGTGCAGTCGAACCTGTTCCACTAGGGGAGGAAGGGCAGGGATTCTTTTCCAGGTACTTCCTTGTGCAGAAGAAAACGGGGGGAGGGGGGGATATGTCCCATCCTAGACCTAAGGGCCCTGAACAAATTCCTAGTCTGAGAAAAGTTCAGGATTGTTTTCGTGGGCACCCTTCTCTCAATATTTCAGAAAGACAATTGGCTATGCTCTCTGGACTTAAACTTTGTTTATTTGGGTCATCCACTTAATTGGAAAAAGTACTGGAGTCCCAATGTGTTCCTATTATCCAGAATCTACTGTCTTGGGTTCCTCTTTGTCCCTGGGAAGTACCCTGCCAATAAAAAGTGGTTAAAGGTGGTATGGTGAGTTGTAAAAGTTTTTCTTTATGCACAGTGAGGATTGCTACAGCCAGACTGATGGTGACATTGGGGAAGGAGCCAAGTCAAGATCCACTTCCAAAACTCTGGAAACATTTGGAGACATTGCAAATTTTTCTCTCTCCTCACGGTTCTCTTTTTATCATCTGCAGTTGTGATCAGTCAGGGCAAGCTACATTCAGTCAGTCACTTTATAAAGAGCCTTTTGCTAAATGGACATTAAATTCAATTGTTAGGGAGTGTGTTGATCCAAGATGGCGACACGCATCTGGTACACGCTGAGCCTCTCCTCATTGTTCTCAGTGTCCGCGATGCCGAAGCATAGGGGAAAGTCGGTGGTTGGAGCCTCACTGTGACCGCCCCCGCATGTCTTCGGTTCCATGGAGTCCTTTGTGGTGAGGCCAGGAAACCCAGTTCGGTCGAGAGGAAACCTGCTTGAGACACCTGGAGAGAGTAGAGATCGAGTGGCGTCTCCTGGGCTGGAAGTCACCTTGAGCCCCGATGGTAGAGCTCCCCCCTCACAGCCGCTAATCAGCAGTTCCATGCAGGGAAGCATGGAGGAGACCTGACGCCGAGAGGCCCTTAACCAGCCAGCATCGGACAAGGGGGTGACAGTTTTTACGGACCCACAGCTTGATGCAGTGGGAATTTCAGCTAATGTGAGCGCTCCAGTTGCAGCAGACAGTGAGCAAGAAGTAAGTCCTCAGATACAAGACTTGATGCCTTCTTCACAATTTTCTTCTTTTCTGACTAGCAAACCAGCTGAAGTAACCCTTGGACACTCTTTGAGTCCTAATTGTAAACCTGGGTAAAGAGCTATGTCCTCAAGTTTAAAAAAAATTAAAAAATTGTGTCTCAAGATAAAAAGTTGGAAATTGTTGACTGAATTTAAGCAATTAAAGGGACGAATTTAAAAACAGGAGAAAGAAATGGAAAATATACAGAAGATACAGGAAGTTATAATTAAAGATATAACTGATCTCCGTAGGAAGATAGACATTGGGGAACATAAGAACTAATTTACGTTTTTTGAACTTTCCAAAGATTTTTTCTATATCTCCTAGAGAGATGTTAAAACATATTAAAGAAATCTTAGGGGTTTCTGAAGACAATATACGTCCGTTTTCCCAAGTGTATTACTTGCCAGAAAAAAGTAAAAATCTAGAGGGTCAGCAAAAAGGCTTGGTTCAGGATAATTTACCTTTGAATATTTCAGATATTTTGGAGTCCTCGGACACTGAGATTGCCTTATCTTCAACATTGCTTGTAACTATTACCCTTGCACCAGATAAAGGCTGACTGTTGAAATTATTTTTTTTAAATAGGCCAAAAACTTTTCTGGGCTTTAAAGTTCAAATTTTCCCAGACGTAACAAGGGAAACCCAAAAGAAATGTCAACAATTTCTTTTACTTAAACCAGGTGTTCTTCAGATAGGAGCTACATTTTACTTGTGATATTCTTGTAAATGTGTAGTTAGGCATCAAGATGTAAAATATGTTCTTTTTTGAACCTTCCCAACTTGCTCTTTTTCTTGCAGGCAAATGGACCGAGGGGTAAATGGCTCTAATTTAAAAGGGGGTTTTCCTAGTATATCTGAGCTAAATTTCTATTTAAAAAAATTTTCCTCTTATTAGTCTACTATATGTAATCTTGGATCAATAGTTGTGGACTTGAGTTAAGCTACTTTAGTGTTTAAGTAGAAAAATGTAATTATGTTGGATAGCTAAACTTTGCTGTAGGAGATGTTTCTTGGTTGGAAATTGGAAATGTTATTAAATGTAAAAAAAAACCCCAAATTATCAGTTTAATCTAACACAAAAGGGAATGGGACTTGATATACCGCCTTTCTGTGGTTTTTGCAACTGCATTCAAAGCAGTTTACATACAGGTACTTATTTTGTACCTGGGGCAATGGAGGGATAAGTGACTTGCCCAGAGTCTCAAGGAACTGCAGTGGGAATAGAACCCAGTTCCCCAGGATCAAAGTCCACTGCACTAACCACTCGGCTACTCCTCCACAAAGAGATCCTAGTTCAAAAATGTCCATACCTCAACTTGAGAGACTAAGGGAAAGGTTGATATTTCTGCCGTGCTTTCTCAGCTCTGGCACTGGGCTTCACCCTCTAGTGTCATTAGCTCTGCCTACAAATCACCATTGGCTCCAAGTGACGCATTCCCAAAGGCAGAGAAAATGCACAAGGAAGACCCAACTCCAGTTCAGCAGTAGTTCTGAAGGGGCAGAGCTTGTTGCAGTATAGAGCTGAATACCTCTGAGCCGAGTGTAGTGGTAGATAGGCTACTGGATGTCATATCTCCTAGAAATATAAGTATTGCCTTACTGGGGCAGACAAAGTCCATCAAGCCCAGCATCCTGTTTCCAACAGTGGCCAATCCAGGTCACAAGTACCTGACAAGATCCCAAAACAGTACAATACATTTTATGCTGCTTATCTAACTATATAAATGAGAGGTGACCGACTCACACGGAAATGCGCAGTAGAGAGCAGCTGTTCTGCACATGCGCGGCACGTCACAGGTCTCTCCCGACGTCAGCTGATCATAACCGCAACACCTACTACTACTTATCATTTCTGAAGCGCTATACTAAACGTGCACAGCACTATACAGCGACCCTCCTCCCTCCCCTGCTCCACTCCAGCCACCCATGTCCAGTGCCCCTCCTCTCCCCCTGACCCCCCTTCAGCCACCTATGTCCAGCAATTCTCCTCTCTCCCCTGCCCCCCCCCCCTCCAGCCACCCAGGTTGTCCAGCGAATTCTTTGGGGCAGGCACGAAAGAACCCCAGTCTTGCCTGCCCGCTGCCGGCACTCCCCCGCTGCTGGATCGCTCTTCAAAATGGCCGCTGAGACTGGAGGCATACCCTGCACTAAATTATCTTTAGGAATTGCTGCTGCTGAACAGGGTAGTAGCAGACTATGATGGCAGCAGTGGCACCCCACTGTCCCTGACATTGGATGTGGTTCTTCACACTTGCATGTCACAAAATCTAGGTCTGGTGCAGAACCGGTAGTATATACAAGGAATAACGGTGTAGCCGTCTTAAGTGACGTGTGGAAAGACTGAACATCATTTTTTAAAATTAGATACATAAAAATTATAAGGAGCAGTCTCAAGATGGCTCCTAATGGTGTGACCGTCAATCAGCTTACCTGAGGTATTAAAATTAGTTGCACAGATCAGATGCAATATTAAAAAAAAAAACATTCATCAAGGATTTGAAAATGAACTTTCCTCTTTCTGTTCAAATTAAGATTTGATTTTTTTTTCCTGCCTCTGTTGCTCAAGCCATCAAAATGTGTTACAGTAAAATGTATTTAATAAACATTCCTTTTTTCTCCTAAAGGAGATTCAGAGGCTTTATGATATCTGGCATGGTTCAGAATTTAGCAGTGAGAATTAGAACAGCAGATGAGGATGCGGCCTGACATGCAGCTGCTCTACTCCTGCTCTTTCGCTTGTGTTGAACATGGGGGAGGGCCTATGGAAATAAATAGAAAATGGAGCAGTGCATGCTGGAGGCGGATGTGGGGACTCTTAAGCAAGCCTAATGCTGAGCTGCATTGGGTTCTGTGCAGAATTCTGCACAAATTCTACATTGTGTAGAATTCTCCCGAACCTGCCACTTTATTGCCCAGGAGCTGCACTGTACATTTTTGAAATATTTTTATGTATTTTCTTTCCAGGTAGAGCCATCAAATCCCAGATACTGGAGCATTTGTGACGAGAAGCGACTAATGGGCTGTCAGACCCAGTCGTACCTCTGATGCCTTTTGGAGCTCTGGCAGATGAGAAGATGGCCGAGAAGATAAAGCTTGGATCTTACCAAATGCAAAGGGTGCTGGGCAAGAGTCCTTGCTTTTGTTTACTTTTTTTAAAATAAAGGAATAAATAATATTGAGCAGTACATAAGAGGCTTTGTTTTAGGATAGCTGTGTGTTCTGCAGCATTGAGTTCGTGGTGGGGAAACTATAGATGAAAACTGCAAAGCTCCTCACGTCCATTGGATTAATTCCTTGCGACCCTCTAGCTACTTCTTGGGCTTACCTTAAATTTGTATCTAGGGGAGCCTCTGTGGCTATCCATGTTTTCTTGACTTCTGTATTCATGGTTTCTCTTTGGAGCTCACCCCTTTTTTAGAAGAAATATTTTCTGTCAGCTCTTGAGTATTTGCTTGGAGCTTCATGCCTTGACATCTTGCTGTAGGGCATTCCTTTTTTTTTTTTTTTTTTTTTTTCCTTTTCCAGACGCTTGCTGCTTGTATGTGTGTTATAGTAACCAAAAGGGAAAGCAGGTAGTGTATAACTTGTGGAATTTTTACACACATGCAGAGTGGTTGGAATCTCAAAAAGTACAAAATTAATCACTGTGGTCTGCTGTTCATATATGGAAGTGTTTGTCATGTGCATCCCTGTGTGTATGTGTGCAGGTGGGTGAATGTGTGCATTTATATCTATTGGTTCTCTGTGTGCATGCGATTAGGAGAAGGGAGGACTGTTTGAAAGGTGCAGTTCTGTAATACTGTGAATCTGTATGCGCAAGGTACTAGAACTACTTTTCCCATAGGGGGAGTGGCTCCATTTCTTTTCTGTCCCTTACCATCTGTAGAAACTGACTTTTAAAGAATGGACTTAAACTGAATCATGCAAAATCAATTGCTGTTATGTTCCCTTTGCTCCTAGCAACTGTTGCCTAATGCTGTTCACATTCCATTTTATGACTTAGTTAAAGTTGTGGGGATCACTTTTGATAGGCATTTAAATTTTGTTATACATTTTCAGGTTTTACAAATAAATCCTTGTTTTATCCTTACAAAATTGAATAGATATTACATTTTTTAAAATCATGGTCTCCCTTTTTTTATATCGCTCCTTAGTACTGTGTACAAGTAGTAGTACTATGTAAAAGTAAACAAAAAGAAGACCTATATGGTTCTCCAAACAAGTGGCTGAAATAAAATAAAGGCAAAAGAGGCTGTGTTCAAAAAATACAGAAGAAAACAAAGAGGCTCATGGAACAAATTACCGGAATAAACTCAGAAGCGAAGAGGGAAATATGACTAGCAAAAGCAAAAATGGCTAAAGATGTAAAGAGAAAAGCTAGGAATGAAATTGCTAGACTGAAAGATTCTGAGAATAGCCATGTGGAAAGTGATGATGATAAAGTGAATGTGCTAAACAGATACTTCTCTTTTTTTAAAATAGTTTATTGTTAAAACTTTTTAATAAATAAGTAAAATGTACTTGTACAGAAAACCTGTTACAATCAAAATCAATGATGTAATAATGAAAATCCAAGAAAGTAAATAAAACATGGTTGCTGAACCAGCCCACAATAGTAAGGGGGACGAGAGATAATTGAGTTAAGAAAAAACAGCACAATCACTATACACCAGAAAATAAGAAATACACCCTAGAGGTTGACCTAATACATAAATATTCCAGCAAGATGGCTAATATATTCAAGGTTGGGGATCCTCCATCCTAGCTGGAGGAGCCTGTCCAGTAACCACTAATTTATCACTCAAAAACAAAGAATTGAGAAAGTTAAAAAAAAAAAAAAAAAATCTGTGAATGATTCAACACATTTACAAGGAAACCAGAAAAAAAACATGCAGATCTCTCTTATGAATATTCATTGTGGATATCCCAAAAAATTGACAGGCTGGGGTGCCTCCAGGATCAGGTTTGGGAGCCATCCGATTTCCTATCTATTTTCCTTTTGATTTTAAAGGGAGAACAAGGCCAGTGCCAGGCAGACTTCTATGGTCTGTGACCTGAAAATAGCAAGGACAAATCAAGTATACATATCATACCTTCTACTATGAGTTTATCTCGTTGGGCAGATTGGATGGCCCGTACAGGTCTTTATCAGCCGTCATCTACTATGTTACAGTCACATTTAGACTATTGAGGTTTACTGCTTCAGAGCTCAAAACTTCCTCACAGTAGAAGGTTACAGTTAAATCACAGCACATCTGTTAAACTGCTATTCAGAGCTATAAAAAATGTTTGTCTTAACTCCCCTTCTGGCCAAAGAACATTGGCTTCTGATTCCTTTTGGATACCATTTAAGATCTTATTTATTTACTTATTTTGAACTCTTGATATACTGCTAAAAGGCCTACACATAGGCAACTAAGTGGTTTACGTAACTATAAAAAAATATAGAAGGAAAACAAAAAGAAAAAAATCTTGGGATTACCCTTTTTCCTATTTAGGGGAAATGGGACTTGATATACCGCCTTTCTGTGGTATTTTGCAACTACATTCAAAGCGGTTTATATATATACAGGTACTTATTTTGTACTTGGGGCAATGGAGGGTTATGTGACTTGCCCACCATCACAAAAAGCTGCAGTGGGAATTGAACCCAGTTCCCCAGGATCAAAGTCCGCTGCACTAACCACTAGGCTTCTCCTCCACTTGTTTATACTATATATTCCAGCTCATACTCATCACAACATAATTTCCTGGTTATCCCTTCTCATCAGTTATTTTGACTGTACTAAGAATTCCTGTTTTCTGTGTAGTGGCACCAACCTCTTGAACGGTCTACCCCTAGATATCCATCTTGAAACACCTTTGACACGGTTCCGCACAGACGACTGATATGAGTGCCCTTGGCATGGTACTTAAAGTGACTAAGTGGGTTAAGGTAAAATTATGTATAATCATACCTGATAATTTTCTTTCCATTAATCATAGCTGATCAATCCATAGACTGGTGGGTTGTGTCCATCTACCAGCAGGTGGAGATAGAGAGCAAACTTTTGCCTCCCTATATGTGGTCATGTGCTGCCGGAAACTCCTCAGTATGTCGATATCAAAGCTCCATCCGCAGGACTCAGCACTTAGAGAATTACACCCACGAAGGGACACTCTGCCCAGCTCACCACCGCCGAAACGGGGGAGGGGAATTAACCCAGCTCATCCCCACACAAGTGGGGGAGGGGAATCCGTCCAGCTCATCCCCGCGGAGCGGGGGAGGGACACCACACCCGCCGATGCGGGGGGATCTGGCTTATCCTGCAACCGCAACCGCGGGAGGAGCTGACTGACCCTAACACCGCCGAAGCGGGAGGGGTACAAAGCTGCCCTACAGCCGCACGAAGCGGGAGGGAGTGCCGGCAGAATTTTAAGTCTCAATCCAGCCCCGTAAAACGGAGGGGAGAGGAATGCAGCAGCTCACTGTAACACAAACTCGTCTTAACTCTTGAAGAATCTAAGTGAAAAAACTTGAACACGAAGTCTTTCTGAAGTAACTGAAGACTAAACTTGAACCTGAAATGCAACCAGAATAAAAACAGTACAGATATCTGGGAGGGGCTATGGATTGATCAGCTATGATTAATGGAAAGAAAATTATCAGGTATGATTATACATAATTTTACCTTCCATATCATCAAGCTGATCAATCCATAGACTGGTGGGATGTACCGAAGCAGTACTCACCCAGGGCGGGACATTGAAATCCCTGACCTCAACACTGAAGCTCCAAACCGGGCCTCCGCCCGTGCAGCCACAGTCAAACGGTAATGCTTGGAGAATGTATGAGCCGAAGCCCAAGTTGCCGCCTTGCATATCTCTTCCAAGGAGACGGATCCGGCCTCTGCCATCGAGGCCGCCTGAGCTCTCGTGGAGTGAGCCTTCAGCTGGATAGGCGGCACCTTCCCCGCGGCCACATAAGCCGCTGCAATGGCTTCCTTGACCCATCTTGCCACTGTAGGCTTAGCAGCCTGCAGACCCTTACGAGGACCTGCAAACAGGACAAACAGATGATCCGATTTCCGGAAATCATTGGTCACTTCCAAGTATCTGATGATGACTCGTCTCACATCCAGATATTTAAGAGCAGAGTACTCCTCTGGGTAGTCCTCCCTACGAAAGGAAGGGAGACAGAGCTGCTGATTCACATGGAAGCGAGAAACAATCTTGGGCAGGAAGGAAGGCACTGTGCGAATAGTCACTCCTGCCTCAGTGAACTGCAGAAAAGGCTCTCGACATGAGAGTGCCTGGAGCTCGGAAACTCTTCTGGCTGAAGTGATAGCCACCAAAAAGACTGCTTTCAACGTCAGGTCTTTCAGAGATGCCCTCGACAAGGGTTCAAAAGGCGGCTTCTGCAATGCTCTTAGTACCAGGTTGAGATTCCACGCAGGCACCACTGAGTGCAGAGGAGGGCGCAGGTGATTAACTCCCTTGAGAAAGCGCACCACATCTGGCTGCGAAGCCAGGGAAGCACCCTTCAGGCGGCCCCTGAAGCAAGCCAGAGCCGCTACCTGGACTTTAAGGGAACTGAGCGACAGGCCTTTCTCCAGACCTTCTTGCAGGAACGCCAACACTGAAGAAATTGGAGCAGTGAAGGGAGAAAGTGAGCCTGCTTCACACCACGCTGCAAAGATACGCCAAACCCTGGCGTAAGCAGTAGAAGTAGAGCGCTTCCTTGCTCTCAGCATAGTGGCGATGGCCTTGTCTGAGAAGCCCTTCTTCCTCAGACGCTGCCGCTCAATAGCCAGGCCGTAAGACCAAAGGGGGAGGGATCCTCCATCACCACGGGACCCTGATGTAACAGGCCCTGCTCCACTGGCAGCCGCAGAGGATCGTCGACTGAGAGCCTGATCAAGTCCGCATACCAGGGACGCCTGGGCCAATCCGGACTCACCAGGATTACCCTGCCGGGATGCTTTGCCACCCGGTCTAGCACCCTGCCCAACATGGGCCAGGGCGGGAACACATAGAGAAGCTCTTGTGTCGGCCACTGTTGGAGAAGATCATCTACTCCCAGGGATCGAGGGTCCCGTCCTCTGCTGAAAAAGCGCGGCACTTGGCAATTGGCCGATGACGCCATCAGATCTAGGCTCGGCTGGCCCCAGCGCTTCGTGATGTCCAAGAACGCCTGAGCAGATAGCTGCCACTCTCCGGGCTCCAAGGTATGGCGACTGAGAAAGTCCGCCTTGACATTCATGACTCCGGCAATGTGGGCCGCTGAAAGCTGCTCCAGGCTCGCTTCCGCCCACTGGCAAAGATTCATAGCCTCCTTGGCTAGAGGGGCGCTCTTGGTACCTCCCTGGCGGTTGACATAGGCCACAGCCGTGGCATTGTCCGACAGGACCCGTACAGGCTTCAACACCAGTACCGGGATGAACTCCAAAAGCGCCAACCGAATGGCTCTGAGTTCCAGGAGGTTGATAGACCACTTTGCCTCTGCAGGAGACCAGAGCCCCTGCGCTGTCCTTCCCAAGCAGTGGGCTCCCCAGCCCGACAACGAGGCGTCCGTCGTGACGACAATCCACTCTGGGGTCACCAGAGGCATTCCCGCAGACAACTTGTCTGTCTGCATCCACCAGCTCAGCGCCTTGCGCACTGCTGGGTCCAAGGGAAGGCGCACAGCATAATCCTCCGACATCGGAGTCCAGCGCTGCAGCAAAGAGTGTTGAAGTGGTCTCATATGAGCCCTGGCCCAGGGCACAACTTCCATCGTGGCCGTCATAGAGCCCAACAGCTGCACATAGTCCCAAGCCCGAAGGGGAGAGGCTACTAGGAACTGGTTCACCTGAGCCTGAAGTTTGACAATCCGATTGTCTGGCAGGAACACTCTGCCCACTTGGGTGTCGAATCGAACTCCCAGGTACTCCAGGGACTGAGTCGGGCGCAGCTGGCTCTTCTCCCAGTTGATGATCCATCCCAGGGAGCTCAAAAGAGCAACTACCCAGTCCACAGCTTTGCCGCACTCTGCATAAGAGGGGGCTCGGATCAACCAGTCGTCCAGATAAGGATGGACTTGTACCCCTTCCTTTCGTAGGAAGGCCGCGATGACCACCATTACTTTGGAAAAGGTCCGCGGAGCAGTAGCCAACCCGAAAGGGAGGGCTCTGAACTGGAAGTGTCGTCCCAGGACTGCAAAACGCAGAAAGCGTTGATGAGGAGGCCAGATGGGAATATGCAGGTACGCTTCCTTGATGTCCAAGGATGCCAGGAACTCTCCTGCTTTCACTGCCGCTATAACAGAGCGGAGAGTCTCCATGCGAAAGTGCCGCACTTTCAAGGCCCGATTGACCCCTTTGAGGTCGAGGATAGGCCGGACAGAACCTCCTTTCTTTGGTACCACAAAGTAAATGGAGTAACGTCCCTTGCCAAGCTGACTTTCTGGCACCGGAACGACCGCGCCCAGGCGGATCAGATTGTCCAAGGTCTGCTGCACTGCCACAGCTTTGACCGGAGACTTGCAGGGAGAGAGTACAAACCCGTCTTTTAAGGGTCGGCAGAACTCTAGTTTGTAGCCGTCTCTGATGACTTCCAGCACCCACGCGTCTGAAGTTATTGTGGTCCACTCGCCCAGAAACGAGGACAGCCGTCCTCCAATCTGCACTGGGGCGTGGACCAAGACCCCGTCATTGGGTACGAGACCCTGGGGGAGGACCGGAGGGAGCACCTCCGGGACGGCGGTCTCTGCGAAAGGAATGCTGCTTGGGGGAGAAATTCCTCTTGAAGGAAGAGGGGGCAGAGGAACCCGACTTGCCCGGGCGGTACCGACGGGCTTCCTGCAACCGTCCTCTGGAGGTACCAGGACGAGTACTAGCCCGAGCCCTGACCTCTGGTAATTTCTTGCCCTTAGACGTGCCGAGATCGGTCACGATTTTGTCCAGCTCGACCCCAAAGAGCAGCTTGCCTTTAAAAGGCAACCTAGCCAGGCGGGATTTAGAGGTGTGGTCAGCAGACCAATGTTTCAGCCAAAGCCACCGCCGCGCAGAGATTGTCTGAGCCATGCCTTTCGCTGAGGCCCTCAAGACATCATACAGCAAGTCTGCCAAATAGGCTAAGCCCGTTCCAGGGCCGGCCAATCAGCCCTCAAGGAATGATCCGAGGGGGAAGCCCGCTGCACCATAGTCAGGCACGCCCTGGCCACATAGGAGCCGCAAACTGAGGCCTGCAAACTTAAAGCAGCCGCCTCAAAGGACGACCTTAAGGCCGCCTCCAATCTTCTGTCTTGGGCGTCCTTTAGGGCCGTGCCACCTTCCACCGGCAACGCCGTTTTCTTAGTCACCGCAGTGATTAAAGAATCCACGGTAGGCCACAGATAGGCCTCACGTTCACTCACAGCCAAAGGATAGAGGCGGGACATAGCCCTAGCCACTTTAAGGCTCGCTTCTGGGACATCCCATTGAGCCGAAATTAGGGTGTGCATGGCATCATGCACGTGGAAGGTTCTAGGCGGGCGCTTCGTCCCCAGCATAATGGCAGAGCCAACAGGGGCTGAGGGAGAGACGTCCTCCGGAGAGGAAATCTTCAAAGTGTCCATGGCCTGTAACAACAGGTTGGGCAAATCCTCTGGGCTAAAAAGCCGCGCTGCAGAGGGGTCATCCGCTCCATCCGAGCGGGGATCCGTCTCCTCCAAGGAATCTGCAAAGGACCGTTGGGAGATCTCAGACACGCTGCCCTCATCTACATCGGAGGAGACAAATTCCTCCAAGGCCTGGGAATCAACCCGAGGGCGTTTACCTCTGGGAACCTCAACCTCTTTACCAGACGAGGGAGCAGGGGCAGCGTTTTGCATGAGGAAAGCCTGATGCAGCAGCAAAACAAACTCGGGGGAGAAACCCCCCAGACTGTGCACTTCCGCAGCCTGGGCAACAGCCCTAGACGCACCCTCAACCGGCGCTTGCAAGAGCGGGGGAGAGACATGCTGCGCATCCAAAATGGCATCCGGCGCGACACTCCGCGAAGGAGCCGCGCGGGAAGAACGGCGCTTAACTTTAGCCGCTTTTGTGCCGTCGCCCAAATTAAGGGCGTTCATGGCATTAATGTCTCCAACCTCAAGGGCGGCCCACGAAGAAGCCGTCCGAGCTGCGTGGCCGGCCAAGATGGCGGAGGCGAGGAGCGGGGGATGGGCGTTTATGGCGGGAAAAACCGCCACGCCGGAGGAAGGACCGGGACATTCATCGGTCACGAAACTGTCACCCAACAAGGGCGAATCAGGCTGTAAGACCCCCGCATCCCCTCTAGAAGCGCTCAAGCGATCCGGGGAGCGACCCTTTGCGCCCTCGCCCTCCGACGCCATATGCCACGAGGAGAAGAATCGGGGAACCCCCTGCCCGCTATAAAAAGGTAAAAATTACCTGCTGTCCGCTCCGAGCTGTAACGAACTGGTGTCCCAGTGAGTAGCTGCAATGAACGTTTAAATAAACGTCGAAATAAACGCCTTTAAGGATGTTTAAAATTTTTTTTTTTTTTTTTTTTTAACGGAGCCAGCGGGAGGGGGGAGAAAAGGAGGGACCTGGCACCACCAGGTTTGCACTTGCTCAAAAGAGCCCTCAACCCCAGGCACTCAACAAAACCTAAAAATTAGGCTTGGAGGCCTAGCCAGAGCTGCTGCTGTGTGTGACCACCACCTGCTGAGATAGAGAACATACTGAGGAGTTTCCGGCAGCACATGACCACATATAGGGAGGCAAAAGTTTGCTCTCTATCTCCACCTGCTGGTAGATGGACACAACCCACCAGTCTATGGATTGATCAGCTTGATGATATGGAAACACTGGTTAAATGGAAGGAGACAGAGGGTAGTGGAAAATGGAGCTTTCTCTGAGGAAAGGGATGTTATCAGTGGTGTACTGCAGAGATCAGTCCTCTGGCCGGCTCTTTCTAACATCTTTGTGAGTGATATTGTGGAAGGGCTGTCTGGTAAGGTTTGTCTCTTTGCGGATGATACCAAACTCTGTAATAGGGTGGACACCCCAGAGGGTGTGGATGGCATGAGAAAGGATCTAGCAAAGTTGAAGAATGGTCCAATAATTGGCAACTAAAAGATTTAAAGCTAAGAAATGCAGTGTCATGCACTTGGGTTACAAAATCCAAGGGAATGGTACAATATAGGAGGTGAAGTGCTTCTGTGTGTGAAAGAAGAGCGGGACTTGGGGGTGATTGTGTCTGATGATCTTAAGGTGGTGAAACAGGTAAAGCAACGGTAAAAGCCAGAAGGATGCTCAGGTGCATAAGGAGATGGATGACCAGCAGGAAAAAAAAGAGGTGATAGTGCCCTTGTATACGTCTCTGGTGAGGTCCAATTTAGAGTACTGTGTGCAATTCTGGAGATCATATCTACAGAAAGATGGATGGAGTCGGTCCAGAGGGCAGTTATAAAACTGGTAAGTGGTCTCTGTCATAAAACATATAGGGGCAGGCTTATGAACCTCAACATGCATACACTGGAAGAGAGGCAGCCGAGAGGGGATATGTTAGAAACCTTTAAATACCTCAGACGCATTAATATACAGGATGTGAGCCTTTTTCAAATGAAGGAAAACTCTGGAATGAAAGGGCATGGGATGTAGTTAAAGAAGAAACAGGCTTAGGAGGAATCTAAGAAAATACTCTTGCACGTAAAGAGTGGTGGATGAGTGAATGGCCTCTGGATGGAGGTCATGGAGACAAGGCCTGTGTCAGAATTTAAGAAAGCATGGGACAGGCACTAGGGATCTCTTAGGAAAAGGAGGAGTTAGTGGTTACTGAGGATAGGAAGAACTGGATGGGCCATTTGGCCCTTATCTGCCATCATGTTTCTATCTTGTAAGAAATTCAAAACAGCTCTGAAAACTTATTTGGCCAAGCCTTCCTAGCCCAGCTAGCTAGCTGCCTTGCTAATGTGTTTTATTACTCTCATTAATGCTTTTAATACTACCATTTTAACCTAAGGCTATCTTTATTTTTTTGTCTAATATATATTCTGCACTCATATTTAAATGTGAACTGCTTAGATATTTTGATTTAGCAGTATATCAAATCACACACATAAGCTAGAGCAGGCAGCCACACCTAGGTGACACCACTTGATGGTACTTGTATCTGCTCTATTAGAGTTGAAATCTTAGAATGTTTTCTGAACATCTGTGAAGGCCCTCGGTCACATTTATAAAGCTGTCACCTGCTCATCGGTTCATTACCTATTACTAGCAGTCTAGTTCAGGTGCTAGTTTCAGACAGACTATGCTGCAGAGTTTCTTGTAATGCAATAAACTCATATGTTGGTCTTCCTGGATAAGGAACTAATCTATAGTTCCTGTGCAACCTCTTTGTGTTTTCCCACCGTTCTACAATAAACATCTTCTCTCATGTTTGAGATTTTTCTCCAGTTTGCTAGATCCTTTTAATGCATTTCCAATTCAACCTGTCCCAGTGAGCAGGTGTAAGAATTTATGCAGAAGCTGTACCACATCTTATACACTCAGCTTGGAGTTACTTATATGTGGCAGCCTTATTTGGCTTGCCCACAGAAACCATTAGTTTGCTTACCTGTAACAGGTTTTCTGTGGACAGCAAGATACGCCAGCTACCCTATCCCTCCCTCTATAGTTGAATTATCCAATTGGTCTTCAATTCTGGCACAGACTGACAAAGAGTGCTACAGCCACTAGGATAGGGCCTTTGCATATACTTATAAAGCTTTCTAGAGTTGTTTGGGCTCTGGTAAATCAAACCCAATAGGCGCTGTCGAGTGCTATCGTTGATGCATGGCTGGTTTATCCTGCTGTCCAAGGAGAATCCCCCATTACAACTGAGTAACTACAGCACAGAGCTCATCACCTCCCTTTCTGTGAGTAGAGCTGCCTTCCAGTGCTTCACTCCTCAGCCTTTTCATTGGCTGGATCCTACCCACACTCTCTACTGCTAGTTACCTTGGAACCAGGCAGGGCAGGCTCACCCGGGAATTTTGAAAAATGTCCAAAACGTTTGCTATCCTTCTAGCTTCCAGACATTAATGTAAAAATCAACATCATCCAAAACATTTGTCAATTCTAACCCCGAGTCCTAAGCACATCTGACAGGTCTCCTCTAAATTTTGGACTCTAGGTATGTTCCTAGTTTACCAATGCCTCAACGTAGCTCTGCCCATGGCAACAAATATTAGCACTACACACAGGAACCGATAAAGCCAAGCAATGTAATTCAGCCACAGTGGAAATAACCAAATATAAATCAGAATAACTTACATCTAATTCCCTAACTGTGCTGTACTGCATTTTTAAGCCCTGTGTATCATTTGGGGTGTTCAGGGGGGTGGAGTTGGTACTTAGCTGGTTAAGTTAACCATAAATAGGACTGTATAAAACACAGGCCTATCTCTATGTAGCTATTCATAGCCAGTTAACTACCAAATATCACACATAATCTGTATTATTTGCCAGCTCTGTATACCCAGAAATTCAATGCCAGACTCTGGACATGGTCTGGCATTGAATTTCTGGGTATAACGCCAACAGCAATCAGCAAAACGTTGATTGCCGCCGGCTAAATATCAAGCCAGAAGTTTATTTCCATGTGGTGGGAGATGGAGCTTCTTTTTACAGCTGGGAAGTGGCTCCATTTCTCTTCCAACAGCTGCTGAATTCTACATTCACAATTATCTATAGAACTGCACCTTTCAAATAGTGCTGCCCTATTCTTTCTGCTCCTGATCACAGAGAACCAGCCCAGCTATAAACACACACATACTAACACGCCCACTCATGCACAGCCACACACACATACATATGAACAGCAAAGACATACCAGCCCACAGAAATACACATACAAAATAGCTACAAGGTGTAGGTGCATGCACATACGAGGTTAAAAAGATTTCCATGAGACATGCTCAGCATGCTTTCCCCAATTCTATATAATTAGGGGTGAACGATTAAAAATTTTAATGCCATGATTAATCATGCCTCTGGGCTGGATGGCTTGGTATTCCTGCTGTGTTTGGCGTAATGCTGTCTTTCTGATGCAGAAGCGAAACTGGAGGCCTTCTGTTGGGGATATTATATAGTGCTACAGTTGGAATACCTCAACCGACTCCCGGTGGGATTTGGATGAATTGGATACTGTTTTTGAAGTTTCAAAGTCGACGGTCACCACGCAGATGGTTAAGCTAAGTGAACAGGATTCCCTATGTGCACTTCATATTTAAGTCAGGAACATATTATTGACTCTCATTATATTAGTACATTTGGATTTTTGCCATTCTCCTGTTTTTTTGACTGTAAGGTTTTCTCTTCATTATGGAGTTGTTTTTCTTGCAGTGAGTTTGAGGTTGTATTGGTACCAGTGATAATAGTCATTGTAGTGGAGGTAGTCCATCGCTGTAGGCACCCCAGGGCAGTTGCGGTTCCATTTGATAGTTATTATGAATCATTGTCTATATGAGTTAGAGCCAAATTTAGAGTAAAATACATATATGATTAGTTTCAATTCTTTTTCATTATTATCAGCCTTAGCACAAGCTTACAAACAACTGGCCTGTTTTTCAGGGCACGTCATACTCAAACCCACAGTGTAGCCTACATCTGCACATACAGAAGAGAGACAATACCATGCTGAGTTTATATTTTCTGACCCTCCGCTCCTCTTTTCTTGCATCTTTTTTTATGTACTTGGCTTGTATTGGATTTTTTAACAATATACTGCTTAATTCAAAGTTTTAAAGTGGTTTACATTAAATATAAAACACAATTAAAATAAACCATAATATCACATTTATTGTCCTGTATATTATGGATACTATGTACTGTGAAATGTTCCATCAATAAAATTGTTGAAATATAAAATAAACCATAAAACATTAAAAAAAAAAAGAGAAAATCCAAACGCAACACTATACAAAACATGATGGCAGTCATACCAGTGACCAATTAAAATGAGTTTCAAACATTCAAGTTTTCAGTAACTTACAGAATCCTAAATAACTGTTCATGATACTAACATTATGGGGCAACATGTTCCACAATGAATGTACATGTAGCAGAAAGTTCTTTTCCTTGTGGTTGTTAATTTGATTTCCTGAAGTGAAGGAAGTTGTAATAAACAATGTTAAGAAGAGACCAGAAAAAGGCGTTGACGTTCTTCTTTAACTAATACAACAGAAAGACAACCCGAATAATTCAGGAAAAGAGCTTTAAAAACAAAACACAAAGTCTTAAAAAGCAATTCCAGCAGGAACAGGCAACCAGTGTAATTCTTTCAAAATAGGAATTACATGATCAGTTCTTCTACCTCTAACTACCATACATGCAGCAGTTTTCTGAACAAGCTGGAGCCTGTTTAGATTACTCAAAGTCAATCATAATACAAGCAGCATTTACTGGTTATGTTCTGTCCACATGCCAGCTATTAAGACATGGTCACTGCTAGGAACAAACAATAGGGGTTGGGGGCCTCCCAGCTAGAAACTGATTGATCACAGCCAGCTGATAAATTTAAGGGTGAAATGTGACTGCTAGTACCATGCCATGAACCTTTCAGCTTTGTGTTCCACTGTAGCACAGACCTCTTTTCACAATCTCCAAAAATATAGTGCAAAACAAAGTCCAAATATTCAAAAATTCAGGATGTAGTGGCCTACTAAAATGGGTAAGAGTTCCTACCTAGCTAATTCCACCTGTAAGAACTTATGTAAAGCAGAACAGCGTTTGTCTGTTGCACAAACATCTAGAAAGTGGGCTCACATGGGGCAGATTAAATTGGATATAGCAGTTGTAAACACCAATACAGCGGTCCAACAGGTCAAACAATAAATACACTTTAATACAGCTTTAAATAGATAAGACCCAACCTGGCAATGTTTTGCACCGAAGGTTGCATCAAGGGTCAAGTTTTATTGATTTAAAGATTATTAGTTTATTTATTGTTTCATCAATTGCTCTGTTGTGTTGGTGTTTCAAGATGAGTGCTTCAGAAGCAAAAATGTTATATACTGAAGGATAGAGGCAGCATTATTTACTTAACCCTTGATGAAGCTGTTGGTGAAACGGAGATCCCCATTGGGATAGAAAAGTCACAATAAGTGCCACTTCAACTGAATTTATAACCTGTGCGATGAGGATTGGTATTGTGACTATGAACTCTAGAAGTAATTTAAGCAGAATGCCATAATAAATAAATATTATGAACAATTGAATAAAGTCTGTTTTTAAAAGCACATCAATCAACTAAAAAGTTAATAAATAAATGTTTTGTAACAATGGAAGTTTTTGACCTATGATTATAGATAGAAGTGTGTGAATTTTCACTTGCTGGCCACGAGGTCTTTTCTCCTACAAGTAAATTATATTAATAGACCAGGCCATGCAAGTTGGTGGTTTCCACTAATCTGTTTTGTGTGTTACACTGTAGAAGTTTTGTGTGGCAACTGTGAGGAACCTTGAGCGTGGCACAGTTCATGTGTAAGGAACGCTGCCCTTCACCTGTAATAGTTGCACAACCTCAGAGAGGGCTCAGACCCTAGCAGCTGGTGCATTGCCTGGAAGAAGGGTTTGACATGGGTAGGCCTGAAGGGAGGAAACAACTGCTATTGTCCTGCAGAAAGGTAGAAGGGAGCAGGGCAGAAAGTTGTGGAGGCGAGAGGAGAATGAATGCTGGAGTTCCTGCTGGGTGAAAACTGTAACCTGAGATGCAGGAGAGGGAGGCAGAAAAGGTGCTGAATGTATCTACATTTACGTATCTTCAAATGAATTTTTAATGGGTGTTTTCAACTCTTCACCCCCACTTGATTCACCTCAGTCCTCTAGCCAGGAGCTGATTTCCATACCTCAGTGGAATAGGTCATCAACCCTGAAAGTATCAGTTCTTGATGTGAGGCTGTGAGTCTCCAAATCAGTTTGCTTTGCATATATAACCTTGCTTGTAAGCCAGGTATACTGAATGCAATCTCAAACTCTCAAATTTACTATTAGAATACTAACTACATTCATTAAACTTCCTCTGGTATATGGTGTAATGTGTATATACAATTGTATAAGTACATTTTCATTACGCCAATCCACCTTAATTCCCCCTTCCCCATGTTACATCAGCCATTGCCCTAACCAACAGCTCATGCCCTTACCTCAGCAGAATGGGTCAACAGTATCACCTCTTCTGAATTTAAGTTGTTGTGGGTTTGTTTGTTTTTTTTTTTTTTGGGGGGGGAGGGTAAACAAAAGGCCATCCTTTCAGCAATTAAGAGACAAGTGGGATTCTGAGCCACATGGTGGTGGAGTACATATCTGGTTGCTTAGCAACTGGTTCAAAAAGCTGATTGGTCAATGTGGAAGTTTATGACAATTGTGGAAGTTTGACCTAAGCTGGCCTTTACTATATATGATCATGTAAAAAGCTAATATACAAGATATTAATGACAACAACTGAGTCAAGTTGCTGTTCACTGGTATCCCAAATTTCACCCAGTTGATCCAAGGACAGAAATGAGGAATAAAAAGTTCAAACATTGCTTTATGTGTACAAATGACAAGTTTTTTTTTTTATCTAGCAGTCAAAATGCACTGTTGTATTACAATTGTCCCATTATTTCCTCCCCTAGACCTCAGGGTGTCTTCCGTTCCACTCAACCACAGGGTCTTCTTTTACTCCATCCACGTTTCAAAAGCCTTCAGTAGCAGCTTCCATGCACACTGGTAACACAACACTGCATATGCTCTCTTTCCTAGCTTAGGGCATGATTAAGATGTCTCAAATGAAGGGAAGGTCCAGAAGTTGTGGATAATACTGACATTGTACAGCCTTGTTCACTTCTCCATATCAGCCAGCAGTGAGTTAGCAACTAATGTGAGCCAAGGGCTATACAAAACTATCACATTAAGTCAAAGTTTACACACTTTTATACTTATTTTTATTTTATCATGAAAACCTTATGTATTTGAAACCCTCATCTTCAATTGCCTTTCAATGGAGCAAAATGCTACACTCTTCCATGGTAGTTCTGGGAACTGAAAACAAAAGTCCATGGGTTTAATGCTGGACTGTTTGGCATATTCATTGTAAGAGCTGCTCAGTTTACTGGTTTGCAATCACTTTTTTTTTTTTCCAAAGCCACAACGCTAACATGAAAATGAGAAACAGGACCTAGAAGTGTTGTACTAGGTTAAGGTGCTCCTGCATAGAAGGCTCATTATTGCCATGTGTCACTCAAGAACTACCATTAATAATGGTTAATGACATGAGGGGTGACCTATGGGAACACTTGAACACAGCAGAAGGCTAATGTGCTGATAAGAGCTGAGTGTGTGAGACAGAATGGTTGGTAGAAATGTGCCTAAACAAGCAAGCATCTTGCTTCAGGATTTACAGACGTATCAGTTCATTAATGTTACGATTATACTAGGCCTGGTTTAAGTTAGTGCAGTTACATCCAACTAGAAACATGCAGCATCTATCTGCACACACTGGTGCTACAAAACATATCATTCTTCTCCTAAGACCTCTTTCTCTACATCTGCCTCCAGTCCAGGGGCATAGCCAGACACCCAATTTTGGATGGGCCTGGGCCCAAGATGTGGGCAGAACCCCACCCCATCCCACAGGTGATTTGGTCTCTCTTTCTCTCGCCTGCATGCCATATGGTCTCTCAAATATCCCCCCTCTCCTGCACACCTTTTAAATAGCAGATTTTCAGCGGCAGTAAGCAGCAACTAATACACAGTACTCATGTTGGCCCCACATCCTTCTCACTGATGCAACTTCCTCTTTCTCCTTAGGCGGGAATACATCAGAGGGGAAGGCTTTGGGGTCAGTGTGAGCAGTATGTATCAGTCGCTGCTTCCTGCAGGCGAAGATCTGCTATTTGTAACGTATGCAGGAGGGATAGTTGTTGGGAGTTTTCAGCTTGGGAATCTCTGCCAGCCACATCATAGGTGTGCTGCTACTGGTGGGCCTGAGCTCAAAGTGGGTGGGCCTGGGCCCACCCTTGGCTACACCACTGCGCCAGTTATGAAATCACGTATGTCATTCTGCATTTTGGTTAACCCCTGCTCCTGTCCAAAGCTACCCCAGTGTGCTGGGCTCTAGCCTATGACTAAGTCACTTTATAGTTCCTATGAATGTTTCCGTCCTTCAAAGCAGTGCTTCTCAACCCAGCCCAGGTTTCAGGATATCCACAATGAACAGACAACAGATAGATCTGTATACTGTGGAGACCGTGAATGCAAATCTCCCTCATGCATATTCATTGTGGATACCCTGAAAAGCTGACTGGATAGGTGGTGTCGCAGGGACAGATTTCAGAAGCACTGGCCTAGGACATGGAACTAGCATCAGTGATTTGAATTTCAAGAAGACTGGAAACTTTCTAATAGTGAACATACAAGTGCATTTTTCCATAGAAAGGAAAGCTCAAGGTATGAAGCTGGAGGGAGAGAGCTTGTTAAGAAATGCAGGGCCACAATGGTAACTAATGTCTGGAGTGCCCAAAGCTGTGACAGAAATGAAGCCACAGAGAGTGGCGAGAGGCTGAATTAAAGAAAATATTTTGGGGAGGGGGCAGCTGTTCTGAGACATTTTCAAGGTATGGAAACACATATGCTGATCTACAAGGGCAGTGGAAGACTGAAGGAAAAAATCTGACTTGATTAAGAAGAGCTATTCTGAAGGCGGTTAAGCTTGTACAGTTCCCACCTAGAAGATACTTATGTCATCCTAATCTATAATGCCTAAAGCAGCAGCAGTGCAGGCGGTCAAACATATAGGGCTCACAGCTAAGCCATAACTAGTTCATACTTATATTTCCTAAAGTATAGGAGTGTAGGCAGAAGAACAGAGCAGGCTAATTGAAGCAAATGGTCCAACTATCTTCTACTATGTAACTTTGTTGTCTAACAGAAGCTAGAAATTCAAAATATATTTAATACAAAAGCTTCAAGACAGACTGATGAAGCCTTCATCAATCGATATTCCTCCCCTTGCATGCAAGGCCGTATTTCTCAAAGAAGTACTCTTACACAAGCTTCTATCACAATAGACACTTGTTTCTCAGGTTAACAGACCACTAGGACCCTCTTCAATTAATCTATAATAATTGAATATACTTGCCAAGGGTTGTCCTCACTAGCTTTTATGTGATGTCACACGGCTCAGCTTTACAACACACCACAGAACAGAATGTATGCAAAACAGCCCAAGAACCTCCAGGCACATTTACCTAGCTCCCTCTCTAGAGAAGAATGGCATTTCCAAAGACATGAGGTTGCAGACAATGAATTCCCATGAACTGGGAATGTAAGTTTGGCAGCCTGCTGTAAACAAGTGATAATGAATGCTTCAGTTAGTGTCTCTATTCAGTTCTTTGTGAATCTCTTATTAGGACAAGGTCATGGAAGCAGCAGGAGCTGGACCCCTTCAGTCCACAATAACCGTATCTGTGTCCGATTCAGAGGATGGCTCTGGCCTTATACCACAGGGTATGATAGGCAATTCCCCTCCAATTACACCCAAGATATCAATCTCTTCCTCAGAGTCCAACAATGTTTGTGCTACCTCGGGAGATGAGTTGGAGGTCAGGGGCTGCTTGCCAAGGGAAGGGCAGTCAGCAGTTTCTCTAAGCCCTGAGGTTTTGGGAGACAGCAATGACCCCTTCCCTGATTCCACAGACTCAACACACCTTGGGGTTCTGGAGTGCCACCTTCGTTTTGGCATGATGCACTCATCAGAACCACACCAATTTGTCACGAGCAATGCTTCTGCATACTTTGCTGGAGACACCACAGCACCATCAGGTGTTTGCATCTTTTTTTTCCTCATCTGCCTCAGGCTACGACGGTGATGTAGAGCAACTTCGGGCTTTAGACCAGTACTACAACTATCACTGCAGTCCCCAGAGGAGGATGCTGTAGTAGACTTGGCTTGCTGTTGTTTCCTGGAGGTGTAGGCACCTGTTGGCTTATTCTGCGATGACATCAACACTTCTAGTTTGCCTTTAAGGTTGCTTGTGCCTCCATGCGATGGGGATCTTGGCATTGAGGGAGCAGATTCAGCACCTGAACATTGCATCTGATCTTTCTCTCCAGAGCAGGTATACTTCTCATGCTCGAGAACCATGTTCTGCTGATCAGCAGGGACATTCCCCTCTGCTCCCTCATCACAGCTGAAGACATGATTTGCTGCTGTCACTTGCTGATTACATGGAATACTTTCCTTTCCTTCCTCCTTATTATTGGACTCTGCTACTGCTGGTTCAGTCATGATGTACTCTTCTAGATCAGGGGTCACGCAGTTGAATTCGCTAACCTCAGATGTGCTAAGTACAATGTCTAGCAGCTCCTCGACTTCTTGAGCACTTCCTATGCTATACTCTGCTTGGCATAGCTGGTCTGAGCTTTGCATTGCAAACTCAACATGGCTTTGTTCTTCTGCTGGCTTCACCAATGATCTATGTAGGAGCTCTGAGGTGGTTACAGCCGCTGATACAGACGAGGTCTCCTTCTGAACCCTGCTATCAGAGCTGGCAGGGTTGACCTTCAAGAACTGGTCTACTGCTGTATCTGCCTCTCTGAGACAGGTTCCACTCTGGCCCTGTTTTTCCTCTTCTGGTTCTCTTTCATGGACCACCTCCCATAAAGCACTGTTAACGCGCTTCCTCAATTTCATGCGTCCCACAGGGCTTTCATCTCCAGAGGTGTCACTGCTAGTGCTCTGTTTCCTAGTTATGCAGGGGCTTTTGATAAAGGTTTTTCGCTGGGTAGTGGGTGACAGCTCTGAATGGGATGCAGTATAGAGGTTAGTGAAGTGGATGGGAAAGCTCATCGCAGCATTAAAACTGGTGAGGACAGAGGAGGGTTCTGGTACAGACAGGGCCAGGCTGGTGTGGTCCGAGGGGACGCCCATCTCATGGAGGACCAAACTAGCAGGATTGGATGAGACATCTGGCTTGGGAAGGGCCAGGTGGTCAGAAGATAGGGCTAGCTCAGTATGAGACAGCCTGTTAAGATCAGGTTCACTTTCCCACTGTGGGCAGACCTTGGCCACCTCCTTCACTGGCATTTTCTGTTCCCTGGCATACTTAGCCACAGACTCTGAACCCTCCATGCAAGCAGCAATGGAACACTCACTAATCCCAGTGACTGTGGTGTCAGGTGCATGATACTTCAGGGATTTGTTCTTTACCTTGCCTGGCTGCAATCCACCAATATCTGCTGCATTACTTGCCTTGGACAAGCTGCTCCCCAGCATGGTAGCCTTTGCATGGCTGGGCTTTGCCATGGAAAGATCAGCATTCCTCTTATTTTTGTCATCTGAATCCCTCTTGAAGACAGCTCTAGACAGTTTATGGGCGAGGCATTTACTAGTGCCACTCTCAGCCACTGCTGGCTTCTGCATGATGCAGTCAAAGTCTTTGTGAGGCAGGTCTACTTTCTCCTTTTTTGTTGCTGGTGCTTCTTGGGGCTTGATACAAGTTTCTGGAGCTGTCACTGCCACCTCCCTGCAAGGCCCTGTTCTACTACTGATTGTGGAGTCACACAACCCCTTTATAACGTGAGAATTGACTGCAACAGCTGGTATTATGACTGGAGAGATGCTAATACCACTGCGAGGGAAGTATGTCCGACTTTGAAAACAGTCTCTGTTCAGGCGACGGCCCAGATCTGTCTTCACCAGCTTCCCACCTTCTAAACTCAGTGCCTCTAACTCTAGGATACGCAGCTGGCGAGCTGCTGCCAACACCTCTTCCACCTCATCCCGCGTCACTTCGAGTTCAGCCGTGTATATGTATTGCACTAGTCGAGACAAAGCACTGGCCTTCATCCCTGACAGCTCTACAAGTTGCTGGGCCACTGGCTTCATGAGGGACAAGCGTTCAGTGAAGAAGGGGCTGCAAGCAGATAGGATGCAGGAGTGCACGGGAATCTGAATACCTGTGGAGAAATGAACAATCAAAATCTCACCTTCACCACACATTTAAAGGAGAGGGAGGGGTGGGGGCAGGGAGAGAGGAGGACAAGTCACTTTATCCTGTAGTCACAACCCAATATGAATACACTGACACTTTCTCTTTCATCAAGGATGTTATGGAGAAAGGGGCATCTTAGCTTATACTAAACTATCCCCACATATTTATGTATTTTCCCTTGAGATTTCAGCCTCCCCCTGTTCTCCCATTACCATCATACCTTCCGCCTGTAGGATGACATCACAGAAAGTGTTGTCTTTCTGCTGGCGATGCAGCTGCAGGAAGATTGTACGCATGAGGCGGGAGTTGTGATAGAAAAGCTTAGGTACTGGAGCAGCAGACATGTTTCTGTGGCCAAGTTCCAGTTTCTGCAGGAGAAAGAGCAAAGGTTATACACAGAACACAGCATAAAAGCAAAATCTCTCATCCTTAACACTTCCTGTACTACACTCTTAGCTCCGAGTCCTCTACAGAAGTTTTATGATCCAGAGGATTTGCTCAGCAGCAATGCAACTTTTCCTCAACAAAGACTTCTCTACTGCAGCCAGGGTTTGTTTAGCCTTTAAGCAAAATGAATCAAGCTTTGCAAAAAATAACAACCATTTTCCCTTCTCTGCCTGGGTCTGATATTGCATCACTCTGCTTCCCCTCATGCACCTTCCTCATTTGAGATGGATACAGGATGCAAAATAATTTTTTCAAAAGACCTTGTAGAAAAACGTCCTGGGTTTTTTTTTAGCCCAGTGTGAGATTAAATTTTAAGATTAAAAGTATTAGGCGTTATAATTGACTCAGGTCTAACTTTTGAGTTACATGTGGAAGACCTTGTCTAAACATTTTTTTTTCAATTACGGCAACTAAGCGCAATTCGCTCTAAGCTCCACTCCGATAGTTTTAGAACAGTGGCAGTTTTACTTCCCATATTTGGATTATTGCAACTCACTATTTGGAAGTTTTACTAAAAAGGTGTTACAAAGGTTGCAGTTTCTATGGAACACAGCTGCAAGATTGATTTATGGTTTGGGAAAATATGAAAGAGCATCCCCCTTATTAAAGGAATTACACTGCCTTCCTGTGTACACAAGATTACAATTTAAGAAAGCTTTTATGATACATAAATTGTTACATGGTTGTGGCCCTGGTAATTTGATTAATTATTTGGATTTTCCATCATCTGTTCCTTGGCTAGATCAGAACGTAATTTGAAATAAATTATCCATCTTTTAGGGGCATTCAAAAGAAATTCATGTTAGAGCTGTCCTTTTTATATCAGGGAGTGAAGCTTTGGAACAGATTGCCCCTAGAAATTTGGAGAATACCACTGTACAGTACTATGCTTTTCAAAGAGTGCTAAAGTCATTTTTGTTTGTTGAAAAGGGTGTTAGGTGTCTTACAGTGATGATGAGGGATATATTTTAGATTTAAGTTTTTAGACGTTTCTATTGTAATTCTCCTGAATGAAGGAACTCTTGTTTGTAATCCGCTTAGAATCTGCTCTGAACTTAGTGGAATAAAAGAATCATACAGTATAGTTTAGAAAAAAAATAAAGACACTTTCCTCCATTTCCAAGTCTTCAATCTTTCCACTGTTTTTTGCCCTCTTTTACTTTTTCCAGTGTGCCATCCATATCTTAATCCAATTTCAATTTTCTCTCATCTTCCCACTGCCATCTTCTATCCTGAATCCCCCCACTTCCCAAATTGTGGGTCATGCACAGCACGTTTGGGGTCACAACCTGGCCCATAAGTACGTGTGTGTCATTACAACACACCTCAGTGGGGACACGGCTTGAAAATGATTGGTAAGCACTGTTGTATACAGTCCTCTTTTCCCAAATGCCCTCTCCACAGGATCCTCTTCTTCTTACAAGTTCCCCTCTATATTTCCTCTTTCTCTTCTCTGCCAACTTTTCTAGATCTTCTTTCCTCCCAACCACTGTCCCCTTCTGAGTCCTCTCCTTACCCTTCCTTAATGATTCCTCTCCCCAACCCTTTTTGCTTACCTGTAATGGAGGCTCTTCACAAAAAAGCAGAATATATAATCAGACAAACCACTCAGTGGCAATTCTCAGTTCAGTACTAAGGCTACTGTGCTGGAGAACAGTTTGTCTGATGACACTGACACAGACCCCACATTCTCAGACCTTAGGAAGACCAAAGTGGTCCTTCTGAGAATATGCAAGAGCTCTCGCAAGCACATCTACCTCCATGATTCCAGAATATTCTTCCAGTGATTAGAACAGTAAGCTCAAAGCCAGGGTTCAAATCCTGCTTCTCCCACTCCTTGGGCATGTCACTTAGGGGAAAATCTATAACCTGACACCTTGATGCAGGTGCCACAATGGTGCACACTGAGCACCAATTGTATAACGGCATCTGGACACGCTTGAAACACTATAAATAAAACCGCATTCGTGTGCTGAAATTTAGGCATGATCATTTAACACCAGGTCGAGGTCTGGAGAAAAATCAACACGCCTTAGTGCACCATACAACTGGGACCCTTTAACTAGATTTGATACCCTTTATTTGATACATGGACTACTGTATCTATTAGGTCCGTGTATGATAACTTTGAAAATTTCCAGGAATGTGGACAAATTAAAATTGAACAGAGTACACATCCAACAATCAGACTCTCTACCAGAGAACCTGTATATTTTTGGTATGCCACTTATAACATTGTTCAAAGTGGGTGGCATCCTTAGTTTTTCATCCGGAAAACTGGAAATAGATATGTTGAAATTTATAAACTTTACTCCGCAAACGGATTAACAGGTGCCGTACCTCTATTGTCACTATAAATGCTGTAGCAGTATCAAGAGGGGTACTTGATCAATTTAAAGCCAGACATCATTGTTGCACTTAAATTCCCAATAATACTGACACTGATGATTCTGTTATAAAGGCATTACAAGACCTTTTTGCCTTAGCCAACAAAATTAGCTACTAAATCAGGTGTTGATACTGTTGTCTGGTGCATTACTCTTAGTACAAGACAAACTACATTTTCATCATAAATTTTGTGTAGGACTGCTATTTATTTTACCTATTTTACTTTTAATGCCTGTAACGCAAGTATACCTCTTTTATTAAGGAAGATATTTATTCTGCTTAAGCTGTTTAATTGAACTATCATATGTTTCTTTTTAGTTTGCTATATTCTGCCAATTTGTATAGACAGGTTTAGATTGTTTTCTTTCCATTTTTAAACTGTTGTACCTCAAATGGTAACTAAGCAGACTGTCTTCTACTGCTGATGATTTTTTACCCCAATGAAAATGTGGCATAAATACTGACATGTAGATTTAGGCGCAGGGGGGCATATTCTATAACTGCACATAAATATTGGAATGCCCATGAAGCGCCCATTTCCTTGCCTATAACCATGCTCCTTTATGGCTCGGTGCATTAGAATTTAGGCGCTGTGCTTTGCAGAATACGTTTGGCGAGTTAGCTTGTTCAGCCACTTAAATTACACAAGTTGTTATAGAATATGTTTGGATTTGGGCGCAGAAAGCTAGGCACAATATATAGGATCCAGTGGTATGCGCTATTTTATTAAGGACATGTGCTCTTTATAGAGTAGCACTTAGCACCAATTTTTTGGCACCCGTTTTTGAAAGCGCTATTTATAGAATCCCCCCTTTCTGTCTGTCTGTCTGTCTGTCTGTCTATCTAGTTTGTAAGTGGGATAAAAATAAAGGAATCCTGTTCAGAAGGAAGGTATCCTCAGAAGCTTAGCCAAGATTGGGTGGCAGTATAGCACTGCGTGAGTCTGGTAGCGCCTTGGAAATGTTGAGTAGTAGTAGTACAGCCGGTGGGGAGAGGCGGGGCTGGTGGTTGGGAGGTGAGGTTAATGCTGGGCAGACTTATACGGTCTGTGCCCTGACAATGGCAGATACAAATCAAGGTAAGGTATACACAAAAAGTACCACATACGAGTTTATCTTGTTGGGCAAACTGGATGGACCGTGCAGGTCTTTTTCTGCCGTCATCTACTATGTTACTATCAAGAGAGAAATGAATTGATTTGCTTCATTTTCTGTACAAAGAAAGAAGATTATGTTCCTATGTATTTTCCAAAAACACTATAACTCAACAGTGCCTTCATATATGATCTAGATCTATTACACCCAGCAGTAAGATAATGGCAAAACTATTATCTTGCCCATAATTATAAAACTACTGCAGGTTAAACAGTGCAACACTCATAATTATAATGCTCTTTAGTTTGCAGTAGTTATTCATTATTTGGCCAATATTAACCCTTTTTAAATGCTAAAATGAAATATTTGTTCCCTATTAACACCAGTTTTAGCCATATTCATACAATCAAAATTTGATTAATGAGTGGCTTTGTATTAATGATATATTAGTTGATTGCAATCATATATACACTTACATTTATTGAGTCCATTGTATGATACCTAGACTTGACTTCTCATGTTTCCAAGTTATTTATTTATTGCACTTGTATCCCACATTTTCCCACCTATTTGCAGGCTCAATGTGGCTTACAAAGACCTGTTATGGCATCGCCATCCCAGGGTAGAGAATACAATTGGTGTTACAAAGAAATCAAGGAAACAGGGTCGTTGTAGGATAGTTAGGCCCCTTGAGTTGGTTTTGATAAATGGGGAATCCCAACTCTGCATTTCATCCAGCATATAATTATGTATCCACATGCTGACTCTTGCTATGGCCTTGTCCCTCACTATGTCAGAGCACCCCTGTCACCTCAGATATACACATCCACCCCCCCCCCCAAAGGACTCTTAAGAGCCCTCTGGAAAGGACGGCCACACCCACTAGTAGTCATGTGTGCCGGCCCTTTGGAGGTCCGGTAAGAGGGAAATGTAGAAATATGCTAGCCCTTGCTCTCAGTAAAATACAGGCCAATGGCTCAGGCTAAAGGGCTAGGCTTCTTAAAATCAAAAATAATCTCTGATACAAAATATATTTCACTGCAGCTCAAGCTGAAATGAGTTCCCAGAGAGCTAGGCCTGTAAAAATCAGAGATTACCTTTGACACAGTTATATTTCACTGTGGCAAGTGCTGAAATGAGGTAATTGAGAGCTGGCAAGGGAGGGGGCATTTGCTCTTGTCCACAATCCTGAGACTGGCACCTGCAAGAAGTCATGAGCTAAGATGTTTTGATTAAAATGAAAGACAGTAGAGGGTCAGATGCAAGTAGAGGGAGGAGGGAGCTGAAGAGAGCAAGATGACCTGTGAAGTCATCTCACAGATGCGCTCTGAACATATCTTGTTTATACTTAGAACTTGAGAATATGTAAAGTCATTCTGATCAACTGATAAGGGCCAAGAGCCCTGGTGACAAAGCTAGGGTCCATTGGAATCAATGGGGCCAAAATAGTATAAAAGGAGCAGTCTGAGGGGTATTAGATCAGAGAAAGAAGGCTTCAGAGGACTCCAGAAGGCTGCAGACGTGTCGTGAAGTGCTGTTCCATCATGTAAATGCCTGATCTGCCTGTACTATCTTTGGGTGCGATATCAATGCTAATAAACTATATTACTATATTACTATATCTACTGACTACTGGGTTTCTCTCTAATTGGGGAGCCTGCTGCTGCTCTGTGTAAAACTGACATGTGCAGATACAAGGTTGGGGTAATTAAGTACCTAGAGGGGATGGACAATTCTGTCCAGGGTAGTAAAAGGGCCATGGCTCCGCTGCGCAACAGAGATGGCAGACCTAATAAATAAACATGCCACACTGGGACAGACCAAAGGTCCATCAAGCCCAGTATCCTGTCTAACAATGGCCAATCCAGGTTACAAGTACCTGGCATATTCCCAGAATAGTAAAACAGATTTTATGCTGCTTATTCTAGAAATAAGCAATGTATTTTTCTCAAGTCCATCTTAACAATAGTTTATGGACTTTTCTTTTAGGAAGTTATCCAAACCTTTTCTAAACCTTGCTAAGATAACTGATTTTACCACACTCTCTGGCAATGAATGCCAGAGTTTAATTACACGTTGAATGAATAAATATTTTCTCCAATTTGTTTTAAATTTACTACTTAATAGTTTCATTGCATGCCCCCTAGTCCTAGTATTTTTGGAAAGAGTAAGGTAAAATTAGGCCCTACCTGATAATTTTCTTTCCATTAGTCCCGATAGATCAATACAGAGACTTGTGGGTTATGTCTGTCTACCAGCAGGTGGAGATAGAGAGAACGCAGAGCTCTGCCATATAGTACCCTGTACAGCAGCCTTGACTTCAGTATAATCGATACCCAAGCAGGAAAACTGAACAATGCTGCCTCCACAAAACCAGAACACCAACCTCCTCCAAGAGGTCAGCCCGAGAGCCTTGAGAATGTGCATGGGTATTGAAGCCCAAACTGCACGAGGAAGCGGCCACAACAGCTACACGGAGTGCGCGGAAATCCTCTGTGTAATCCTCCTGCCAAAAGGCAGGGAGAGAGATCGACTGACTCACATGGAAACTAGAAACCACTTTGGGCAGAAAGGACGGAACAGTCCGTATATAAACTCCAGCTTCCATGAATGAAAGAAACAGGTCCCTGCATGACAGCACCTGCAATTCAGATGCACCATGCAGAAGACAATGCCATCTTCAAAGTCAAATCCTTCACAGAAAGCCGATTGAGAGGCTCAAAGGGTACCCGCTGGAATGCTTACAGCACTACATTTTGCTGCCACTCGGGACAGAGGGGCCTCCGACACAGACATAAAAGATTAATGCCTCGCGGAATGCGCACTACATTGGGGTGTGCTGCCAGGGAGAACCCTCTAATCCACCTGTGAAAGTAGGCCAATGCTGCGACCTGCACCTTCAGAGAATTCAGGCCAAATCCTTCTCCAGGCCCTCCTGAAGGAAGGCAAGCAGGTCCACCACCGAAGATGTGGACGCCACCAGCATTCTAGAGGCACAACAGATCTCAAAGGCCTTCCAAATCCTTGCATAAGCAAGCCAATGTAGACTTCTTCTGCGCCTGCAGCAAGGTAGTAATCTGCCTCTGGTTACCCCTTATGACTCAACGCGCCCTCTTGAGCCAAGCCATAAGACCAATGGGGGAGGGGATCGTCCATGATGATGGGCTCCTGCTGCAGGAGCCCCCTCCTAACTGGGAGGCATAGGGGATGATCGACCAAGAGTCACATCAGATCCGCGTACCACAGACGAGGCTAGTCCGGCACTACCAATACCACGAGGTTGGGACGCGACCCAGGAGGCATATGTCATGGAGGAAACACATACACTACACCCTCTGCCGGCCATGGCTGAAGAAGAGCATCCAGGCCCTCTGCCTCTCGGTTCCAGTGTGTGCTGAAAAACCAGGTCACCTTGGCACTGCGCCTTGTCACCAAGAGATCCATCTGCGGTCAACCCCAACAGGCCATGATGACTTGAAACGCCTCCAGGGAGAGCTCCCACTCCCCCAGGTCCAACTCATTGCGGCTGAGAAAGTCCACCTGCACATTGAGCTCGCCTGCAATATGGGCCATGTAGAGGAGCACTAGCCACATCTCCGCCCACTGACAGAGGAACAGCACCTCCTTGGCCAAGGATGCGCTCTTCATGTCGCCCTGCCTGTTGACATAAGCCACCGCTGTGGCGTTGTCTGACAGGACCAGAACTGGCTTGTGCTAGATCAACTCCCAGAAGGTGCTAGTACAAGCAAAACAGGGGGTCCATACAACTTCCACAAAAACCCAAAGGTACCAAAACAAACATGGAAGGAAGACTGTGCCAAAAAGACACAGGCAAAATCTGAAGCGTCTAAAAACTTTATTTTAAAAATTCACAAGCAGTAGTCCACAAAGCAGTGAAAGGATAAATCAAGTGACACCACATGGGCCGTGTTTGCTTAAAGCCTCCCTCAGAGATCTAAAGATAATATAATATACAAGACATAAATAAAACAGAACATAAAACAGCTAACTGAACAGGCATATGCCATAATAAGGACAGAAAAAAGGGGAAATAGAAAGAGGTAAAATAGAACAAAAGACACGTTTATCACCAAGTGAAAATAAAGAGATGAACAGTGATAGAAACTAAGAAAGATGGTCAAAAAGAGTAAAAACATTAAATGTCATCTACCATTTGGATGCCTAATCTCATAAGGTCCTCTTGTAATTTTTCACAATCCTCTTACGATTTAACAACTTCGAATAATTTTGTATCATCAGCAAATTTAATTACCTCACTAGTTATTTCCATCTCTAGATCATTTATGTGTTAAAAAGCAATGGTCCCAGTACAGACCCCTGGGGAACCCTCCTATCTACCCTTCTCCACTGAGAATACTGACCATTTAACCCTTCTCTCTTTCTATCTTTTAACCAGTTTTTAATCCACAATAAGACATTACCTCCTATCCCATGACTCTCTAATTTCCTCAGGAGTCTTTCATGAGGTACTTTGTCAAGTGCCTTTTAAAAATCCAGATACATAATATCAACTAGCTCACCTTTATCCACGTTTGTTCACCCCTTTAAAGAAATCTAGTGGACTGGTGAGGCAAGATTTCCCGTCACTAAATGCATGCTGGCTTTGTCTCATTAATCCATGTTTATGTAGATGCTCTGTAATTTTTTTCTTTATAATAGTCTTTACCATTTTTCACAGCAAAATGTACTGGTTTTTTTCTCTGCCTAAAATTCCTATGCAAAGAGTATTTTCAATTATTCCATTCACTGGGTTTGTTATTAGCAGGGCTGCAAATTTAAAATGTTAAATGTTTAACTTGCATTACAATTTTTAATGCAAGTTAATGTGTCTCTCCCCCACCTGCACTTCTTACCTCTCCGGCACTCTCCTCTTCTCTGCAGCTCCTTCTCCCTGCTCCTCATGGCCACTGTACTCAAAGCACGCTGCATGTTGCCCAGCTCCAAGCCTCTCTCTGAAACAGGAAGTTCTGTCAGAGGAGGCGGAACTTTCTGTTAGAGAGGCTTTGGCACAGGTGACACAGTGGGCTTTCACTATAGCACCTGTGAGGAGCAGGGAGAAGAAGATGCAGAGGAGAGGGTGCTGCCCGAGTGCTGGACAGGTAAGAGGTGCCATTGCCAGCATTAAAAAAAAAAGACAGAGAGAAAGATGCAGACTGGGGGTAGGTCAGGACAGGGCAATAGTGGCAGCAGGAAAAAGAGAAGAGTCGGAGATGCAGGGTGGCAGCGGTAGCAGCAGGAGAAAAAGAAGCATGAGAGATGCGGGGGGAAGAGGGGGCCACGGCAGGAGAAAGAGGAGAAGAGCAAGAGATGCAGAGGAGGGGGTTCTAGAGAGAGAGAGGGAGAGAGAGAGATGCGGGCAGGTGAGCGGGCACCTGAGAGGTAAAAAGAGGTGCCATAAGAATAAAAAAGGAAGAGAGAGAAAGAAAGATGGGTGAGGGGGTGGGAGGGCCAGATGCTAGAAATAGGGGATGGAAGAATCAAAGAAGAGAATGGTGCCAATAGAAGGGGGGGAGGAAAAAGAGAAGGGAAAAAATGGTAATCATCAATGGAGGGAAGGGATGGGAGGAGAGGGAGATGGAATCCAAGTTACTGGTTGAATATTTAGGATCAATAAAAAATGTAAACTATGAGGCTATTAACCACTACTTCCAGAAATCTCCAGGTTGTTGACCCCCCCCCCCCATCCTCTAGTATCTGTAATCTCCTCCCTTCCATCATGTCCTCCGAGTCTGTCGACGAGGCCGTCTCCGCTTACAATGCCACTCTCTCCTCTGCTCTAGACACCCTTGCACCATTCATCTCCCATCCCACAAGACGTACTAATCCCCAGCCCTGGCTGACCCCTTGCATCCGATACCTTCGCTCCTGCGCCCGATCGGCTGAACGCCTCTGGAGGAAATCTCGCACCCATACCGATTTCATTCATTATAAATTCATGCTATCCTCTTTCCAGTCCTCCCTATTCCTTGCCAAACAGGACTATTACACCCAATTGACTACTTCCCTCAGCTCTAACCCTCGTCGTCTCTTCGCCACCCTTAACTCTCTCTCCTCAAAGTCCCCTCCGCTCCCACCCCCTCACTCTCTCCTCAATCGCTAGCTGTCTACTTCCGCGACAAGGTGCAGAAGATCAACCTCGAATTCACCACCAAGCCACCTCCTCCTCTCCACCCTTTAACCCACTCCCTCAACCAACCAACCCAGGCCTCCTTCTCCTCTTTTCCTGATATCACCGAAGAGGAAACCGCCCACCTTCTTTCCTCCTCGAAATGCACCACCTGTTCCTCTGATCCCATCCCCACCAACTTACTTAACACCATCTCTCCTACTGTCACCCCCCCCCCCCATCTGTCATAACCTCAACCTCTCTCTCCTCCGCAACTGTCCCTGACACCTTCAAGCATGCTGCAGTCACACCACTCCTCAAAACACCATCACTAGACCCTACCTGTCCCTCCAACTACCGCCCCATTTCCCTCCTACCCTTCCTCTCCAAGATACTTGAACGTTCACAGCCGTTGCCTTGACTTTCTCTCCTCTCATGCCATCCTCGATCCGCTTCAATCCGTCTTTCGTCCTCTACACTCAACAGAAACGGCACTATCTAAAGTCTGTAATGACCTGTTCCTTGCCAAATCCAAAGATCACTACTCCATCCTCATCCTCCTCGACCTATCTGCCGCTTTTGACACTGTCAATCACAATTTACTTCTTGCCACACTGTCCTCATTTGGGGTCCAGGGCGCTGTCCTCTCCTGGTTCTCCTCTTATCTCTCTCACCGTACCTTCAGAGTACATTCCCATGGATCTTCCTCCACCCCCATCCTGCTCTCTGTTGGAGTTCCTCAGGGATCTGTCCTTGGACCCCTCCTTTTTTCAATCTACACCTCTTCCCTGGGCTCGCTGATCTCATCTCATGGCTTCCAATATCATCTTTATGCTGACGACACCCAGCTTTATCTCTCCACGCCAGACATCACTGCGGAAACCCAGGCCAAAGTATCGGCCTGCTTATCCGACATTGCTGCCTGGATGTCCAACCGCCACCTGAAACTGAACATGGCCAAGATCGAGCTTATTGTCTTTCCACCCAAACCCACTTCTCCTCTCCCTCCACTCTCTATCTCAGTTGACAACACCCTCATCCTCCCCGTCTCATCTGCCCGCAACCTCGGAGTCATCTTCGACTCCTCCCTCTTCTTCTCTGCGCATATCCAGCAGATAGCCAAGACCTGTCGCTTCTTTCTCTATAAAATCAGCAAAATTCGCCCTTTCATCTCTGAGCACACCACCCGAACTCTCGTCCACTCTCTCATTACCTCTCGCCTTGACTACTGCAACCTACTCCTCACTGGCCTCCCACTTAGCCATCTATCCCCCCTTCAATCCGTTCAGAACTCTGCTGCGCGTCTTATCTTCCGTCTGGACCGATATGCTCATATCACCCCTCTCCTCAAGTCACTTCACTGGCTTCCGATCAGGTACCGCATACAGTTCAAGCTTCTCCTACTAACCTACAAATGCACTTGATCTGCAGCCCCTCATTACCTCTCTACCCTCATCTCCCCTTACGTTCCTACCCGAAACCTCCGCTCACAGGACAAATCCCTCCTCTCAGCACCCTTCTCCACCACTGCCAAGTCCAGGCTCCGCCCTTTCTGCCTCGCCTCACCCTATGCTTGGAATAAACTCCCTGAGCCCATACACCAAGCCCCCTCCCTGCCCATCTTCAAATCCTTGCTCAAAGCCCACTTCTTCAATGTCGCCTTCGGCACCTAACCTTTTACCTCTACCCAGGAAATCTAGACTACCCAGCTTGACATTTTGTCCCTTAGATTGTAAGCTCCTTTGAGCAGGGACTGTCCTTCTGTGTTAAACTGTACAGCGCTGCGTAACCCTAGTAGCGCTTTAGAAATGTTAAGTAGTAGTAGTAGGCTCATTTTCAAAGCACTTTGACTTACAAAGTTCCATACGTTATTATGTAACTTTGTAAGCCTACGTGTTTTGGAAATACGCCCCCACGTGTACATGCTGAATTTATTTGAACTCTTTTATATTTGGATCATGCGACTGATCGCACAATTAAAATTTTTAATCGATGGACAGCCCTGACTTACTATTTCGTACAATTCAGCTCCCAGCCCATCAGGTCCAGGAGAATTCAATAGTAGAGCGCTGCACGGGAATGGGGTTCCCGCAGGGATGGAAGCAGCTTTGTGGGGTTCTCATGGGGACGGAAGCAGTTCTGCGGGGTTCCTGCGGGGACGGAGGCAGTTCCTGCGCGGTTCCCGCAGGGATGGAAGCAGTTCTGTGGGGTGTCCGTGGAAGTGTAAGCTGCATCTGTGCCAGCCTCTCATCTATCAAGTACCAAGTTCTTTTTTTTTTTTTTTAATTTATATCTTTCCATGTCAATAGAGGTAAAGTACTCACACAGGGATTACATTTGGTACTATTACATTGCAGATGTCATCAGCAGTCATTGACAGAAGTTACACAATAGCCCGAAGGATAACAATCCCATATTGACTTTTATATTTAACAAGCCAACTATTCCAATCATGCACATTTACTTACTTAGGAGAAAAGCCAACGTTCATTTCACCATGCATCCATCCTCTCCATTCATTAACCCCCCTCCCCTTCATCCCCACCCTCCCCGTCAGGGTTGCAGTGTTTGAGAATTATGGTGGTTCAAGATCTCAAGACGTCGCAGACAGAGAGCCGCGTACTGTCTATTATTCGCATTTAAGGCACGTGAATAAAACATATTTTCGTATTTAGCCACCTCAGTCACTCTTGAAACCCAGCACGTGAAAGGCACAGGCTCCTCAGATGTCCAGAACTGAAATCGTTTTTTTGGCCACCACTGTTGTCATGTAAATGAACCTCCTCCAAGGCTGCATCAGCCCCTGAGATATCAGGAGAGACTGCTCCACCAGGAGCAATGTGGCATAAGATCACTCTAATGTGCACTGATAGGGCAAGAAGGAAAAAGGAAGCAGGAACATAAAAAGCAAAAATCAGAAACTCTGCTTTGGAGAGGGGATTCGTCAAAGGCAAGGCCCTATGCTTTATGACTCAGGAACATATAAACCAGATAAAGTTGCTTCAGGGCAGAAGCTACTAAAATGGTCAGCAGTTTTAAAGTGTGATCTCCAGAACTGTACTCCAAATGAGGTCTCTCACCAGAGACTTATACAGAAGCAACATCACTTTATTTTTACCTTGGGTTTTTTGTTTTTTTATGCTGAGCATTCCTCTCCCTACACACCCCCAGCCATCCTTGTGGCTTTTGCTCTCACTTTGTGTGTTTGGCTACCTTATTAACATCAGATACAAATCACCCTTGGATCTTGTTTGTTTTGTGCACAGAATGTCTCTCTCTACCGTATCCACTTCCTTGGGGTTTTGCAGCCAAAATGTATTACTTTGCTTTTTATTTTATGTGCTTAAAAAAAATCTAGACCATTCCTCAAGTTTTGCTAAATCCTTCATGTTTTTCACACCTTTCAGAATGTCTATCTTGTTGCAGATTTTGGTACCATCCAGAAAAATGTAAACTTTTTCCAACAGCCCTTCTGCACTATCTTTGGGGCTTGAGGTTGCTGCTGACATTTAATCTTGTGTCTCTCTCTGCAGCTGCTGGGGTTGAAGTGGTTGAAATCTCCGACACTAAAAAGGAAAATATGACTTCTGGTTATAGGGAAAGAATCTGCAGTAAGCATATGAATGCTTCCTTTGAGTGACTATTTGGAGGGTCAAGTAAAGACCTTTAAATCAGACTGTCTCTCTTAACTGTACTGTCAAATAGATCCTAAACATGCTCAGAGAGCCCTTTTGTAGTCACTTAGAAAGAGTGGGGCCTGTGCTGGCACATCAGAAGAAATTAATCATTAGAGTGGCTGATTTCATCCTGCCTGTAAACAAAACAAAATGGCAGTATTGAAGCCCAGAGTCAGGATGAGGACAAGTGCATGCTTAATTTACACAGCTGCTCTGGGGTCCAGGGCCTGTGGAACTGGCAGTGATTAGTCAGACACTCCAGCAGCTCTTAAATGTTAAGAGTGAACTAGGCCATTTTGGAACCTCAAAGCTGTTCCAGTAGTTCCTGGCTGCTACTGAGACCCATTTTGAAACCTCAAAGCTGATCCAATGGTTCCTGGCTGCTATCTAGACCCAAAGATTTATACCTTTCTCCACAGTATGAAGCCAGGCCAATAGCTCATAGCTAGCTTGAACACCAGGGAAACTGAATCGAGGTGGTCTAGTCATTTGGGGAAAACAACAGAAACATGGGGTGATGTTAGGCTCTCTTTCCTAGAGGGGGTCCTTTTTTCTCCTCCTTGCTGAATTGGGGCAAGGAAACAGACAATATAGCATAACCTCTCAGTTCAACCTCAGACCAAGTCCTGCAACATTAGTCCAGACAGTGGGGCAATGTCTTTTACAATTCCTATTGTAGAGAGTGAATTCTGCAGTCTGGTGCCCACCTTGAATAGTGTGTTCAATTCTGGTCACCGCATCTCAAAAAGATAGAGTGGAATTAGAAAAGGTGCAGAAAAGGGCGACGAAAATGATAAAGGGGATGGGACGACTTCCCTATGAGGAAAGGCTAAAGCAGCTAGGGCTCTTCAGCTTGGAAAAAAACAGCTGAGGGAAGATATGATAGAGGTCTATAAAATAATGAGTGGAGTGGAAAGGGTAGACATGAAGCATCTGTTTATTCTTTCCAAAAATACTAGGACTAGGGGACATTTGATGAAGTTACAAAGTAGTAAATTTAAAAAGAAATCGGAGAAAAATTTTCAACGTGTAATTAAACTCTGGAATTCGTTGCCAGGGAATGTGGTAAAGGCAGTTAGCTTAGCAGGGTTTTAAAAAGGTTTAGATGGCTTCTTACAGGAAAAGTCCATAGTCCATTATTAAAATGGACTTGGGGAAAATCCATTGCTTATTTCTGGGATAAGCAGCATAAAATGTTTTGTACTTTTTTGGGATCTTGCCAGGTATTTGTGACCTGGATTGGCCACTGTTGGAAACAGGATACTGGGCTTGATCTGTCCAAGTATGGCAATACTTATGTACTTATGAGGCACATTTTCAAAGCACTTAGCCTTCCAAAGTTCCATAGAAACCTATAGAACTTTGGAAGGCTAAGTGCTTTGAAAATATGTCTCCATGTAACCTATAGAAGGGACTCTCTAGAGGAAATGCAGACAAGAACCCTGGACACCAGGAGAGTGGTCTTCAGCCCCTGCTGTCCAAGCCACAAAATAAATGGCATTTCCCGTTTCAGTCATATTTCCCGAATTCTAAAACCCCTTCACTGGCTGCCTATTCAGTACTGTGTTAAGTTTAAGATTTTATTCCTTGTCTTTAAGACTCTCATCAGTTATGTTCCTCCCACTCTATATTCCACTCTGAAATTTTTCCAACCGGTATGCTCCTCTTCTCAAAAACTCCTCTTTGATGTACCATCTTACCGTCTGGTGCAGTTGGAGGAATATAGATCTATCTTTTATATTATGGGATCTAAACTGTGCAATACTTTGTCTATTGGAGCATCGTGTATTACAAAGTATAACACAGTTCAAGAAAGAATTGAAAACTTATTTTTTCATCAAGTGTATGGGTCAGTGGAGCAACAAAGACATTATTTTAAGTCATTGTATGAAGTTTTGAATATGCTGCCGTTGTTAGTCCTGATATAATTTTGTATGATTTTTTTGTCCACTTTTGTAAATTTTTATTTTGTGTATGTGATTTGCTATCCGCTTAGAATTTGATGATAATGTGGAATATAAATACATTTTATTATTATTATGAATCAGCACTCCTTAGGAGTGCTACAGGTATTTTTCTGTCCTCAGAGGGTTTACAATCCAAGTTTGTATCTGAGGCAACAAAGGGTAAAGTGACTTGCCCAGGATCCCAGGGAGCCACAGTGGGATTTGAACTTGGATCCCATGAACATGCTTCATCAACCTCGAGAGGAGGATCCCTGTGTGGTCCAACAGAAAAGAGGATTAAGCTGACAGCAAGGGAGCCAGAATACCAAAACTGGGAATATGACAGGAAAACCCCCTGATGGAACTAGCTCAAGACAGATTGCCATACACTTGGAAACCCAATCAGGTAGCTTCAGAGCCTGCCTACGAGTGTAAGACTACCTGTACGTCAAGAAAAGAGGTGAAAACCTGGTTCTTCTGCCAAACCTTAAAAGGATAGTGGCAACTAACTAGCTAGTTATACACACAAGGATTAATAGCAGCTGTATACGCTAGAGCAGGACTTGCTTACCACACATTCTCTAGCTGAGATCAGTTGTAATTTCTCCTCAAGTTAGTCTCCTTCTTCATCTCTCTCAAGAACCCTGAAGACTTCTGGAAGACGCTCCCTTGCCCTCAACTACCTGAGCGTCCATACTTTAACAGCTAAGTTTATTAATGCATGCTACTACCCAGGGGTACTAATTATCAGTGAGGCTGGGTGGGCTGTGGTCCCTCCACTATGGAGTCAGGCCCACCCACTTAACGGCAGCAGATAAAATATAGAAGCAGTGTCAACATCCCCAGTGCCCATCCATGTTAGCCCCAGGTACCACTGTAAATTTAGTACTGCCTATGCCACTGCTACCACCAGTAACATGCAGAGGAGTGACTTAATGGTTAGAGAATCAGGCTGAGAACCAGGGAAACCCAGTTCAAATCTCACAGCTCCTTGTGATCTTGGACAAGTTGCTTTCTCCTTTGCCTCAGGTACAAACTTAAGACTGTGGTCCCTTCAGGGACAGGGAAATATCTACTGTACCTAAATGTAACACGCCTTGAGCTACAATTGAAAAAGGTGTAAGCCAAATTCAAATACACAGTGTTATTTTTACTGCAGATTCCACTTTATGCAATGGAACCTAGTTGCTAATAATGTATGCTAATGCAGTACTGAACATTAGTAATTCAATCTGGTCCTGGTTACTTGCTATAGAAGGCCATAGTCAGCCCTTAAGCACAAGGGATCAGGGACACCAAGGGTACAAAGACTACAAGCAAATCAACCTACAAGCCTAATTTTCAACCTAGGACACAATCTCACATTTCCCAGGGTACTAAGCAGAGCATTCAAAACACAACCAGAGGGCTGATATGAAGCAAATTCATCCCAATATTGGAACTGGAGTGTCATCCAAGAACACAGAGGAACTCAAGCAAGTGGAGAGATTAAAAAGCTGAAGTACCAGCCTTGTGATCAAAGCAGCAGGCTAAGAACCAGGGACGCTAGGATTCAAATCCCACTGGTGCTCCTTATGATCTTGGTAACTCATTTAAAGCTCCACTGTCTAAGATACAAACTCAGAAACCCTGCGCTACAGCACATGAAGTGCTCTCCTCCAGAGTAGCCTAATGACTAGTTCAATGGCCTGAAAACCAGGGGAACAGGATTCAATTCCCACTGCAGCTCCTTGCGACTCTGGGCAAGTCATTTAACCGTTTGTTGCCCCAGGTACAAAATAAATAACTGGTATATAATACATAAACCACCTTGACTGTAACCAAAGAAAGGCGGTATATCAAATCCCATCCCCTTTCGAATGGGTGCGCCATCCAGCTAACTTTTCTTTTATTTGTTTGTGAATTTACAATTACAAATCAAGTTAAAGAAAACTTGTACAGCAAAGCAAAAAAATAAGAATGTATTAAACTCAAAGGAAATGTCTGACGTCATTGCTCAAATCCTCAAAGAATTATATCTTATAAAATACTTCTATTTTTTAAATATTCATTAAGTATTACCATAAGTCACCACTAGTGTTTCAGAAGATATTTCAGACGTCAATAATCCTCGAGTTAAATCCAAAGACTCTACAGTAATGCCCCTCCTCTATTCTTGATACCCCATATTGTTTTGTAGATAAATAAGCTTGCAGGATAGGTGGCAATTCACTCTGAGGAATCTGAAAAATCTAAAAAAAAAATATTTCAACACCATCTCTTTAAAGGAAATGTTTGATATTGGGGGGAAATGTATAAATCTCAGATTAACACTCCTAATATATTTGCAACAGCTTCCAGTTTAAATCTAAAACCTGAGACATCTTTTTTTTTTTATTCATGTTATTCAACTTATTACAAGAAAACATCTTGTTTAGGAAAGTATCTAATAACTAATAAAATATTTGAACATAGTAATCAAATAAAAAAGAAAGCAAAAAAAGAGCTTTCACTTTCATAGATAAATTATACTCAGGTCCATAAATTCTGATCCAAGATTTCGGAAATTTACAGGAGACATTAATATCAAAAAAGGAAAACAAGAAAAAAACCCTGCAAATTCTGCTAAGCTGACTGGACACTTATACACTAAAGCTTTTCCACTTTCGCTGAGGCTATAAGCATAGACACGTGAGCAAGTTCTGCAAATACATATTTTTCTCCTAAACTTTATTATGCACTTGCAGGGGTATCTTAAAAAAAAAAGGTACCCCCCAAGTGCAGAATTTCAGGCTTAAGGAGCAAGAATTGTTTCCTCCGTCGTCTTGTCTCTTTAGAGACATCCGGAAATAATAACACTTTAAAACCCAAAAAAGGTTTATCCTTATTTCGGAAAAAGAGGCAAAAAATCCAGTTCTTGTCAGGTAATAGTGCGACAGTCGCCACCAATGTGGCTGCAGTCGCAAGTTCAGAGTCTGAGGTCTCAAGCAAAAGAGAAACATCTGTCGGAACATCAGGTTGATTCATTTCTTTCCCAGGAATATAATAAGCCATAGTCATTGGCGGTAAATTCTGTTCAGGAATAGATAAGTTTTCACGCATATAGCGCTTCAACATCTCCAGAGGAGCAACATTTTGTAGTTTAGGAAAATTGACGAATCTCAGGTTATGATTTTTAGTATAGTTATCAAAGATTTCCATTTTGGCCCTGAGATTAGTCAAATCTTTCACCATAATAGGTTGTAAAGTTTCAAACTTTGTAATTCTTTGATCCATATTAACAACTTTCCCACTCAACTCCTTAATCTGCTCTTCTTTCTTTAACAAGTCACTTTCAAGGGATTTTACTTTAGGTAATACTTCATTTATCTGTTTTAGGAAAGTTTGTCCTAGGTTAGAAACTAAATCCCACAAAGTTTCTAATGTAACTTCCTTTGGTCTGACCACAAGTTCTTTAGGAATTTCAAACCTTACAGACTTGTCACGAATCTCGCTCTGCCCCTCAGCTCCTCTCTCCTCAGTCCGCGGGGGTCTCCATGGGCAAACTGCCCTCCAGTCCGACCTCTGCTGTAAGAGAAGCTTCCATTCGACGATCTTCTGGGCCCCTGACCTCTTCTGGGATGGACCCCGTCGAATCAACGAGGAAGGAGCTGGCGCCTATCGGCTGGGGAGGGGGAATGCGTTCAGCAGGACTCAAGGTAACATCTAAGCCAGGAGACGCCAAAGTCTCCAGTTCGCTGGCGTCTCTCAATGGCATCGGTCCGCCGTCTGGGTGAATTCCCTGCGGTCTCAAATAACGATCAAGAGGACCAGGTAGTGAGGGAGTTAGCGGGGAAGCCCTAACCGCTAATCTCCCTCTTCGTTTAGGCATTTTTTCCAAAGATAGGAAATCGGGACTCGCAGCAGCTTAGCAGGATGCGGCCATCTTGGATCAACCCCCAGGGATACCAAGTCTGAAAAAACCTGAGATATCTTTAACTACATTTGTTTCAAGAACCTGACCCCGAGATATAGAATTTTCTAAAGATGCCGTCTTCTCTTCCAAAAGCTTGCCTTAAGATTTTGGTTTCTTCTAGCCCAGTGGATTGGGGAACCTTTTCTCACAGGCTCCTGGTCCTTGCAGGCTCACTATTGGACAAACTTGCTGCTCTCTGCTGTGGGTCACATGAAAATCAATGTCCCATGCCAGGTTTAACTGGCTGGGTGCTTCTGCCCTGCCTTTCTGCCCTTACGTTTCACCATTGCTAGGAAAAATCAAGTAGTAAGAGATGACACTGCATACACCTAGCATGTGGCTGCTACCTGGATCCACCCAGCTACTGTGCAGTACTCCGCTTCCCCACCCAGCTACTTCTTCATGCCGCCCAGCTGGCAAAGATTTCTGGGGAGAACAATGCACACAGCTTCCTAATTCAAGAGTTACACCATAGTTCTGCTTCCTGATGCAGTAACCAAATGATAAACACATAGGCCCAGTACAGAAAGATATGCACTCACATGTGAGAAAGCAAAGTTACTCAACTTTGGCAGGTGTTCTCTGAGGACAGTAGGCCAAGTATTCTCACATCTTGGTGACATCATCTGACGAGGCCCAGCGCGGACACTAACTAGCGTATATAGCTATTAGAAAATACTAGAAGTGTTCCACCGTGAATGCGTGGGTGCCTTCCCGCCCAACACACGAGCGCAGGTTCCTCATTAGGATAATATAGCTGAAGGAATATAACTGCAAGGTGAGGTGGGAGGGTATGGGAAAATACTCGGCCTGCTGTCCTTGGAGAACACCTGCTACAGGTAACTGCTTTCTCTGAAGACAAACAAGCCAAGGTATTCTCACATCTGGGTATCCCTAGCTACCAGGCTCAACGAAAACAACAATGCTAGGACAGCAGGGACTCGAAATGTCGAGGCCTTATAGTGGAGGAGTGGCCTAGTGGTTAGGGTGGTGGACTTTGGTCCTGGGGAACTGAGGAACTGAGTTCGATTCCCGGCACAGACTCTGGGCAAGTCACTTAACCCTCCATTGCCTGCCGCATTGAGCATGCCATGAGTGGGAAAGTGCGGGGTACAAATGTAACTAAAATAAAATAAATAAACTATATACGTACTAGTTGTGAAGGTGCAGCCTGGAACTGAATAAAACTGGGTCTACAAGGGTGGAGTTGGATTCTAGACACCAAACAAATTCGGCACAACTGTCTGACCAAACCAGCCATCGGGTATCCTGCTCAAGACAGTATGAAATGTGAATGTGTGGACCAAAGACCACGTAGCAGCCTTGAAAATCTCCTCGATGGCTTTCACATTATGAGCGACTCATCGGAACATATTTGGACCAATATTCAGACCGCAACAACTTCCATGCAAACAAAGATACTGTCTTGAAATTTTGAACAAGCATTATGCTTGTGCTGGACATAATACTGCCAGATTTGCAACTAACCAGCATCTATAACCGCCCTGCAGGATCTCTTCAAAATTGGCACTGTCAGCGCAAATGGTAAAATGTACCAAAGTTCAAAGCCAATTATTAAAAAAGAGTCTGCCTGAATCAGCTTGTGAACAGTATCATCTGAAAGAGAAAATTGTGCTCTACAACACTGATATGTTTTTGTTTTGCAATGCCACCATTAAGCAGCCATTTACTCAGGTCAAAGTATGTTATGTTTAGTACGCTTGATGCGCTAATTTTTCTTCATTTCTAGGAAATTGAGTCTTAATAGTCGCTTAAAAGTATTGATATCATTATTTATTCATTTGTATTTGATTCATTGATTGTCCAATTGTTTATTGTGCGCTGTTATCAGTTTGGTCGTGCCATCTCAGGTGAATATTTCAGCTTAATAAAATCTTTTAAAAAGTGTGTTTATCATCTGTTGTACCATTTAATTATAGATGTCAGAAGACAAGAAAAATGAAGAATCCTTGGCTCCCTGTTCAATTGGGAAAAATGCTGGTACATCAAAGTGCCACGTAATCTTCTATGCTACGAAGGCAGGATTCAAACCTTGTGGGGATTTCACAGAATGTGACCAGAAATTGCTTCTTATACATTCAGAAGCAATACTTGATGAAGATTCCGTCATTTGCTTTCACTATGAATACCTTTTCCTAAGTGAATATCAATCAATGCAAAAGAAACGTTGCAATCCATTCAAGAAGAATCATAATGTAAGAGCTGGACTTAGAGTGATTGATATTGAAACAGCTGTCAAACTTCGTGAGCTAAATAAAAAAGAAGTAATAAATATAAAACCAGGTCAGAAGCTTTGCCCTGCCTGCAAGTCGACACTAAATAAAAAGACAGAACCATCAGCATCATCATCATCCCAATCTGAACAAAAATTAGTGATGCTGAACAAATAGATAAAGTCACAAATCTTCAGCCTGGGCAATATGTTGCTTGCATTTATGAAAATAAATGGTGGATTGGAAACGTTTGTGAAACGTCAGTTGAACAGAAAGATGCTTTCATAAGCTTTATGCATCCTCATGGTCCCGCTACTTCATTTTATTGGCCGGTAAGACGCGATACTTGCTGGATCCCAGAACAACTTATCATTGCTGTTATTCCAGCTCCATCAGTGACATCATCTGGTCGGCAGTATAGTTTCCCTGAAACCGTTCTCTTACAGATCAATGATGCTTTCAGAATGATGAAGTAACTGAAGAAGGCAGGCTTGGGAACCTACAGTAAAGATACCCACCCGTGGCTGTTACTGCATGGCTATCGGGCGTGGCCCCTATGGCGATGGGGATGCTGGTTTCAATGTGATAACCAGTAATGGTTGAGCCATCATGGACCAATGCAATACATCGCGCACACAAAATATAACATACTTTGACCTGAGTAAATGGCTACTTAATGGTGGCATTGCAAAACAAAAACATATCATAGTAGATGATGGCAGAAAAAGACCTGCACGGTCCATCTAGTCTGCCCAACAAGATAAACTCATATGTGCTACTTCTTGTGTATACCTTACCTTGATTTGTATCTGCCATTTTCAGGACACAGACCATAGAAGTCTTGCCCAGAACTAGCCCCATTTTCAGGACACAGACCGTAGAAGTCTTGCCCAGAACTAGCCCCACCACCCAAACACCAGCCCCACCTCCCAATCTCGGCTAAGCTTCTGAGGATCCATTCCTTCCGCACAGGATTCCTTTATGTTATATCAGTGTTGTAGCGCACAATTTTCTCTTTCAGATGATACTGTTCACAAGCAGATTACAAACAATTGATCAACCACTGAGACTCGGTCACCGACCATAGCCTTTGAGCATACCGGGACTGACAATGCGCTCCCCAACCGGAGAGACTGGCATCAGTGATCACCACCACCCAATTGGACGTGGCTAACGAAACTCCCCAAGACAGATTCTCGTCACACAACTATCAGACCAAACTGGTCTTTGCTACCAGTAGCCACCGGAGACGCAGATCGTAATTCTGAGAGATCAGAGATCACTGGCTCAACAAGGGCCTCATATGCGCTCAAGCCCAAGGCACCAACTCCAAAGTCACTGCCATGGACCCAAATACGTGCACATAATCCCATGCTCTAGGCACCGCAGCACTCAGGAGATATGAACCTGCAGTCTGCCTCAGCACTGGTTGGACAAGAACACCTTGCCCTGACCCATGTTGAACAGGACCCCGAGATACCTGAGAATTTGAGAAGGTTGGAGCCAACTCTTTTTGAAGTTGATCACCCAATGAAGGGACTGCAACAGATCCACAGACTCTGGCTGTAACCTTCAAACTTTCTTGCCAGGACGCCACCCTGATAAGCCAATCGTCCAAGTACGGATGAACCCTGATGCCTTCTTTGCGCAACGCCACAGCCACCACCATGATTCTGGAAAAGGTTCGTGAGGCTGTCACTAGGCTGAAAGGAAGAGCCTGAAATTGAAATTGTCGACTCAGAACCACAAAGCATAGAAAATGCTGATGGGCAGGGCATATGGTAACATGCAAGTATGCCTCATTGAAGTCCAATGCTGTGAGAAATTCTCCCGGCTGAACTGCCACGATCACTGACCAGACAGTTTCAATGCGAAAACGCCGAATCTTGAGGCATCGGTTGACTCCCTTGATGTCCAAGACCAGACAGTATGACCCCCTCCTTTTTGGGAACCACAAAATAGGAGAAACGGTCTGTCCCCCATTCTCGATATGGGACAGGCACCACTGCCCCCAACTGAAGTAGTCCCCACAAGGTGTCCCGTACCGCTGCCCTCTTGTGGGTGTTGATGCAGGGGGGATCAAAAAAGAATCTGCGACGGGAGAGGAAACTCTAATTTGTAGCCATCTCGAATAATATTCAAGACCCAGTGGTCTGTCGTGATCTTGGCCCACTCCTCGTAAAAGAGAGACAGCCGTCTCCCTATGTTGGGACTGGAGTGGGCCGACAAACCATCACTGTGAAGGTCACGAGGCAGAAGGGGCTCTAGCTGAAGCATCCCCTGCACGCCGATCCAAATGAAAGGACTGCTTCTGCTGATATTGAGACCACTGTGAAAAGCTAGAACGACCCGGTCTGTATTTCCTGCTTTTCTTGAAGCTCGCCTTAGAGGGGCCAGCTTTCCCTGTAGGACGGGGCTTATCCTCTAGCAAACGCTGAGACTTAGAATCTCCTAGGTCCTTCACCAGTTTTTCTAAGTCCTCCCCAAATAACAGAGTGACCTTAAAGGGCAGTCTAACCAACTGTTGCCTGGATGCCGCATCTGCTGCCCAATGGCGGAGCCACAATAAGCAGCGTAAGACTACAGCCAGGGAGATCTCCTTGGCCAACACACGAATCAGGTCACATAAGGCGTCTGCCACATAAGCCAGACCGATTTCCACATCCGGAAACTCCAAGGGTGGCCGAGATCCGGCCTCCAGCATGGTATCAATTGCCTACTGGACCCGCAAAAGGCACGCGCGAGCCGCATAAGAGCTGCATACCATACCGCTGCTCATAGAGCTACAGCTGAGATCTCAAAAGAAAGCTTCAAAGCTGATTTCAGCTTGCAGTCCTGGACAACCTTAAGAGCTATGCCTCTTTTCACCAGAAAGGTGATCTTCTTGGTGACTGATGCTACCAAAACGTCTACCCTCGGCAATACCCAACAGTCCAGCTCCTCCTGGACCATAGGATACAGACGTGACATCACCTTGGCCACCTGAAAGCTAGCCTCTAGCGTAACCCATTGTGCAGAAATGAATTCTTGCATAGCCTCATGCACCGGAAAGGCCCTCGGTCTGCGGATACTGGAAATCTTGGGATTTGCTGCCACCGTGGGCTGCACATCAGATGCTGACATATTTAGAGCCTGTAGGGCCTTAGAAATGAAGGTTGGGAGTTCCTCCTTATGGAATACCTGAACCACAGTGATCGTCTGGTTCATCCCTAACAGCTCACCCTCCTCAAGGTCCTCTAACCTCTGAGAGGAGAGAAAAGGAGCAGACAAATTGCCCTCTGATGGAACTGGTGATAAAGGAGCCAGAGATTCCTCCTCCATCTGAAATGGACTCTGACCGAGGCTGTTTGGGCCCCCCTACATCCTGGGGAGTTGACGGGTCCCAGGAGAGTCCAAGGGGCTGCAAAGTTGCTCCAGACACAGGCTTGTGCCCGTTTTAAAAGAAAGGCTTTGTGTAACAGCAACACAAAGGGGCTCATTTTCAAAGCACTTAGACTTACAAAGTTCCATAGGTTACTATGGAACTTTGCAAGTCTAAGCACTTTGAAAATAAGCCTCAAAGTCAGAGGGAAAATGGGAGACCTGGTTCGCCGCCCCCTGAAGCCCCCAGAGGCGCTCCGCACTTGTCCCTCGCCCGGAAAAGCCAACTCGACCCCAAATCGGCTCCCTGCAACCCAGCTCCCGTAACCACAGTGACAGCATCATGCAAATCCAAAATGACAGCCAAAACTGTGGCAGTGCTGAGAGATGACAGGCAAGCATCCTGGACATGGGAAACACTCCCGCTCAAATCCAGCACTGCACTAAAAGATTCCAAGGATGAACACCCGATCAGGCAAGCCCCTGACGTTGTTTGCCGCTTACTGCAGCGGGAACACCATTTTTCAACTTCTGCCACCAATAAAGGAACCAAACTAACCGGGAACCCCCCCCCCCCCCCAAAAAAAAAAAAAAAAAATAAGAGAAGGGCACACTCACCCTGAGGAGAGTCCTGAAGTCCCAGGAAGAAGCGCTGCAGAAAGAGTATAACGGCTCACTCTCTTTAACAGCCCACACAGCACAAGTGCTGCAAACCACTAGACGGCTTTAACTGGGGTTTTTTTTAACTAGATATTTGTAATGGAGGTGCTGTGAGTGTGAGGAAGGAGAAGGTAGCAAAGGGCTGTGATCCTATGTGAAACGAGTTATCACTGAGGTCTTTGAAGATGCCATTAGGTGGTTCCACCGCCCTTCCTGATTTGAGAATTTTACTACTAGTTTTCATCTCTACCAAAAGACTTGAAAACCATATATGACCATCTACACTTCAGAAAGACACTTGACCCACCTGTTTAAAAAGGCACACCCCGCAGATCCAACGTAACTGCCTGATCTCAGCAACACAACAACACTAAAGTTCGTAATGGCCCATCACCGAACCCCCCCCCCCCCCCCCCATCAAGCGTTTCCTCTATGTGGCCCTACCACATGAACCTTACCCAATCACAACTTCACCTTTGTATTTGTATACACCGGAGCCTGCAACTGCTCTCCAGCACTATGTAAGCCACACTGAACCTGCAAAGAGGTGGGAAAATGTGGGGTACTACTACTACTATTTAGCATTTCTATAGCGCTACAAAGCATACGCAGTAACAAATAATAATCTCATTTTCTGGCAAAAAATTCCATTACTTAATTGATAAATGAAATGACAGATAAACCTTCACTCCCTTAAAAAATCGTTTTTTATTCCATGCATACTCCTATGAATCCTGTTATGGTTTACCTAATGCATCTCCTAGGAAACAAAAATGGTTCACGTTCCGTACAGGTTTGTGAATGAGGAGGCTACGACCTTCCAAATCTAGTACTGAGTTCATGGCAGAGGTGTGTCAGGCAATGTTCAGAGCTCCTCTTTTATTTATTTATTTATTTATTGGGATTTAATAAGCGCCTTTATGAACAGATTCACCCATGACAGAGTACAGCAGCTCCAGTTTATGTTTAAACTGTTTTATTGACGATTATCACAGTACAAATTAACTTGGAATATTCATATAGCATTGATTGATAGACAAAACAACATTCTAGCAACATATTCAACATCGCCAAACACTTTTCTTCCCCATTTTTCTCCCCCCTCCCCTCTTAACAATTCCTTGGCAAGTGCTAATATTAGATGTTAAATGACTTTTGTTCCTAATATCATACACTTTAAATACCTCGTTAGGTGAAATAGTGCTTATCATAAAATACCAGAAAACTAAACATCAAAGCTCTAGAGCACTGCCAAGCTTTAGCCCTATACATCTCACTCAACCCCTCCAACCCCCCACCCAATACCTCCCCCCCTTGCAAGCAGAATACCGCTCTAGACTAAATTTACTACTCCAGGCTACCCATACTCTCCCATTATTCCACTATTTATCAGGCGTTAACAAGCAGACTACGTCCCCTCGGGCTAAGAATCTGCAGGTATGGCGTCCGAATCTGAAGAAAACGTACTCTGCGCTTAGGCGATTGTTTTGAATCTCTAGCCTCCCAAGAGGCCAGGAGATGCACCTGATTGCGCCAGTGCCAATAAGCTGGCCCCTCCGATGAGACCCGGTATTGCATAATGCATTTCCGAGCTACCAAGCTCAGCTTCCTGCATAACATTATAGCAGGGGCACATAATGGAGCAAACGCTCTTGGTTGGTCCAACAGAAACTGCCTCTCCATTCCTTGAATTCTATTCCCCAATCGAATCAAAAACCCTCTTACCCTCTGCCAGAACATGCGCACCTTGGGGCATTGCCATAATGCATGATATAGTGAGCTGGGACCCCCTCCGCATTTAGAGCACCCAGAGTTGTCCGGCCCCAACATATGAGCCAGTTGTGCTTTAGACATATACCCCCGAAGGACCACTCTATAGCCACACTCCCTCAGTCTCTCATCTGTTACCAACGCCCGGATGCTCTTCAAGGTAGCTGACACATCCCATGTTGCCAGTGAGGTCCCAAGATCTTGTTCCCATTTCCGCTTAAGATCAACATATTGCCTCTGGGACCTACGCCTAGCCAGTGCCCCATACAATGCTGAAACCGATTGCTTCTCTGTCTGCAACTCCTCAAAGAAGACCCTTAAAAGTTCCCCCATCCGCCCCCTCAGGGGTGCTTGGTTCAGGGATTTCATATAATGTCGGACCTGTGCGTAGGCAAATCTATTGCCCCAAGCTGATCCCACTTTATCCTGAAGAGCGTCAAATGTTATCATTTCCCCATTTTCCAATAACAGGTGTTCCAATCTTGTGATGCCCAGCCCTTGCCATCTACCAAATGTCGGGTTGTCTATCCCTGCTTCAAAAACAGGATTACCTACGATTGGGATTTGATCTGTAACGTGTGGTTGGCCCCCCATCTGCCGCATCCACCACTGCCACGCCTCCCGAAGGGGCTGTAGTATTATGCTTTTTTTAAATTTAGAAGGGAGTCGACTACGAGGTAAATGAAGCAGTGCTAATATATCATATGGAGCAAAAAAGGCTTCCTCCAAGCCTATAGGTGTATAATACTGCGTGGTATTCACCACATCTCCTAGGTGACGCAACAAACACGCCTGATTATATAGGAACACATCCGGGATACCCATTCCCCCCTGTCTCCAGCTCCCTATTAACATGTTTTGGCTAACTTTAGGCTTCTTGCCTGCCCAGCAAAACCGACTAAAAAGACGCATCATCCATTTCAAATCAGTCCGTGATAGGCGCATGGGTAAGGTTTGAAGGACGTACAACCAGCGCGGAAACAGCACCTTTTGGACTAAATGTCCCATTAATGACAGTGGAAGACTCATCCAAGAATCTAATTTAGCCTTAGTATGTTCCAGTAAGATTTTAACATTCAACTGATATAATTCTGAAGTATTCATTGTGAGTCGGATTCCTAAATATTTAAAAGACTCTCTAGCCCATCTCAATGGAAATTCAGGATCCCATTCCCTCTGATTCACCTCTGGCGAAGCCAGAGCTTCTGACTTATCTAGATTGATTCGGAAGCCTGAGTAGTCTCCATATTCACGAAAGGTTTCCAATAACGTGTCTAAGGATTCCCTTGGGTTTGTGAGATGTACCAAAATGTCATCCGCAAATGCTGCGATCTTAAACATGTGGGTCCCTAAGCCCACTCCCCGGATCAAAGGGTTTGCCATGATATCTCTGATAAGGGGATCTAAAACTAAAACAAAGAGAAGAGGGGACAAGGGGCACCCCTGCCTTGTGCCTCTCCTGATACAGAAACTTTCCGACTCTATCCCGTTCACACTCAATGTGGCACATGGGTTGGCATATAAGGCATGAATTGCCTCAACAAATCTCCCTGAAAATCCATAATGTTCCAACGTATCAAAAAGAAACTTCCAGTGAACCTTATCAAAGGCCTTTTCCGCATCGAAGCTGACCAACAACGATGCTACCTTCGTCTGCGAACTGTGCTCTAGTGATGTCAATATTGCTCTCAAGTTTTTACTCACTGCTCTTCCTCCCACAAAACCCACCTGACTTTCGTGAATCAACCGAGGGAGCAACCTCGCTAGTCTATTAGCCAAGATTTTTGCCAGCAACTTGGTATCATAATTTAATAGGGAGATAGGCCGGTATGATGTCGGCTCTAGTGGGTCCAGCAGCTCCAGTTTAACGTAAAACTTACAATTTCGTTAACATCATAACCAATAGCAAAATAATCAAATATAAAAAATACAAATGAGGTAAACTTGGAAATATGTCAGTACAATATAAACAATACCATAACACACAGCATGGAAGAATATACAAATAACAGATATGTCAGCATAATACCACTGAAACACCTAATAAGCAAACAACAGAACGTTCAAATAACATAAATATTATGTTAATGCTTTTCTATCTAGAGAGGGACCAAGTGCAGATATATAGATGGGGACAAGAGTCAGTTGGGATAGATGAGTGGCTACACTCAAGGCAAAATCTTTGTACTGTTAATCAAGATAAGAGGAACTGGTCTAAGTTAAAGTGCCTGAACATGCTATCCAGATACAGACTAAGTGTATAGCCAGTCACCACATGTGACAAGAGCCAGATGTAGCCTCTCTGGGAGTAAGTTCCAGAGTGTGGAGGCTACTCCTAAGAAGGCTCGCTGGCAGGTATCATATCGCACAATTTCTTTTGATAAGGTTACAGATGATGCTCTTTGAGAGGACCTTAGAAGTCTCAAGGTGTGTAGAGAGCTTAGGGGTACTTCTACCAAGCTGCGGCAAAAAAGGGCCCTGCGCTAGCAGTGGGGGATGTTTTTTGCCGTGCACTGCAGCCCTTTTTACTGTAGCAGGTAAAAAGGCCAAAAAATGGCCATGCCCACTGAGGTGGCTTTAAGGGTTCCCACGCTAACCGGGTAGCGCATGGTGCTGCCCAATTACTGCCGAGTTAGTGTGGTGCTAGAAAATAGCTACTTGTTTTCCTTAGCATGGGAAATGGCACGCACCGGGCCTGGAACTACCGCTGGCACCTGCGTTTGGCCAGCGGTAGTTCTAGATTAGCGTACAATAAACCTACGTTGGGCTTACTGTCACACTATAAAAGGGCTCCTTAGTTTTTAAGTACTCTGGCCAATTTTGTCTTAAGATCCTGAAAATCAAACACAAAGTTTTAAATTTAGCCCTGTAAGGTACTGGTAGCCAATGTAGTTTTTGCAGGAAGGGTATGATGCGGTCACACTGCTTGCAGCCTTCCATCGTTTGGGCTGCAGCATTCTGAATTAGTTGGAGATAGTACAAGCTCTTTTTGGTTTGACCAGTGTACTGGGCATTACAGCAATCTAGTTGTGATGTTATCATGGTATGGACCACTGTGGTTTGACTCGTCTTTTCAATATATTAAGAGAGATTTCGCAGTTGCCACAGGTGCTGAAGACAGTTTTTAAAGGCTGTTTGAATTTGCAGAATTAGCGTGAGTTTTCAGTCCAGCAAGAACTTTTGTTCCTATGCTAGGAGTCAAACGTCTCCAAGAGCTAAAGGATTTGGCAGGAAATCATGGCACATAACTGTAAAGTTAAGCACGCTCCTATACTTAAGAGTACATTTACATGGAAACTTAAGTCCACAAAATATGTTTTCTTTCAACCTGCACTACTACTTTTTTGATTACAGATTGATCGGTGATCCCATCAGTTGTGGCTCCATCTGAGACAACGGGGGATTAATCATGTTTGATTGATGTTATGTCAAATCCTGACAGTTAACCTTCTGGGTATCCCCTCCCCCCCTTTTTTTTTTTTCAGAAATTAGGATTTCTTGTCACTTTTGTATTTGGCTTTGTCCCCACAATTGTGGGCTTTAATAGATGGTATGCAAGAGTTATTTTTTTTTGTATAGTTTTATTTTTTTTTTCACGATTATCTATACCACGTTACATTTCTTTACAAACGCTGCAGCTTGATTGTAATTTATAATTTTCTTCACCATTAAAAAAATATATAAAAGGAAAAGAAAGTGAACGTGGTTGTTTCAGGAAAATGACCAAAAAAGGAGGCAAAAACATTACAAAATACAGAAGACCGCAAGAAGAGGAACAAGAAAAAGAATATTGGAGAAAGCATTAAAAAAAAAACAATTTAAGAACCAAAAAGCACAAACGCACTGTAGCTCCGCCCTAACGTCCCGCACCGCGGCAGGCACTGGCAGCCTTTTTTGCGCATGAGAAAGAAACTGAAATTGCGGGGTAGGTGAGCGCGCGCCCCGTCCCCCGCGGCGCTACACCAGATCAGGTGGAGCCCACCATATCATTATTTATCAAACAAGTATCTAGTAGCATTGACATGTAAGACCAACAATCGTTATAAATCCACCCTCAAAATACAGAGAAAACTAAAATAATGCCAGTTATACGGTAGTGTTAAACTACAAAAGGAAAGCAAATAGCCCTGCCTAGAAAGTAGCCAACACGCCACCGCTAGCCCATTGTTTTTCTACAATTTAAGAGCTAACCAGGTCAGGTCTTCCAACCAAGAAGCCAATGCATGCATCTGCATCTCGGTCATTTTATCCCCCCCCCCAGTTCCTCATCGTCTCACCTTAGCTTACTGGCCCACAGCCGCACGAATAGCACAGAACCTCCGCGGAACCGGCACGTGCTCCCGGGCCCTAGGTTAGCCCCGCCTACTCCCTGTGTCAAGCAGGTTAGATTGACCTTGCCTCCTCCTTGGAATTGCCTAGTAACAGGAAACTCCTGAGGGTTTTGGGAACCGCTCTAAGGCCTCGCGAGGTTTTTCGCTGCTGTGTAGTGCGTGCAGTGCTTCTGTTTGTTGCCCGAAGGGTTGAGGTTGGCCCGCCGGTTGGTAGGATCCACCATGGCCCTTCGCCGCTTTTCCCCATAAAGTCAAATTAGTGTGTCACTGCTGCGCTTCATGGGCCGTGGTCCTGTATCATCCCTTCCCACCCAAGTGCCCAACACCAGGATAATCGTCATCCCTTCCACACTCCTACACCTTCTGTCTGACACACTACTTCCACTGGTGCCCACTCAGTCACCTGCTACGTGCGAAAGTAAAAGCACTACTTATGAGCATGGCCTGCGACTCCTGCCCCTTCTGATCTAAACTCTCTAGGGACGGGGGACATACAAAGCTTTGAGCATGTGGGGCGCTGGGAGACCTATTTCTGTAAAAGTCTTTACCTTTCTTTTACTGTCTTTCTGGCTGTGCTACTGCACTGTTTTGTTGGCAAAGTTACCCAATTCCAGCCTGGAGACTTTTTGGCCAGTCCTGGGTTTGAGCTTGCATACCAAAGTAGGGTGGGATTTGTAGTGCCTAATCCTGTGTATTGATTTCAGTTCTGTAAGTCCCATAATGGTGGTCAGAAATCCAGGACGGGGTCTAAATCACCAGCCTGGAACTGGGTTATTGGGAAGTTTGCAGACTCCTAATCCAGCGGAGGAGTAGCTTAATTGTTAGTATAGTGGGCCGAGAACCTGTGGAATTTAGTTCAAATCCCACTGCAGCTCCTTGTGATCTGGGCAAGTAAGTAAGTAAATAAATAAATAAATTAGATTGTGAGCCCACTAGGGACAGAGAAAGTACCTGCATATATTATATATAAACCACCTTTTGGTTGTACCCACAGAAAAGCAGTATATTAAAACCCCATTACCCTATAAGTAAATTAGGACAACATAAGCTACAGGTTGGGGCTGTACTTAGGTTGTGGCTCCAGTGAAGATTTCTAATGTGTCACCTGCACTGTACCTATTTGCCTGTACAAAACTATGAAATAGTGATTGTATATTGTGGTAATACTTAATAACCGTATCTTCTAAGGATTTTGTAAACCATGATCATTTTTCTAGTAGTATATATAAATGATTTTGTCTTATAAAAAAAAACCACTAGCACAGACATGACAATAATCTTATAAAAGCTTCTAATATAAAACATAAAACCTTTAATTCCACAATTAAAGCAGCAGAATTATGTAGATTCTTCAAAACGTCTACTTAACTAGCTGTGTGACTTCATCTTCTTTTGCTCTTACAGGTCTTTTTTTATATGGAACTTTAGGTGAGGACATCTTAAAACAATACAAAACAATATTTATACTTTGTAGAACATCCTTTATTTAAAAAAACAAATCTACTTCCCTTTGCTGTCTGTACTGTATTAATGAGACCTGTATGGAGTTCTGAGGAGGATCATAATAGCAGAACCTTGATTAAGTGGATTCATAGTAGTGGGAGTGGCTGAGAAGGCTTTTTCAAGCAAATTTAAACACCGATATCCTTAGGAATTAAATCAACCTGAAAAAAAACAGGGAATCAGTGATTTTAAGTACTGACTGAATTATGCAAAACTAATTTGATAAGCATTAAAGCCTTAGGGAGAAGCAGTCAGAATGGTTTCTGGAGAGCAAATGAGAGAGAAATTACAGAGCATATTCAAAAGCATGGATTAATGAGACAAAGTCAACATGGATTTAGTGAAGGGAAATCTTGCCTCGCCATTCTACTACATTTCTTTGAAGGGGTGAACAAACGTGGATAAAGGTGAGCCGGTTGATATTGTGTATCTGGATTTTCAGAAGGCGTTTGACAAAGTACCTCATGAAAGACTCTAGAGGAAATTGGAGAGTCATGGGATAGGAGGTAGTGTTCTATTGTGGATTAAAAACTGGTTAAAAGATAGAAAACAGAGAGTAGGGTTAAATGGTCATTCTCAATGGAGAAGGGTAGTTAGTGGGGTTCCCCAGGGTTCTGTGCTGGGACCGCTGCTTTTTAACATATTTATAAATGACCTAGAGATGGGAGTAACTAGTGAGGTAATTAAATTTGCTGATGACACAAGGTTATACAAAGTCGTTAAATCGCAGGAGGATTGTCAAAAATTACAAGAGGCCCTTACTTTACTGGGAGACTGGGCGTCTAAATGGCAGATGCCATTTAATGTGAACAAGTGCAAAGTGATGCATGTGGGAAAGAGTAACCTGAATTATAGCTACATCATGCAAGGTTTCACGTTAGAAGTCACGGACCAAGAAAGGGATCTAGGTGTCATTTTTGATGATACGTTGAAACCTTCTCAGTGTGCTGCTGCGGCTAAGAAAGCAAATAGAATGTTAGGTATTATTAGGAAAGGAATGGAAAACAAAAATGAGGATGTTATAATGCCTTTGTATCACTCCATGGTGCGACCGCACCTCGAATATTGTGTTCAATTCTGGTTGCTGCATCTCAAAAAAGATATCGTGGAATTAGAAAAGGTGCAGAGAAGGGCGGCTAGGGCTCTTCAGCTTGGAGAAAAGGCGGCTGAGGGGAGATATGATAGAGGTCTATAAAATAACTAGTGGAGTTGACTGGGTAGATGTGAAGCGTCTGTTTACGCTTTCCAAAAATATTAGGACTAGGGGGCATGCGATGAAGCTACAATGTAGTAAATTTAAAACGAGTCAGAGAAAATGCTTCTTCACTCAATGTGTAATTGGGCTCTGGAATTCGTTGCCAGAAAATGTGGTGGGGCGGTTAGCTTAGCGGAGTTTAAAAAAGGTTTGGATGGCTTCCTAAAGGAAAAGTCCATAGACCATTATTAAATGGACTTGGGAAAATTCAGTGCTATTTCCGGGATAAGCAGTATAAAATGTTTTGTACTTTTTGGGGATCTTGCCAGGTATTTGTGACCTGGATTGGCTACTGTTGGAAACAGGATGCTGGGCTTGATGGACCTTTGGTCTTTCCCAGTATGGCAATACTTACTGAATAGATAAGGGATGGGCTGGACTGTAAATTTAAGGGGCTTCGATGTTAGCTTCGGAACTTAGTACAAGAACAGTACTGGGCAGATTTCTACGGTCTGTGCCCTGAGAAAGGCAAGAACAAATCAGACTCGAGTATACATATAAAGTATCACATACCTTGTAAAATGAGTTTATCTTGTTGGGCAGACTGGATGGACCGTACAGGTCTTTATCTGCCATCATTTATTATGTTACTTATGAGAGAGATTTTCTAGGACTAGTTCTAGTAAGGAGTTTAGTCATCATTTCCTGCAAAAACCTTAATCTTGTAAATGTTCCTGCAAGGTAGCCTTAGACAGCAAACACTGCAGTAGTTTAGCTTGGAAGAGATGAATACATAATGCAATTTTGCTATCATCCAGAACAAAGAAAAGCCATCCTTTGTCAGCAAACCCAGCGAAGCAGTCATTAAGTCTGCAGCTGACAAAATTCCCTGATTTACAAATCTTATTACATGCCCTTGATTACTGATTCACAAGAGCATCCAGCTAACTTCAAGACACAAAACCCACTGTTTTTTTTTTTCATATATACAGCCTGCAAGCCCAAAAATTATTAAAGCAGTGTACATTGAATACAGTGAGTTCTGTTCCTGGAGGATTTACAATCTAACTTTGGTTCAGTTGCTCAAAACCTAACATAGGAACATAAGAGTAGCTATACTGGGTCAGACCAATAGTCCATCTAGCCCAGTATTCTGCTTTCCAAACAGTGGCCAATCCAGGTCACAAGTACTTGGCAGAAACCCAAATTGTGGCAACACTTCATACTACAAATCCCAGGGCAAGCAGTTGCTTCCCATGTCTGTCTCAATGGCAGACTGTGGACGTTTTCTCCAGGAATTTGTCCTAACCTTTTTAAAACACAGATACGCTAACCGCTGTTACCACCTCCTCCGACAAAGAGTTCCAGAGCTTAACTATTCGTTGAGTGAAAAAATATTTCCTCCTATTTGTTTTAAAATTATTTCCATGTAACTTTCTCGAGTGTCCCCTAGTCTTTGTAGTTTTGGAATGAGTAAAAAATCGATTTTCTTCTACTCATTCTACACCACTCAGGATTTTGTAGACTTCAATCTTATCTCCCCTCATCCGTTTCCTTTCCAAGCTGAAGAGCCCTAACCTCTTTAGCCTTGCCTCGTACAAGAGGAGTTCCATCCTCTTTATCATTGTAGTTGATCTTCTTTGAACCTTTTGTAATTCCGCTATATCTTTTTTGAGATACGGTGCAGGTGCACCATGGAGCGATACAAATGCATTATAGTATTTTCAGTCTTACTCACCATCCCTTTCCTAATAATTCCTAGCATCCTGATTACTTTTTTGGCCGCCGCCACACACTAAGCAGAAGATTTCAGCGTATTATCTGCAATTACACCCAGATCTTTTTCTTAAGTGATTAGCACCGGAAATGTGTACATGGAGGGTTTTACCCTCCAACACATGTGCTAATTTGTGCACAGAAGATCAGGGCAGGTTGTATTTAAATGCATTGAAATGGATTTTAATCAGGTGACTATGTATTCACTCCAATGCTCAGAAGAGAGCACAGCCACTAATGCTGGCCTTAACGCTGAAAACACACCGCAAGGTTGGGGATGGCATTCGAGTTTTGAGGAAAGGATTTCTTCTATATTTTTCATGTTAAATTGCCATTTTTTGGCTTCTTTTGAAAGGAGAAAGAAGCCCGTGCAGCCTGTAGGGTTGATAATGAGAAAAAAAAAGAAACGCATCTGCAAGCCCAAGCAAAGCTGGGGGTGAGGGTGGACATTGACACCTGTTTTCCTGCACTTTGGTGTGAGCCTCTTAGGGAATTTAAACTGCAAAAATGTTTGGGGGGCTTATTTTTCATGGCACAATGGAAGGGTGCCGATGTGCTCTTCCATTTCCTGTTTTGCCTGGCACATGCTCACAAGAGTTTCACGGTAAGCACAGCTCTTGTGCATGTGAGTCAGTGATGTTCCTCCCCCTTGTTTTCATTTTATTAGCACACATAAAATTTGCATCCCATTTGCTTTGGGGAGAGGGGGCTAGTTTTCAGCGCTGTTCTTGCACTATGGGTTGTTCACTCTTGCCTCTAGTGCCGGAGTTCTGAGCATCGGGCCCTTTGTTCCTGTGGCAAAAGGTTAAGGGACCCTTTTACTAGGCTGAAGCAATTAGTGGGCATGCCCTTGAGCTGTATTTTTCCTACGCACTAAGGCCTTTTTGCCACAGCCATAAAATGTCCAATTTTCCTTTTTTTTAATTTTATTAACTGTCATGCGTAAATGTTGCCATTAATAAACATTAGTGCGTGAGCACTTACTACAACTCATTATGTAGGCGATAAGGGCTCATGCAGTAATCCGGTGCTAACCAGTTAGTGTGTGGTAATGTAGCTACGCTAACTGACCAGAGCAGGAACACCCCCTGATATGAATCTAAAAAAAAAATGTCTGAGCTCCTGGGTCAACATGCACTACTTACTACTACTATTTAGCATTTCTATAGCGCTACAAGGCATATGCAGCACTGCACAAACATAGAAGAAAGACAGTCCCTGCTCAAAGAACTTACAATCTAATAGACAAAAAATAAAGTAATCAAATCAATTAATGTGTACAGGAAGGAGGAGAGGAGGGTAGGTGGAGGCGAGTGGTTACAAGTGGTTACGAGTCAAAAGCAATGTTAAAGAGGTGGGCTTTCAGTCTAGATTTAAAGGTGGCCAAGGATGGGGCAAGACGTAGGGGCTCAGGAAGTTTATTCCAGGCGTAGGGTGCAGCGAGACAGATGGCGCAAAGTCTGGAGTTGGCAGTAGTGGAGAAGGGAACAGATAAGAAGGATTTATCCATGGAGCGGAGTGCACGGGAAGGGGTGTAGGGAAGGACGAGTGTGGAGAGATACTGGGGAGCAGCAGAGTGAGTACATTTATAGGTTAGTAGAAGAAGTTTGAACGGGATGCGAAAACGGATAGGCAGCCAGTGAAGCAACTTGAGGAGAAGGGTAATATGAGTAAAGCGACCCTGGCGGAAGACAAGACGGGCAGCAGAGTTTTGAACCGATTGTGTGCATCCCATGGTACGCCATTTTAAGCTGTGTTAGGTGTGCTTTAGCGCCTAATGCAGCTTAGTAAAAGGGTTCCTAAGTGACTTCCCCAAGATCACAAGGAGTTGGAGTGGGATTTGAATTGGGTTTTCCTGGTTTTCAGCCTACTGCTCTATCCATTAGGCTACTGTGTGCATCTATATCTGTGGTTGAACTTACCGATTTTGAAACAGCGATTGATGCTCAAAGAAATCAGATGCATGGAGATTCTGCAAGTGGCTCAGTAGGCAAAGTGCTTAGCACATGCTGTAATGGAAGTGAATTTTAAAGATTGTTTTTCATCTCTGTCTTGACCGACCAGTGCACTCGGGGTCTGTATTGTTGATTAGAAGTAATTCTGTTTAAAAATGACTGTTTATAAGTTGGAATGCAGAAGATAAGACACAGCTCTAATTAATTTGGTATGTGAAGAGGAGGATGGCGCTTGCTTCCCAGGTCCAGCCTGGCCACCTGGAGTTGGGGAGCATGTGACCACGTTCCCACAGTATGGCTTGTTTACCTAAACAGAGAAGCATTCTGTAATTTTCCTTAGAAGCATTCTGTAACTTTCCATAGCTCTGAACATGAGTTCTGAGCCTAATAAAATGGGGAGTTTCTTACAGTGAAATCGGGGACTCATCTGTGAGTAGATGTACTACGCAGAGGATCTGTTCCTGGTCCAAGAAGCTCCTGGCTCTCGTTGTGAACTGGGCCCCCCCCCAGCTGATGTTAAGAGCCTGGATGATGTAGAGACCAGTGATGTTGTATGTATATTATTGCTTCCTTTCCTGGTCTAAGAACTCTTAACATTGCTTAGATGTAGAGACCAGTGATGTAATGATTGTTTAGCTAATCATTGTGTGTATAGAGCTAATCATTGTATATGTGCTAACCATTGTATATACAGTGGGGGAAATAAGTATTTGATCCCTTGCTGATTTTGTAAGTTTGCCCACTGACAAAGACATGAGCAGCCCATAATTGAAGGGTAGGTTATTGGTAACAGTGAGAGATAGCACATCACAAATTAAATCCGGAAAATCACATTGTGGAAAGTATATGAATTTATTTGCATTCTGCAGAGGGAAATAAGTATTTAATCCCTCTGGCAAACAAGACCTAATACTTGGTGGCAAAACCCTTGTTGGCAAGCACAGCGGTCAGACGTCTTCTGTAGTTGATGATGAGGTTTGCACACATGTCAGGATGAAATTTGGTCCACTCCTCTTTGCAGATCATCTCTAAATCATTAAGAGTTCTGGGCTGTCGCTTGGCAACTCGCAGCTTCAGCTCCCTCCATAAGTTTTCAATGGGATTAAGGTCTGGTGACTGGCTAGGCCACTCCATGACCCTAATGTGCTTCTTCCTGAGCCACTCCTTTGTTGCCTTGGCTGTATGTTTTGGGTCATTGTCGTGCTGGAAGACCCAGCCACGACCCATTTTTAAGGCCCTGGCGGAGGGAAGGAGGTTGTCACTCAGAATTGTACGGTACATGGCCCCATCCATTCTCCCATTGATGCGGTGAAGTAGTCCTGTGCCCTTAGCAGAGAAACACCCCCAAAACATAACATTTCCACCTACATGCTTGACAGTGGGGACGGTGTTCTTTGGGTCATAGGCAGCATTTCTCTTCCTCCAAACACGGCGAGTTGAGTTCATGCCAAAGAGCTCAATTTTTGTCTCATCTGACCACAGCACCTTCTCCCAATCACTCTCGGCATCATCCAGGTGTTCACTGGCAAACTTCAGACGGGCCGTCACATGTGCCTTCCGGAGCAGGGGGACCTTGCGGGCACTGCAGGATTGCAATCCGTTATGTCGTAATGTGTTACCAATGGTTTTCGTGGTGACAGTGGTCCCAGCTGCCTTGAGATCATTGACAAGTTCCCCCCTTGTAGTTGTAGGCTGATTTCTAACCTTCCTCATGATCAAGGATACCCCACGAGGTGAGACTTTGCGTGGAGCCCCAGATCTTTGTCGATTGACAGTCATTTTGTACTTCTTCCATTTTCTTACTATGGCACCAACAGTTGTCTCCTTCTCGCCCAGCGTCTTACTGATGGTTTTGTAGCCCATTCCAGCCTTGTGCAGGTGTATGATCTTGTCCCTGACATCCTTAGACAGCTCCTTGCTCTTGGCCATTTTGTAGAGGTTAGAGTCTGACTGATTCACTGAGTCTGTGGACAGGTGTCTTTCATACAGGTGACCATTGCCGACAGCTGTCTGTCATGCAGGTAACGAGTTGATTTGGAGCATCTACCTGGTCTGTAGGGGCCAGATCTCTTACTGGTTGGTGGGGGATCAAATACTTATTTCCCTCTGCAGAATGCAAATAAATTCATATACTTTCCACAATGTGATTTTCCGGATTTAATTTGTGATGTGCTATCTCTCACTGTTACCAATAACCTACCCTTCAATTATGGGCTGCTCATGTCTTTGTCAGTGGGCAAACTTACAAAATCAGCAAGGGATCAAATACTTATTTCCCCCACTGTATCTTAATCATTGTAGAATTTAGCTCCTCTAATAAAGGTCTCATTTACTTAATACGAATCCAAAAGAATCCACAGTAATTATTGAGTAGTCTGTGTTAGTGAGACAGGCTGTAAATTCATAGCAGTTCACATGCTTAGAACAATCTCGTGGTAAGTGTCAATGTTATATGAGTTCCCAGGGAAAAAAGGCAACAACCGCATCATTATATTTACAACTATAGCAGTGCTGTTATGTGAGGGGGACACACACACATATAATACAAGCACCTAGAACATTTACGTGCTGGACACACACACATGCAGATTCTATTAATAAATGTTCCACAACAAGGTTTTCATACTACTGTTACTTTCGGAATATCTATATAAATAATTCTCACCTGCAACAATCTGAAGCTCACTCTGTGGGAGGGAAACACTGAAGGCTAAGCTGTCAGCAACACTCACTTTCACTCATGCACCACTCACTGTCACTCATAGACCCGCCCTCGCCCACGTCCCTTCCGGACATAATTCGCAACCCCAACGTTCTAAATGAAGCCTCCAACCGGAAGTTGAGGCATCGCGACCACTTTTTGCCCATTACTGTGTGCCCCGCCCTCGCATCACAACGTGATGACGACGAGGGCGGAGCACTACAGCAAACCAGGAAATGCGATCGATGAGGCCGGCGCACTCCAGCAAATGAGCAAATGCGATCGATGATGCCAGAGCACTGACTCGAGGCCCCAGCCATCCAGGAAAGCAGGCAACGCGATCCACGGACCTGGTCCGCCCTCGCATCACAACGTCATGACGGCGAGGGCGGAGCACTCCAGGAAACGCGATTGACGGATCGCTTCTCAACTGCCAGGCACCCAGCTGTCACGGTCCCCACCCCTCGCCGCATACAAACGGAACGGGAAACTGCTGGGAGTGCTGCCACAGCACAGCCACTGCACAAAATACTGTGTAAAGCAATATCAAAGTGGCTACACCAGGAAGCTAACCGAGGCTGCAGGGCTTTACTGATCCAAAGAGCCTTGACACTACAACACCTGATCTACACAGTACAGCACAAAAAATGATGCAACTCCACCCCCTCTAACAGCTGCATAAGGAAGATGAATGCCAAAGTAGCCCCTTGCACAGGCAACAACAGCTGCAGAGTCACCAGGTTCAAAACTTGCACTTTTACCATGCTGGGATTTACACGCTGACCACATTTCACTTTTGCTTTCCCAACTGCCCTGCAAACCATATTTGCTCTTCACACCACAGCAGGGGCTGCTGATACCACAGAGGGAGAGGAAGGTATCGCTGTCACACACACACACTCTCACACTCACTGTCTCTCTCTCTCTCTCACACACAGTGTATCTGTGTGAAACACAGTGTCTCTCACACACACACTCTCTCACACACTTGCGCCCACACTCACTCACTTACTGACACACACACACTCACACATTCACTCTCTCTCACACAGTCACTATCACACACACTCTCTCAAACATACACACTCCAAGGAAAACCTTGCTAGCGCCCGTTTCATTTCTCTCAGAAACAGGCCCTATTTACTAGTACACATATAATACTTGCACATGGTACATTTAACACACACGTGCAAATACTGTAAATAAATGGAAGCAGACTGCTCCTCCAAGAAATCGCCTTCACGCAATGACAGCTTCAGACCTGCTGGAACATTTTGAATGTGCATTGCATGGAATGCTCATTTTAATACTAATGAGCTCGTAATACATTTGCATAGGATTATTGGTAGCTGCTACTGTGAAGGGTAAAAGCGATGCACAATCCCTTTGTGCATTAGGCGCTGAATAACGTGTGCTAGACTGGCTACAACCAGTGTAAATCAAACATTGCAAGCATGGTATGCTTTGAGCATCGGGGCCTGAGTCAAATTTGCTTTTTTACTTCTTTTCAAGCAGGTGGAAAGTGCTAGAACAGTGATTCAATTCATCCTTTGGATGTTCAAAATGTCTATGCAGCTTCACCAGTTAGGCTGATGTAGGAGGAAGGTGGAGCATGGACCTTGCATATACTGTACCAAATTCACACCCTCAAGCCAGTACAGGTGAAATTGTTTTCAATAGTGTCAGTTTAAACAGTGTTAGAAAATCCACACATAAGCATGATGCCACTTCTCCTGTATATCTCTTCTCTAAGCATTCTTAGCTTTATCCTACTTTTGTCATTAAAACCACAAGACTGTGAACCTCAGAGCTCTTCTGATAACTTGGCAACTCTGATTAATCTGAGTATTTCCATGGCTCAGAAGGTGGCATTGGCTCATTGAGTGATTTGGGAAGACAGAGGGTAATGGTATAATGGACTAACTGAACTGAGAAAACCACTAAGATGTTTATATACCCAGATTTATTTTTAGAACATGTATCTGACATTTTTTTGGCTCATTTCAAAGAGTGAAAAGACGGCTATTTTTCGAGAAAATGTGGCACGTGCTCTGCTCCATGAATCTCTGTAAGAGATATAGGAGGTCATGTAAGAAAGACTTTCCCACATCAAAATGGGAATTTCTGAAATTGTGTGGCTATATCTATGTATATAAGTATAAGCTGCAACAATAAATGCATGTTGCTCATGGGTGTTCCTTGGGGTGGGGTTGTGATGTACGTGGGTATTTTATAAAATACACAGAAAGACCGATTTGCTCAAGGGCTCCTATGTCCTGTTGGAACTGGTTTGGGGTGCTTATTTTATAAAGACACATAGAGGCATATTTTCAAAGCACTTAGACTTTGAAAATGAACTCCTATATAGTAACCTGTGGAACTTTGTAAGTCTAAGTGCTTTGAAATGAGCCCAATATTCACATATTTGCCCATATGAAACAAGCATAAAATAGGTAAAATTTTCAAATGTGTTTTAAGTGCTGTTAAAAAGTTCCCTTCATATCTAGTAAGACAATATGACACCTGTCAGTGAGACTTCTCTAGAGTAGCCCCCACACTCTGGAAAGCACTCTCAGAAATGCTTTGCTTCACTGAAGACTGTTTCAGGAAGCAGGTGAAAGCTTGACTCTTTTCAAAAACCTTTAATGGAAGAAGCAACTGTATTTCCTCAATTCTAAGACACACTTTTTTGCCAGTTTTAACGTCCATATAAAGTAGGTGTGGCTTACATTCAATGGTGTCTTAGAATCGAGGTCCAAAATTTCAACTCACGCAGCCTAATTCCTTATTCCCTCCAGTACAACATCCACATAGCCTTAGGGACCTGCCCCCTCAATTTGGGCTAAGGCACCTTCTGCAACCAGTACCATATCTGTTGAAGAACTGGTGGGGAACAGAACTGCGCGGTACACTTTCCACATCTGGACTCGTGCTGTACTTCCATCTATCTGCCACATGCATTTTTGGCTGATGACTCAAGGCCCTAGTCTTGTCCACTCTTTTTTTTTGCCCACCATGCCTTCCCTAGAGTATGTGATCTTCGAGTGGTTAAGTTCCAGTGCTGCTTCAGCAAATAAGTTGGCGGCCTCTTTTCCAGCCCACCAATACCAGTACTCCTTGCACATGATCTCAGCATGCACAAGGAGTGCTGGTGTTGCAAGCTGGGAAAGAGGCCGCCAGCTTCTTTGCTGAGGCAGCACTGGGACTTAACCACTTGATGATCACATATCCTAGGGCATCCTCTTCAGCAACAGTAAAATTACTGGCATTAATGAAGGGGGAGGAGAGAGAAAAAGTATTGCCTACCCCTGCCCCCCCCCAAAAAAAAAGTGAATCCTGGCTACTCCCCTGCCTACGGGGATTCTGCCACCCTGCCTTCCGTAACAGCGACTGATAGTAAGCATCACAAAGAAGCTGCAAGGCATACATTTTGCTGGGCATTTAGTAACATATGTAAAGCAAGCTTGTTCCATTGCATATGGTAATGTACCTTGAACTGTGAACATTTGCTAAAACTTGCAAAGATCCTTAAAATGCAAGAAGAATGCATTCATAAAAAGAAAGGTACAGTATTTACCATATTTTTCACTTTTGCAAAATTGAGGATGCATCTTAGAATAGAGTGTTTTCCCCCCTTGTATGCAATGGGGGGGAGGGGCATCTTAGAATCATGGAAATACGGTAACGACCTAGAGGGGCATAATCAAACGCGAACACCCATCTCCATGGGCGTCTATGTCCAAAAACAGGTATGTGAAGAGGTGGGACAGACCGTATTATCGAAAATACGGTTTGGACGGACCAAATGCCATGGATTTGGTCCCTTCTGAGATGGGCGGTTTTTTTTTTGTTTTTTGTTTTTTTTTGCGATAATGGAAACTAAAAACACCCAGCTCAGAAATGTCCCAATCCAAGCCATTTCGTTGTGGGAGGGACAAATGTACAACACTATCATAGTTCTTAGGGGTGCAGGGGGCAACTACATGTGGGTACAGTGGGTTTTAGAGGCCTCCCATTTACCACCACAAGTGTTATGGGTGGGGGGGGGGGATGGGCCTGGGTCTGCCTGCCTGAAGTGCACTGCAGTACCCACTAAAAGTGCTCCAGGGACAGGACTTGTTGCTGGTGTATAACCCTGGCACAGCAGTTGACACCTGAAGACAAATCTCGCTGAAAATGTCCTTTATTTGAATAAGCACGTTTACTCACAGTTAACTGCAGATCAGAGGTTGTGCCCCACTGGCAACAAGTCTCGCTGGTACTGAGATTAGCAGTAGGTCCGAGCTGCCAGAATGGTGTACAATGCCCTCTTTCAGCAACATTCAAGGTAAGAACTAAGGCTGTAACGTGGCTAACACATGAAAGGGATCTAAAAGTGTCTTACACAAATGGCCACTACCTCATGGACTACCGGAAACAAAACAGGGCACACTCTGACCCAGTAAGCAGAGGGAAAAAGCACCATGGGAGTAGAGCCTACCAACTACCAACAACGTGAGCATTTAACACAAGCTAGTGGAATCACGGAGCCCAATACCCTACACCCACCACAATGCATTGCTGATGTGACTCTGCAGTGCCCTTGACAGAAAAGGTGTCACACTCACCCGAGACCCGCATCAGAACCAGGGAAAGGCTGTCAGAGTATAGAACACATTCTGCTGTCATGGAGGTGGGTACGGCATTTGAGGCTGACATACAGGCTGGGAAAAAAAGTTTGTAAAGTGGGGTTTTTTTTGGTGGGAGGGGGTTAGTGACCACTGGGTGAGTCAGGGGAGGTCATCCCCGATTCCCTCCGGTGGTCATCTGGTCAGTTGGGGCACTTTTTTGGGACTTGGACCTGAAAAAAAAGGGTCCAAATAAAGCGGACCAAATTCTCGTCCAAAACGCCCTTCTTGTTTCGATTATCAGCTAAAGGCGCCCATCTCTCCTCGGCCGATAACCACGCCCCAGTCCCGCCTTCACCATGCCTCTGACACGCCCCAGTGATCTTTGTTCGTCTCCGTGACGGACTGCAGTTGAGGACGCCAAAAATCGGGTTTCGATTATACCGATTTGGGCGCCCACGGGAAACGGACGCCCATCTCCCGATTTGGGTCGAAATATGCAGTGACTTCTTGTGCAATTTTTCCTTAAGTTAGTCACCCTTATTTTCTACCAAAATCCTGCTACTATATCAAATATATCTATGTATTTTTTTGCTCAGGTTTTTAGCAGTTAGGACTAGGGCTCAATTTTGTGGTCCGATACTGGAATGAGATTTCTCTCTGTTTCCTGTATGAATGCTATCCTGTTTTTATTTGTCGTTCTTTTCTCTCTTTTTAATTTGTTAGTTTTGTACACCGCCTTGACCTGCTTGCCAGACTAGGCAGTATAACAAGTACTTAATAAACCATAAATCATTAACCATAAAACCTCTGCTTACACCCTATGCTATTAAAACATTTTAATGTGTATTGTGTTGATGTAAATAATATACTATGGTGCTCATTTTTGAAGCAGATAGATGTGTCAAAATGGCCAAAAAAGTCCATTTGCTGAAAACATCCAAATCGTGATTTTTGAAAGGCAGAATTTGGATGTTTTACACTACAGTTCATCCAGATAGCAAGGGGGCGTGTTGGAGGCGTATTTTGAGTGGGACTAGGGAGGGCCCAAAATTAGGACATCTTTCAGCAATAATGGAATAGGGAAAAACATCCAAGGCAAAAGAGAAGGACTCTGTTATCTAGATCTGTACCAATCAAGTCCGGGGTACAAAAAGGTGCTCCGAGCAGCTGACCACTGAAGGCATGATCCCTCCTTAATCTCCCAGTGGTTATTGACCCCTCCCACCGCCCTATGAAGTGAAAGTGACAGTGGATACCAGGCTGTATGTCAGCTTCAGGTATTATGGCCATTCCTAATACAGCAGCAAGCAGGTGTAAGGAGTAGCCTAGTGGTCAGTGCAGTGGACTTTGAACAACGGCCCAAGGTGTAACTCCTACTTTCTCTTTATTTCTGTACAAATATGTGAGCCCTTCTGGAACATACAAATACCTAATGTACCTGAATTTATAAGACACAGATGTTACATCTTTGCTTTACCCTTTGCTATCACCTATAATGTTCTATTATGTATTGTGTTGACATTGTAAATAGTATACCATGCCATACTTTGTATTGTTTTTTAAATATTTTTATTGCTGTAATTGTCTATTGCTCATGCTTGATCTATTCTTACTGTACACCGCCTTGAGTGAATTCCTTCAAAAAGGCGGTAAATAAATCCTAATAAAAAATGTATCCTAATAAATATACTGTGTATGTAAAATCTTCTGCAAAAGGCTTGCACTATGACTCGGGTGATAGTATTGCTGGCTGCCTGTTACAGTACAAAGATCCAGGTTCAGAGCCCCCATTAATCATGACTAGTGAGGCTTGGCTGTGCCATAGAATGTAGGGAGGGACTGTCACTTCTGCAGCAAGTAGCACTAAAAGTGTGCCTCAGAAGAGCCCTTAGGTTAGTGGGAATGCTTAATCATCCATGTATGCTATTGGGTGGGGTAGGATTGAAGATAGGAGGGATTAGAAGTGGGGAAAATACAAAGAAATACAAAATCAAATAAAATATCATCACCTGTAACCAGAACTGTGAAGCTCATGCCCTAAATGCTAAATTAAATAATCTGGCAAAAGTTCTCTAGGACTTCTCACATAATTTTTTTGTCTATATTTTTTCCAGTGGATTTGCTCCCTTTCAGAAATTGCAGGAAATTAACAACTTCGAAAACTGTGATTTATAAGTTGTTGGGGTTTTTTTTTTTGTCTAAAACTGAAATGTTAGTTCTAAATAGCTTCCAAATAAAACAAAATAAGTGTTTAACAGAGAAAAAAAAGGAATTGCTGGCTGAGATGATGTAGTTAGATCCCAGGGAAAATACCAATTCAGGATTGAAAGTGATTCCATACATGTGATCACAAAATAATTCTGTGACCATGCTGCAAAAGCAGGCAAAAGCTTGACTCTTCTCTCAAATCTTTAATGACTAACAGTTAGTGACAAACACAAGAGCTAACATCAGTTGCACATACTGTAGCAGGACTTGATTATCCACTTCTGTTCTAGCTGAGATATTTTTATGCACCTTTTCTGACTTCATGTGCAATTTTAATTTGTTAGTTACCCTTATTTTTCTGTTCAGCTTCTGTTATTCTATCTTATCTGCTTACATCCTATTATGTCTATTAAGATGTTTTATAGCATATTATGTTGACATTATAAGAAGCAGAGAGGGGCATTTTTCAATATGACGTCTAAATCCAATTTTGGATGTTTTGCTGAAAATGTCCAAAAATCAAGTGGTCGATACTGTGATTTTTGAACCAGAACAACATCCTTTTTTTGTTTGTTTCAAAAATGGCCGTTTCCTAGATGTTTTGTGCTCAGTGCATTTTTCTTTTGTGACCATTATTAAAACAAAAAAATTGAAATAAAAAATGCATAAAAACAAGCCATTAGGATGTATGGGGGTCAGCATTCTTAGTAGACTGGCCACACAGACATGCCAGCAGAACAGTGGGGTACCCTAGGGGGCACTGAAGTGGACGTCATACAAAAGGTTCCAGGTACACATCTCACCGTTACCTCTTTATATTGTATGGTGAGCCCTCAAACACCCACCAAAAACCTACTGTAACCAACTGTACACCACTACAATAGTCCTTATAGCTGAAGGTGTCACTTAGATGTGGGTACAGTAGGTTTTTGATGGGTTTTGGAGGGCTTACCCTTTCCACCACAAGTGTACCAGTTAGAGTGGGTTATGGGCCTGGGTCTCCTTCTCTACAATGCACTACACCAACCACTAGGCTACTCAAGGAGCTTGTTTGTTCCTCTAATAGGACTGGCCATAACATCTGAAGCTGTCATAGAGGCTGGTTTGTACTGTTTTTTTTCCACATCTTTGGGGGGTTGGAGGGGTCAATGACCACTGGGGAAGGGTGGGGGAGGGGGAATCATGCCTTAATCCATCCAGTGGTCATCTAGTTATTTACGGCACCTTTTTGTGACCTAGTTGTGATTGAAACAGGTCTAGACCAAAATGTCTAATTTTTAGCCCTGGGCGTTTTTGCTTTGTTCCATTAAAACACCTACATTTTGGGAATGTCCAAATCCTGCCCCCGACATGCCCCCTTGTGGTTTGGATGCACTGCAGACTAACTGCATAGAAAAATGTCTTTAACAATGGGTTTTGAGAATAGTGATTTGGACAACTTGGCAAAAAAAGTCCATCTGCCACTTTGAGCCATTCTTTTGATGTTTTTGTGTTTTGAAAATGAGCCCCTCCCTTAGCACTAGAAAATGGCATGGGGACAAACTTTGTCCCAGTCCCTGCCCTATCCCTGTGAGCTCTGTCTCCGTCCCCATGAACTCTGTCCCTGTCCCCACAAGCCTCAAACTGTTATGTTTTACACCAGAGGTATAGAAAGAGATGCATTTACTCCTGTACTGTGCAAACTCTAAAGATGGCACATGCCAGGGATGGTGTTAGGGGAGTACAACTAGGGCAACTGCCTTTTGCCCCTGACCAGAGAAAGCCCCAAGCTTGATGAAAGCTGAAGAAATTGCAGCCTGGTAGAAGGCTTTGGGGTCCCCTCCCAAATGTCTGCCCTGGGCCCCAGCCATGTCTAACAGTAGCTCTGGCAAGATGTACATTTAAAATCTGACATTCTCTAATTTTGACGCTAAACAGGAAGTTGCAATAGAGAGGGGAGGACTTGATAGGAGAAAGGCCATGGAGCCAGCCTATGTGAATTGCTGCCGGCTGCAGGAAAGTGTAAGTGATACCAAAGCCTCCTTGAGTGATACCCGCAGGGAGAAGAGGATATTTTGAAAAGTTTAGTTCCTGCATATGTGGCAATTTTTTTTTTTTTTTTAGTGTTGCCGTTATTGCGGATTTACTGTGATTACAGTAGCTGTGTCATTCTCTACTTATCACCTGCAGCAGATGAAACCAGAGACTTGTAGGTTGTGACCAACTACCAGCAGGTGGAGATAGAGAGCACTGAACTTTGACAGCATGCTCCTTGATTAGTTAGTATTTCTCATAACAAAGCAGAAGGAATAGAAAGTCATAATAGATCCCCTTCCACAGTGAGAAACAGCATGAAAACAGCAAAAACTTTTAACGCCAAAATGAGCTGTTACCCTAAACAGAGAAATGAACAAACCATGAGAACAGAGCACTGAAGAAGGGTGGGATTCATCTGCTGCAGTTAAAGGAAATACATTTATAGATTATTTAGGAATTTAATGAGCTATACAGATTTTCTAGTACAATAAAATGGACATTCTATATTAAAAAAATTATGAAAAAGAAAATTATCAGGTAAAGACATCATTTCTTCTTCTTCCTTATCACCTGTAGAAGATGAATCCAGAGACTTGTGGGATGTAGCAAAACAGCCCTCATGTAGGGTGGGAATCTGAAACTCCCGCAGAGAGCACCAAAAAGAGTCTACTCGAGCCACAACATCCAGATTATAATGCTTGGAAAAAGGATGCAATGATGACCAAGTAGCTGCTTTACATGTGCCATTGAGGGGAAAAAAAACTTGTGATTCCACCCAAGAAGTTGCTAGGGCCCTAGAAGAATGTGCTCAAAGATAAGCCAGCAGCCGCTTGCCAGAAAGAAGGTACACAGAGGCAATAACCTCCGTAATCCAGCGAGAAATAGTTGCCTTAGAAGCTGCATGACACCAAAAAAAGAACAGAAAGATGATCAGACCACCTGAGAACATTGGTAACTTGCTAGTATCGGAGAACTATTTGACAAAATCAAGGCAATGGAGAAAATGAAAATCCATCTTTCAATCCCCTTCCTTAAAAGTGGGCAGAAAAAAGGCTGGCTGAGATGGAATGCCAAAAACCATCCTGGGAAGACAAGAATTAAAGGTACAAATAGTCATTCCTGAATCCGAGAAAGGAAGGAACGGATCTCTGCCCAACCACACCTGTAACTTAATCTCCATGAGCCGAGGCAACAGCTACCAGAAGGAGAGATTTGACAGGAAGATCTTTCAAAGTAGCGTGCTTCAGAGGTTCAAAGGGAGTTTTTTCCCCCACAGAACCATGCTAAAGTTCCATTCGGGACAAGGACAACAAAGAGGAGGCCTAAGACGATGAGCTCTTTTAATTTAATTAACCACATCTGGATGAGAAGTGAATGAGGAAACCAAAATCTAACCCCGGTAATAGGCATGAGCTACCACCTAAATCTTAGAATTGTAAGGAGCCCTTACTAAGATCATCCTGCAATAAGGCTAATATGTGTGGCACAGCCCCAAAATAGAGACCACGCCCGTTTGGAGCACCATGCTGCAAAACTCACCTGATACGGGCATATACAGCTAAAGTTGAGCATTTTCTTGCCAGAAGTAAAGTTGCAATGATATCGTTAGCATATCCTTTCCTTCTCCATTTCAGCCTCTCAAGAGTCAGGCCGTAAGACCAAAGCAGGAAGGATCCTCTATCCAAATGGAACACTGATGGAGGAGTCCATGACTCAGAGGACAACAAACGGTTGCCTACCAGACAACGAATCAAGCATGCAAACCCGGTCTCCTGGGCCAGTCTGAAGCAAACTGAATGACCAACCCCTGACGACAGACTCTGTGGAGAAGTCGACCTAGTAGAGGCCATGGCAGGAACACAAAGCAGGCCTGACTCCAGCCAAGGCTGAAGAAGAGCATCTATGCCTTCTGAACCAACTTCCCATCTTCTACCGAAGAACATGGAAACTCCAACAGTGTGACATGTCACCATAAGATCTATTAGGGGAGTGCCCCATCTCTGAGTTATCAGCTGGAAGGTGTCCATCGCCAGCTCCCATTCCATTGGCTTCAGGACAGGAAAGTCCTGCTGTGTAAAACCCACATGCTCATTGAGAGTTTCCACTAGGTGGACGGCTGAAAGGTGCTGCAAATGCCTTTCCGCCCAGTGAAACAGAAGGCGCGCTTCTGTTGACAGAGAAAGACAAGTGCCTCCCTGCCTGTTGATGAAATCCTCTGCCATCGTGTTGACTGAGAGAATCCGAGCCAGTTTGACCTCCAGAATAGATTGAAAGGCTTGAACAGCATTGTGCACCAATCTGAGCCCGCGCCAATTGGACTGCCACAGCGCTGTTTTGAAGACAGTGGGCTTCCCAACCTGTCAGGCTAGTATCTGTGACTACAGCTATTAAAAGAGGAGATGCCAGAAATGCTCCTTGGTGGAGCTTGTTCAGTTAAAGCCACCCCAACATACTGCACTTTGCCAGAGGTCCCCCAAATGAGATGCTAATGGTAGCCCCGAGAAACTGCAACAAGCAGCGAATCAATGTATCCATTTTTGTGCTTAAGTGGGAAAGGGAATAGCACCTGTAAAATGCTCACTGAGAGAAAGCAGACAGTTTGAATGAGCCACATTTAGACACTAGAAAAATAATCCAGTGCCCTTGCTCAGCTGCTGGCTCTGACGTCCACGCAGCATGCCCTACCTCATGGCAGATGCACACTGGCCTGCTGGACTGCCCCAGCCTACCTTGTCTTGGGGCTCCAGCATTTCTGCTGTCCCCTGCCCTTTGGTTGCACCTAGAGGAAAATTGTCTACTGAGTACATTACAGTAGCATTAGTCCCTGACAAAGGGCATGAAGCTATCCAGACCAATTGAATTCATTACTATTAGTATTATCATTAGTATTTGGGATATGTGCTGCCAAAGGGAGCACTTTTGGAGACCCTGGGAAGCTGCAGGGGGAGCAAGAGGGATGTGGGGATAGGGACCCGCACCCCTCAGGCAAGGCCCTGCAGGACTGAGCCAAAGCTGCACACAGTGGCACTAATAAGTGTGACTGGGGGCTGCGGAGCCAAGCTCCGAGCTCAACCAGGTATGGTCCTGAGACTGTGACCTGGGAGCAGCCGTTAGGCGTGTGTGTGTGTGTGTGTGTGTAAGAGTGCCTGCAAGAGTGCCTGCAGCCACCAAATAATCATCTTAAGGTAATGTAAACCTCCCAAGCTCATTCTGAGCAATAGAAGAAAGGTGAGTTGTGGCCCATGCCATCCTGAGACTGGAATCTGGGGTGGTTCACTGAATCAAAATGAGCATGTGCAAAGCCTCATGAATAAGAAACGCTTTAGGTGGTTTCCAGTGCTCTAGCCATCCCAGACTGAGGGAATGGAGGTGCCCAAGAATCTGCCTCAGAGACAGGTTAAAAACCTCCCTTCACTCACAGAATCCAATTGCAGAGGCTAATAAGCTTGCAAGGACCCAGAAACCTTCAACTGCTGCTAAAAGTGATAGGCAGAAGACTGCATATGCTGAGGAGACCTTTGCAAAATATAGGCTTCATGCACTGAAAAAAAAACAAACAAACGCTGAGAAAAAAAAAAAGCACCAGAGGTCCAGGAGTTACAATACAGTCAGAAAGCTTCCCACCACATGTATACAGTCCATAGATATGCCCAGCTTGAAGATGCAGCATGGATCCCGCAGTTGTGGGAGCTAATCATGCCGATTGACAATGGCCATAGGAGCCTAAAAAAAACGCGTCGGAGAAAGTCAGCTGAGGAGAGAGGTTGTGATCGCACAGCGCAGGAAGACAACAGTTTGCTCGCTAAAAAGACTGCTCTGCTGAAATTCCCTCAGAAAACACCCCACTGACATTTCCCCGACACTGCTCTCTGTTTAGTGTAGTGAGATCAGTACTGACAAGGCTACGCAGCCGCAAGGAAAAAGTGAAATCGCAAGTAAGCCCAAAGAGGGAGAAAAATGTAAAGGAACTGTTTTTGGGCTCCTTGTACCCCTTCCCAAATATTAGCATGTACCAGCCATCCACAATTGCCCTCCAACTGTCCTGGTTCTTTTTTTTTTCTGTACAGGAAATAAGGGTGTGTTGTACAGTGAATGACACACTTCTATTATACCCTGAGTCAACAGTTGCTGAATCTGCTCTTTCGCTCCTTGGATTACATCTGGCTTTAAGGGATACTGCCCTATTTCAGGCCCTGCACATTCAGGCAGTAATTCAATAGGGTGAGCTTTTGTTTTAACCTCCCCATACGGTGAGTCCGGGGAAGCCCATAAGTAATTTGGTAGCTTTTGTAACGCCCTTGATATCTGTTGTTCAGCAAGAGCTGTAACAGCAAATATCAAAGAGCTATTCTGAGTTGGCTCCGGGATATCAAAATGAATTTAACATTTAAATTGTGTTAATAGATCTCTCCCTAACAAATTTACTGGACACAAAGGAGCCTACAGCAAGGGAGCTATTATTTCCTGACCTGCAAACTGGATTTTCATTGCTTCTAACATAGGAGTATCAGTTGGTACTCCATTAAATTCCATTGTAGTAACATTCTCTTTGGACAATTTTAGTTGCTACTGCCATTTCACAGGGGCATTAGCTAGCACTGAGCACGACGCTCTAGTATCAACCAGGAAAGATACGGGAATACCCTGAATTTGTAATGTTACCATGGGATCACTATATCCCGCATGTGTGTGTACGATTCCTAGTCACTGTGTCTGTTCCTGTTCCTCGGGATTCCATAACGGAAAAGACTGACGCTGGGGTGAATGAAAATTTTTGTTTTGTGAACCCCCTCTTGGCTGAGAACCACGCTTGCATTCTGAGGCAAAATGATCCATATTATTACATTGCCAACACCGAATATTATACCGGCGAGATGGACTAGATTGTTCATCAGTGCCATGCCCTAGAAAGCCCCTCTGTTGCTGTCACCCTCTAAAATTACCATGGAAATTCTCTCTATTATTTTCCCGTCCCCTACTATTCATGTACAGCGTGTGGGGGAGATGGTGAGGGCCATTATCAAATTCAGAACAGAATGGATAATTCCAGCAACCTGGATCACCATGTGGATCTGTATGTAAAGGTGAATTAGGTTTAGATTTGTGATCTTCAATTTGCTTTATTTGCAAGGACATTAAGTGAGTCTGCAACTTCTGCATTTCCTTATTTTGTTTTTGGGTGTTTTTCAAAAAAGTTCTACAATGGTGTAGAATGTGCTCTTTCATTTCTGGCCATAGCTTCTAGGAAATTCCTACAGTATTATCAAGTCCCTCCTTGATCTTAGAAGGTAACGTTTCCTTAAACAAATGGTCTCTTCCCTGTATAGCTGTTGTAATTTAAGCATGTATTTTTCAATAGGTTCGGTGGGTTCCCAGCGTTGGGAATTAAGGATGGAGAAGTCCTTACGAGTGGGAAAGCTAATACGTATGGCATTAAAGAGGGATCTCTTAATGATAGAAAATTCAGAGCCATCGTAAGTATCTTCAGTAGCTGCATTGCCATAACCGGCGGTTGTAAAAAGATCAAAAACATTAGCTTGGGGTATGCGTGCTAACAAAGCCTTAATATCGCCTACTGCGAGTGTGTTTCCCATAGTTAGCTCTTCAAATCTACATATCCATTTATTTCCCCCATCAAACAAACCAGGTAATTGCTGAGCTAAACTATTGAGTTCAACATCAGAGTATGGAATGTACTCTATATGTGGGACACCTGCAGAAGATTTGTTAAACAGGGGTAGAACTTTAGTTGGTGGTGCATTGGGTTTTATACAAGGAAATTTGTTCTCATATTGTTCCCAAATATTAAGACCCTCAGCCATATAAGTTTTAACCCTTGGACCCCAGCCAGGATCTGGTAAGAACGAATTAGGTCTCAAGCAACCTACGTTTTTACTGAACCCTCACGGGGATATCTAGCTGATTGCGGCCAAAGGGACTCAGACCAAACTGCAAGGTTGTCAGCCTATGGCTGAACAAAATACCAAGAATTTTCTTGTTGGGCTACATATAGGACCCAAAGTGGTGAACTGGATTAGAAACTGGTTGACAGACAGACGCCAGAGGGTGGTGGTGAATGGAATTCGCTCGGAGGAGGGAAAGGTGAGTAGTGGAGTGCCTCAAGGATCGGTGCTGGGGCCGATTCTGTTCAATATATTTGTGAGTGACATTGCCGAAGGGTTAGAAGGTAAAGTTTGTCTATTTGCAGATGATACTAAGATCTGTAACACAGTGGACACCCCGGAGGGAGTGGAAAACATGAAAAAGGACCTACGGAAGCTAGAAGAATGGTCTAAGGTTTGGCAATTAAAATTCAATGCGAAGAAATGCAAAGTGATGCACTTAGGGAGTAGAAATCCACGGGAGACGTATGTATTAGGCGGGGAGAGTCTGATAGTTACGAATGGGGAGAGGGATCTTGGGGTGATAGTATCTGAGGATTTGAAGGTGACGAAACAGTGTGACAAGGTGGTGGCCGTAGCTAGAAAGTTGTTAGGCTGTATAGAGAGAGGTATGACCAGCAGAAGAAAGGGGGTGTTGATGCCCCTGTATAAGTCGTTGGTGAGGCCCCACCTGGAGTATTGTGTTCAGTTTTGGAGGCCGTATCTTGTTAAGGATGTAAAAAGAATTGAAACGGTGCAAAGAAAAGCTACGAGAATGGTATAGGATTTGCGTTACAAGACGTATGAGGACAGACTTGCGGACCTGAACATGTATACTTTGGAGGAAAGGAGAAACAGGGGTGATATGATACAGACATTCAAATATTTGAAAGGTATTAATCTGCAAACGAACCTTTTCCGGAGATGCGAAGGCAGTAGAACGAGAGGACATGAAATGAGATTGAAGGGGGGCAGACTCAAGAAAAATGTCAGGAAGTATTTTTTCACGGAGAGAGTAGTGGATGCTTGGAATGCCCTCCCGCGGGAGGTGGTGGAAACGAAATCAGTAATGGAATTCAAACATGCGTGGGATAAACATAAAGGAATCCTGTTCAGAAGGAATGGATCCTAAGGAGCTTAGCCGAAATTGGGTGGCAGAGCCTGTGGCAGGAGGTGGAGATGGTGCTGGGCAGACTTATACGGTCTGTGCCAGAGCTGGTGGTGGGAGGCGGGACTGATGGTTGGGAGGCGGGGATAGTGTTGGGCAGACTTATACGGTCTGTGCCAGAATGGGTGGTGGGAGGCAAGGCTTGTGGTTGGGAGGCGGGATAGTGCTGGGCAGACTTATACGGTCTGTGCCCTGAAAAGGACAGGTACAAATCAAGGTAAGGTATACACAAAAAGTAGCACATGTGAGTTTATCTTGTTGGGCAGACTGGATGGACCGTGCAGGTCTTTTTCTGCCGTCATCTACTATGTTACTATGTTACTATATTCATTTGGTGTATTAGGGGCCATACCAGTGTATCCCACAAGTTGGTAACCCGCGGCACCTTTTGAAAAGGTCACATTAGATCTACTACGGTTAGCAATAGCTGATCTCGGGTATTCCTGTGACATTTGTAATATATCTTTTTCGTAGTGTTTCTAAATTGTATTCTATCAAAGAAATATTATCTTCTATCTCAGTGTCTAAGGGATTTTTAGCACCTTTCTGCGCTTCCTGAATTAATTCGTGCCTTAATTTTTCCATGACCTTTCCAGATTTCTGCTATGTCGGCACTGAGTCCCTCAAGTGAGGGGCACAGGGATGACCAGAAAGATACAAAAATTCTTGCCATAACCTTCAGCTGCAGAATTGAAACTCCTTACATCCAAAAGAAAATACTATTGGCACAGGGTGGTTTAACCCCTTATGGGGGGGCTCATTTTATTTTATCCGCACTGAAACCCCCAGTAAATGCTCCTCCCCCACTTCCTGGTCCAGCAACTTCCTAAACACTCAGCAATTCTCCAGGAACAAGTTTTGACTTCAAACCCAAAATTATTCTTTGGACTGTTACCATTGCAGATGTCTCTCCCGCACACGGGTCATGTGACCCGCTTGTTATAGGTCAAACCCAAAGCAAAGTTGCTAATTATTTATTGCCCCTAGCTGTTCCTGCTAAGTAAGATTTGTTAATATGGGTTCTAGCTTGAGGCCTATCCACTGGAATGGTGATGGGCCAAGTTACACGGCTTTAACCAGCTGAGAAGCCCTGACTAGGCCTGAAAGCCCACCAATGGCCTCATAGATGAGAACCTGCAAAAGCAGGCCTGCATGATGAGTCTTAACAAAATCTGGTACAACTGTCAAATTGAACATAGCACCTAAGATGTAGAAATAATGGACAAAAATGGATAAAGTTTGGTCTAAAATGGAGTTTGTCTTTCTATAAGATGGCACACAGATCATAAGATGATATAAAAGAGGATGTGAAACTGATATGTGATATTTTGGTAACAAGAAAAACAAGTTGTTGACAATAACGGAAATTGCAAAATAACTTGCAATAGCTAAAACGGAAAGGAGAGGTGGGTACAAATGGGCACCTGCCGGAAAAGAAAGTATGATTCAGAGGTTGTGCAATATTAAGAAAAAAAAGGGTCTTGCCATTGACTTGCATAGAGACCTGCGCCTATAAAAGAGATGAGATTTTGGCAGATCGTTGGAACTTTCCCCAACACATCCTCAATGCCAGAACTCTGTGCAGTTGAACCTAGAACTTGTCTGATGAATGTACCATATTGAAGACTTAACCTTGGTAAGAATAAACTAAACCTTCTTTCTGAAAACCATCTCTGTCTTCATTTCTACTTTATTTCTCTGTCATTAGTTCTACAAAGTAAGTCTTACACAATCACTCCCAGAACTAGTTAGGGTAGACTTTTAATAGAATATATGTGGGAACATAAATTGCCTACGATCTCCTTAGATCCTATCAGACAGAAAGCTGTGGTCATGGGAATTAGTTTTGAACTCCGCCTTCTGATGCCCCCACAACAAAGATATCCCTGGGAAGGAATATCTCTGGAATTCAGGGAGGCATTCCGACAGATAGTAGAAGCCCAAACCCTCTATACAGCTCCGTGTAGAAGGACCTCACGGGGGTCTAGAGAGGGGCGATAAAACAGATTGTTGTATGAATATTGGGCTTCATCTCTCTCATTGCAGATTGTTCCCCGGACTGTTACCATCGCAGACGTCTCTCCTGCACACAGATCACACGACCCACGCATCATAGATTAAACCCAAAGCAAGTTTGCTATTTATTTACTGCCCTTAGTGGTGGTCGTACCGCAGCGGCACGCATCAGGGAGCTGAAGGAGCACAACCCAAAGCAAGCTTGCTATTTATTTACTGCTATTAGTGGTGGTCGCACCACAGTGGCACATGTCTAGGCTGCATGCTGAAGGAGCACACACACAACCTGCCCCTTAGGCGAGCAACGAAGGGTAGAGTGCAGAACTCTTTATGAGTCAAACTTGTCTATTGTATTAATATTCTTTGATGCAACTTTTGCGCAGTTTGAACGTCTTTCTCTCTTCTGGTTTTCTTTTTTTCTATCTCCTATGTTTTCTTTGGGTTCTATCCGTGGCGGCTAACACCTCCCTCATTTTGAGTTGGTGGGGGCACCGCCCTCTGATTAAATCACACAATCTGGTCACTTCTTCAAGGCAATTGCTTTCCTGGCCTACTCTTCTTTCCCCGTCTCTCCCTCCTCTGGTTCTATCCTGTGCCTTGCTAAGTTGCTGTTCCTTAAAATAGAAATCCCCTTTCATTAAGGATCTTCTGCTTTTCTAACCATCTGGATCTTTTTGGCCTCACTGGAACCTGGCTTCTTTCAGGGAAGGAGGCCTATCTCTTTCAATCTTTGCTACTAGACTACTCTGCAGTTTACTCCTCTCAGGTAGGTAGGCGTGGTGGGGGTTTAGCCTTACTTTTCTTCTCTGTGCTCTCTGTCACAGAAAAACCTCTTAACTTTCTTATGGAAAATCAAGTAATCAAGCTCCTCACTAATAAGAATTGGATTTCAATACCATAACCTAATGCCTGCAGTTGAAAAGACATAGTTTCATGTCTCACACAGTCACAGAAGCCTCAATGAAGCTATGGGCAGAAAAGATGACTCAGATGAGATAAGAGAGCAGGTAGGGCCCATAAATCTCTGGAATATTTCTGAGATAGCCGGGCCAGTGCATTTCAGTGCCCTAACAGAAAGCTAAACACCTTGTATTCTACACTCCAAATTACAAGCATCTAACACAGCCCTTTTAGACTTGGCAATGTCGGGTCACGTATCATAGAGTTACTCCAGAATGCAGCTGCATAGCTGGTAAACTAACTGAAGAATGCGTAAAAGAAGAAAGCAAGTACAAATAGAAGTATGACTTGCCAACCCAGTTTATAAATTACAGCCTTAAGCTGATTTTTTAGAAAGAGTTTTAGAGGCATATTTTCAAAGCACTTTGGGAGGCTAAGTTCCATAGGTTTCTATGGAACTTTGGGAGGCTAAGTGCTTTGAAAATGAGCCTCTTAGTATCCAAGAACAGCCCTAGAACAGGAGCAGTATTCAAAATGGTCGCTGTCTTGCAAAACTGGATAACAAATTTAATGTAGACCAGCCCAATTCACCCAGAGCACCTCGGTTTTCTTGAGGTAGTTAGCAAAACCTAGCTATTCTGGGTGGACAGTTACAGAGCTATTGATCTGTGATGAAACAAATCTGCCTAAATTGGTGGGGAGTGGAGGGGTGGGGAGGGACAGATGTAAAAAAAGATAGTGGAATTAGAAAAGGTACAGATAAGGGCAACAAAAATGATAAAGGGGATGGGACGACTTCCCTATGAAGAAAGGCTAAAGCGGCTAGGGCTCTTCAGCTTGGAGAAAAGACGGCTGAGGGGAGATATGATAGAGGTGTATAAAATAATGAGTGGAGTGGAACGGGTAGAATTGAATCACTTGTTTACGCGTTCCAAAAATACTAGGACTAGGGTGCATGCAATGAAGCTACAAAGTAGTAAATTTAAAACGAATCAGAGAAAATATTTCTGCCCTCAATGTGTAATTAAATTCTGGAATTCGTTGCCACAGAATGTAGTAAAAGCAGTTAGTTTAGCGGAGTTTAAAAAAGGTTTGGATGGCTTCCTAAAGGAAAAGTCCATAGATCATTATTAAAATGGACTTGAGGAAAATCCACTGCTTATTTCTAGAATAAGCAGCATAAAATGTATTGTACTATTTTGGGATCTTGACAGGTACTTGTGATCTGGATTGGCCACTGTTGGAAACAGGATGCTGGGCTTCATGGATCTTTGGTCTGTCCCAGTATGGCAATATTTATGTACTTATGTAATTTTCCTTACTCTGAACAACATCTGGTTGAAATTTCTTCTCACTCATCGATTCATGTTCTTCTAGTTTATTGCTCTCCCTCACTGAAGGCAGAGGACTGGAACCGAGTGTACCAGACCTTCACAGATGCCTCAAATTCCCTCATCTTGTAATAGGTGATTTTAATACTCATGTAGATTCTGCTGGGTATCCCTGTTCTGCTTATCTATCATTGATCTCAGATCCGAGCATGGTGCAACATGTTTCTTTCCCAACTCATAATGCAGGTCACACTCTTGACCTGATTATCTCACCTCGGCACTCAACTTTCAGTCTTACTTCTCTGCACTCTATGCCAATATCTTGGTATGACCACTACTATCTTTCTTTCTCACTCTCTATATCCTCCCCAATGAGACGGACTGATACTAAAGGTGGGGATAGTGCTGGGCAGACTTATACGGTCTGTGCCAGAGCCGGTGGTGGGAGGCGGGGCTGGTGGTTGGGAGGCGGGGATAGCGCTGGGCAGACTTATACGGTCTGTGCCCTGAATAAGACAGGTACAAATCAAGGTAAGATATACACAAAAAATGGCACATGTGAGTTTATCTTGTTGGGCAGACTGGGTGGACTGTGCAGGTCTTTTTCTGCCATCATCTACTATGTTACTGTGTTAAAGATTTTTGATCCAGACACCTTGGTAGGATAGACCTAATTCTCTTCCTTCTATGCAAGACTATCTTACATCTAACTTTCAGGATCTACCACTAGATGAGCAAGTGGGTACTTGGAATTCTTCATTACAGGAGGTGGCTGATCTTATTGCCCCATTTACTCTGGTTAATCACTGGACTTCTGTCCATCAGCATTGGTTTCACACTGGTTTGAAACTATGCCAACTTCAAGTTAGGAGTGCCAAACGCCAATGGCTAAAAACTAAATCAGAGGCTTCTAAAAGGATACCTTGAAAAGCACAACAATACTATTGGACTCATTTTCGAAACAGAAAAAATGTCTAAAAAGTGTCCTAAAAGCCAGATAGATATTTTTCACAAAGATACACATCCAAAGTAAATAAACAAAGAGAACAATGTTCTACACAACTAGTGCGTCCAGTTTAGAACGTCTCTAGAGGGGGTGTGTTGAAGGCGTGTCTTGGGTGGTCGTACTGAATGAACATCTCCAATGCATAACGGATAGCAAAATGATTTCACATTGGCAGGAATTAAAACGTACAGACTTAGACCTGATATAAAAGCGTCTGGGGTAAGAGCAAAGCTATTTTTAGACCCAATGGCAATTTTGTAGAGTTAGAGAGTGGAGGAATAGTTGGTTTGAGAGAAAGTTGAGAGTTGTTCAATGCCGTGTTACCGTTTGTGTGCCCTAGTCTGAATGTTTTCACCCTTATATTCCCTGACTTTCCTCCTTTGTGCCTCCCCTTCTCAGCTTGCCCACCCCTGCTAGTCCCCCCCCCAGCCACCACTACTCCTTCCTCTGTATCTCCCCCATCCCCTCCCCCTCACTGTCCCCAAGCTCACACTCCTTTCATTACACCTGTTTGGTGTCAGTCTGTGTTGCTGTCTTTGTCCTATGTGCTGCTGCTGTGTGTGTGTTTGTGAAGACTGTTGGTTGCTGCTTGGAGAGTGAGTGGCTAGAGGGTGTGGCACAAGTGTTTGCAGTGGGTGAGAGAGTGATTGCTGTGTGGCTGTGCTGTGTGTGACTGCATTGTTTATTGGTGGTGGGTGAGTGTCAGGTTGTGTTGTTGGTGCTGGGTTTCACCAGGTTGGTAGGGAGAGGTGAACATTGGGGTCATTGGGTTGCACCTGTTGTGTCAGAAAATGGATGCACTGAATGCACAGGTGGCTCACATGTTGGAGGAAGAGGAGAGTTTGGAGGGGAGGCGCCACAGGAGATACTCACATCCCAGAGTTTTCAGGCCCTGTTCTCGTTTTCTAGACCTTACTAACCAGCAGTGTCTCAATAGGTACCGCTTTGACAGGGCTCCATTCAGCACCTTTGTGACCAGCTCCAACCCCTCCTGCAGGCCAGGACCCATAGGAACAATCCTGTCCCTGTCCACCTCAAGATCACTGCCTCTCTCCCATTTTTGGCCATTGGGAGCTTCCAGTCTGTGCTGTCAACACGGGCCTCACCCAGCCTGCCTTTTCAAACTGCCTCACCCAGTTCCTTAATGCCTTTCTTACCCACACCTTGGAGCACATCACCCTCCCCACCACCCCCCAGGCCCTGCAGAACAACATGGCTCACTTCTACGCCATAGCTCACTTCCCCTTGGTCATAGGCATCATTGACTGCACACACATCGCACTCAGACACCCCCCCCCCCTGCACAAGAGGCCACCTTTAGGAACAGGAAAGCATTCCACTCCATGAATATGCAAGTTGTGTGTGACGCCCAGGAGGAATTGTAGACGTGTGTGCCCAATACCCAGGTTCAACCCATGACACCTACGTATTATAGCACTCTGGAATCTTTCGCAGGTTTGACCAAGGTGAGATCACTGGCGGATGGCTCCTAGGTAAGTGCAACATGGATCAGCCAAACCTATACCTCCTCTACCCGGCAACCCTCAGCACTGTCTTCCTCCAGGTCACTCCACAATCCACAGTTCCCACCCCACCTCCACAAGGTACCCACTCCAAACAATACATACTCATGTTTCTCATTCTTCTTCTCCCCAAAGGTGACAGAGGCTACCCACAGCGGACCTGGCTCATGACCCCCATAGCACACCCACAAACAGGGCCGAAGGAGGACTACAACAGTAGACATTGACCAATGTGGCATCATAGAGTGCACCTTTGGACAACTGAAATCAGGTTCTGATGTCTCTAGATCAATCTGGAGGGGAGCTCCTGTACAGCCCCCAAAAAGTTTCTAATATCTTTATGGCCTGCTGCATCCTACATAATCTGTCCCTGTGCAGAGGACAGGCCCTCCCAGAGGATCCACAGCAACCAGAGCAGCAGGCCCCAGATCAAGATGATGAGGAACCCCCTCCACTTCCTGGCCACAGAGCAGAGCATAGTGCCCACCAGCTGGGGGTCTGAGCCAGGCAAACACTCATTGAGACAAATTTTTAGCGACAGTAAATGATGAACATTTATTTCAATGACACACCAGTTACACACCACCACCACACCGGGAAGGGCCGACGCGATGAGGCGATTTGCTTCTTTTACAGCAGAGCAGACACAAGGAGCTTCACTGATTTTTTTTTTTTAAGGCAGGAGAAGAGGGTCGTCTGTTGACGGGACTGGGTCGGGGAGGGCTCAGATGGGAGGGGACTGGGTCTGGGTGGGGGGCTCAGATGGGAGAAGGGGACTGGGCTGGGGGACTCAGATGGGAGAAGGGAACTGGGACTGGGTGGGGGAGCTCAGATGGGAGAAGGGGCCTGGAGCTGGAACTGGGGTCTGAGAAGGGGGCAGGAGGGAGAATGGGGCCATGCCTGGGGCAGGTGGGAGAATGGTTCTGAGGCTGAAAAGGGGGGCCCTAATGCAAGGCATGTAGATGAAGGGGACTGGAACTAGGGGCTGAAAAGGAGGGTAGGTGGGATAAGGAGGCTAGTACTGGAACTGGGGGCTGAAAAGGGGCAGGGGCTGAAACTGTGGGGACTGGGGGCTGAAAAGGGGACAGGGAGAAGTGGCTGGGGGCTGAAGCTCGGGACTTGTGGGAGAAAAGGGCTAGGGCTGAAACTGGGGACTGGTGGGATAGTGGGGCTGAAACTGGGGGCTGAAAAGAGGGGAGAGATCCTGGATGGAAGGGGGAGCAAGAGGGAGGGCAGACCCTGGATGGATGGGAGAGGGAGGGCAAATGGTGGATTGAAGGGGCAGAGAGAAAGGGCAGACAGTGGATGGAAAGGGCAGAGAGAGGGCAGATTTGGATGGAAGGGAGAGAGAGGGCAGACGTTGGATGGAGGAGACGGCAGAGAGAGAGCGAAGACAGATGCTGGATGGAAGGAAGACAGTGAAAAGAAGACGAGGAAAGCAGAAACCAGAGTCAACAAACTGTAAATAAAATATATACAGTGCACTCCATTTAAGTGCACGTCGGATAATTGCATGCTCTGTCTAACTGCATGCTGTACTTCGGTCCCATTTTTGGTACCATCAATTTCTATGGGGACAAACTTTGGTTTAGCACACCACTGATAAGTGCAAGATTCGTTTATATGCATGGTTTAAGACCGCTCCTCTGCTGGTAAGACTCCGCATAAGCGCGCGCATGGAATATGGAAGCCAATTGGCGCGTGACAACCGAGATGTCAAATTTACCGCCTCTTTAACTGCCCCAGGCAGATTAGGAGAAAGAATGTTGTTGGAGCGTGCACCGGGGTCATCATCGTCATCGCGGCGGCGGAACTGTAAGACTTTAACACTGGCTGAACAAATAGAAGTTCTTAAAAAATTGGAAAACAAACAACGTCAAGCATCTATTGCTAAAGAATATGGTGTCAATCCCAGGCAAATTTTACATGTCTTGAAGCAGAAAGACCAGATTCTGTAAGACTGGCAAAACAATACAAATCCACAACGGAAATGGGCAGGAAAAGTTGAGGAGGTGGAAGATGCTCTTCTTTGGTGGTTTTCTCGAGTTAGGAGCAGACAGCTTCCTGTCAGTGGTCCACTGCTTATGGAGAAAGCTAATCAGCTAGCTGAAAGTCTTGGAGTAACTGAATTCACAGCCACTGCTGGATGGTTGGAAAGATGGAAGGAGAGAAACAAGATGCTGATGACTTTGGTGCTGAAAATTGGGTTGCTTCAGTTCTTCCTACCATCTTGAACGAGTTTGCACCTCGTGACATTTTCAATGCTGATGAAAATGGTCTCTACTGGCGATCGATTCCTGATGGAACACTTGCATTCAAACATGCCGAAATTACTGGAGGTAAAACATTGAAGGACCGACTGACAATCCTCCTTTGCTGCAATATGGATGGGAGTGAGAAGTTGGAACCCCTCGCCATTGGAAAGAGAAAGCAGCCCCTTTTCTTCAAGAAAGTTAAGCGACTTCCTGTGCCATACGAGGCTAACGCAAATTCGTGGATGACTGGGGAAATTTGGAAGCAGTGGCTAAAGAAGTTAGACACTAGAATGCAGGCACAAAAGCGTCAGATTTTGCTGCTTTGTGATAATTGTGCTGCACACAGGGATGATGTCAGGCTGTCTAACGTCAAGGTGGTCTTCCTGCCACCAAACACTACCTCTCTGATCCAACCTCTGGATCAGGGCTTAATAGCCAATTTCAAACAACATTATCAGGCTCTTGTGCTACATCGTCTGATGAGCGTTATGGATGACCAGACTGGGAAGGATAAACGTGCTGTTGAACTGGCTCGTAATCTATCACTGTTGTATTCCCTACATATGCAGAAAAAAAGCCTGGAATCATGTTACACAGGCAACCATTGTGAACTGTTACAAGCGGGCAAGCTTTGTTAAGGATGTGGAGAGGGACGAAACAGGTGCAGCTGTTGCAAACGCGTCAGATTAAGAGGTTATTGACATCCCAGTCGGTTTTACTGAAGAGGAGTTCCATCACTACGTAGCTGTTGATTACGATCTACAAACAGCTGAAGACAGCACTGATGTTGAGATATGCTCCTACACGCAGGCAACAACGGCTGATGATGGAACAGATGAAGAAATGAGCAGCGAGGCACATGCTGATGAAATTCAACAGCCTCCTGTCACTTTTGCAAGAGTGCTAGAGAGTCTCAACACAGTGCGGGCCTATCTGGAAGCCACTGGATGTCAGTGCTATGACAGTTTTTACCGTCTGGCAGACGTAGACTATGGAACTCACAGACCCAAGAGTGTACAGAGGACTATAACTGATTACTTCAAGTAAGCCTAATGTCAGTTAACTGAGACTGTATACTGTATGTATAATAATAAACAGTACTTCTTTGGGTCACAATGGTTAAGTGCACGCTCTGGTTAACTGCATGCATTTCTTTGGTCACAGACCCTTGTACATAAGCGGATTGCACTGTATTTTTATTTTGTTGCTTTAGGATAAAGTAATATTGTAGATGTGTTAATAAATGTTTATAAATAGAACATGTAAATAAGGTAATCTTTTTATTGGACTAATTTTAATACATTTTGACTAACTTTCAGAGAACAAAACCCCCTTCCTCAGGTCAGGATAGGATACTGTAACAGCAGAATACTGTATTGACCTGAGGAAGGAGGTTTTGGCCTCTGAAAGCTAAATGTATTAGTCCAATAAAATGGTGGTATTTTATTTTCTATATTTGTTTTATTTCTATTTGTTAATTTGTAAGTGGTGATTGGTATTTGTTAGTTTTTTCAAATTTACATCTGCTGTCTTTATATTTTGCACAGTACTAGGGGACATTTTCTGTTTCTGTGGTGTTGCATTGTATGCATCTTGGGGGTTCAGTTTAATTTTTGTCTAAATAGAAAGTTTATGATTACTTATTCTATAGTGGATTAGTGTGTATCTGTGTTTGTGAAAAAGACATAGCTTTCAGTTGGCATTGACTGTGCAGGATAAACGATCTGTACTATTCTGTCTGGTTTCGCTTTACAATAGGTGAATTGATGTTCTAGTGCTCACTGTAGTGTTTAAGATGCTTTCCTTTTCCTTGTGTGACTTGTAGAAATTACTGTTTATGGTATGCAAGAGGTCCTGAGTGTTTTTTATTCTCGGTATGCCTAGTACTGGATTTTGGAGGGTGTGTTAAAAAATGACCAGCCCTGGGTGTCAACTACCCTAGGTACGCCACTGCCTGCAAGTAATCTCCTTCAACCCCACCTGTAGCTGTAACCTTCAGAAGTAATTTAATTATATTACTGGAATACATTAGAGCACCTACCACTGGGAAACAAACAGATTCCTACACAGACACCACATGCCAGCAGAATCCTTCACCTCAGTTGCAGATACAGAATATGGCTCTCACCTGATACAAATTAGGGAATCGCAAAAAAACATGCAGACAAGAACTGAAAGCAGAGATATCGAGCTCTGCATGTCATGCAACACCAGGGAAATAGAAAGAAATACATGTTCTCCTATATAGTGCAAAATAAAGCTAACAAATATAAATTCTCAACACTAACATAATTCAGTCACTAAACTGAAAATAAAATCATTTTTTCTATCTTTGAGTTTGATGATTTTATTATTCCAATCATCTTGTTCCCAAACTTTGGTTCTGCTTTCCTCTATCTGTGCTCTTAACTCTGTTTCCAGGGTCTCCTTTCTATTTACTATTTCTTTTCTCACTTCTTGCCCTATGTCTGTTTGGTATTGATCGTTCACATTCAGCTTCCTTCAGTTTCTCTGCTTCCTTCTCAAAATCTATCTTATTTCCCTCTCTTTCCTTCCCATGCAGCCTGTCTCCCCTCTTCCCTTCTTTTCATATGCAGCCTGTCTCCCTTCTTCCCTTCCCTTCTCTTCATGTGCAGCCTGTCTCCCCCTTCTCTTCCCTTTATGTGTAGCATGTCTCCCCTCTTTCCTTCCCTTTATATGCAGCATGTACCCCCCTTTCCTTCCCTTTGCCGAGATTGGATAACAGAACCGGTAGTGGGAGGCGGGGCTGGTGGTTGGGAGGCGGGGATAGTGCTGGGCAGACTTATACGGTCTGTGCCAGAGCCGATGGTGGGGGGCGGGGATAGTGCTGGGAGGACTTGTACGGTCTGTGCCCTGAAGGGGACGGGTATGGATTAGGGTAGGGTATACTCAAAAAAGTGGCACATTTCTTGGGCAGACTGGATGGACCGTGCAGGTCTTTTTCTGCCGTCATCTACTATGTTTACTATGTAAATGTAGCCTGTTTCCTCCCTTCCCTTTATATGTAGCCTGTCTCCCCTTCATATATAGCCTGTCTTTCCTCTTCCCTTCTCTTCGTGTGTAACCTTCCTCACCCTCTTCTCATTCCTTTCCTTTATGTTTCCATGTCTCCCCTCTTCCCTTCCCTTTATGTGCAGCCTGTCTCGTCTCGTCTCTTCCCTTCCTGCGTAGCCTGCCTCACCATTTCCCCTTCCCTTTATGTTCAGCTTTTCGACCCTTTTCTCTTCCCTTTATGTGTACCATATCTCCCTTCTTCCCTTCCCTTTATGTGTAGCATGTCTCCCTTCTTCCCTTCCCTGTATGTGCAGCATCGCTTCTCTCTCCCACGAGTCTAATATCTTTTCCTAATTTCCTCTTCCCACCTCTTGGGCCTCTCTCTCCTCACCGCCCCAATTCTACAAACTTCACAGTTGCTGGCAGTTATTAGAACATGCCTTCCTCTGGCTGTTAAAAACCTTTCCCTCTGCCGTGTCCCTCCTGTGCGGCAAAAGGAAGTCAGTTGCCGGCAGTTATTAGAACATGCCTTCCTTTGGCTGTCCCAAACCTTTCCCTCTGCCGTGTCCCTCCTGTGCGGCAAAAGGGAAGTCACATCAGAAGGAAGGACCCCTGGGCTGGCCAGAGAAAGGTCTGTTCTAATAGCTGCAACCAATGGCTACGTTTGTAGAATTGCAGCAGAGAGAATAAGGAGCTGAGGAGTGGGAGGAGGAAGATATTGAGGTAAATCACACTGATTCTGTTTAGGGTGGCATTTGCCACCTCATAGTGATGCCTATAACCTGGTGAGGATTCCTGGATTCCATGGCACACCAATGTGCTGTGGCACACAAGTTGAAAAACATTGTTCCTAATGAAAGAATTACACAAAAGAGGTTGAGAACTGTCTGTGGGCAAAATAACTCTCCAAAAATGTAATAGAACAGGATAAAACTTGGTATGGGGGAACAATTGGTGAAAACAAAGCACATCAAAGTTGAAAATGGACCAGATCAGACTGGGGGGTTCCAGAGAAATAAGCCCTCTAAAAAAATGGTTCAATTTATTTCTATGGGAGAAAGAGTTCTAGTTTGGGTAGCATATAAACTTGCATACATTAAAACATAGCAGTTAGGGAATTCCTTCTTTCAAACTGACCCTCCCCATTCTTTACTCTTCCAATCCTCCAAACTGCCCTCCCCCCAATATCGTCCACACCTGGCCCACCACTGCAAACTTTCCACACAACCCAAAAACTGCTTCACTACCCAGCAACCCCCCAAACTACATACAACTGCCCCCACCCCTCAAACTACCCCAACCACAAAAAGTACCCTCCGCAACTGCTCCACCACCCAACAAACTGTCTCACCCCCCAAAAAAACTACCACTGCAACTACCCCACTACCTCACAAACTACCACGCTTCCAAACAAAATCTGTACAAATGCCCCACCACTCCAAAAACTATCCTCTGCAACTGCCCCATCAACCAGCAAACTAACTGCACTCCCAAAAGCCTTTCCCCATAACTGCCCATCAGCCTACAAACTGACCCACCTCTAAAAACAGCCCCTCACAACTGTCTCACCACCCTGCAAATTGCCCCATCCCAATAAACTACTTCCACGACTGCCCCATCACCTCACAAATGCCCCTAGCCACGAAATGTACCTGCTAAAGCTGCCCCAGCACCAGTGGCATAGCCAGAAGGCAATTTTTGGGTTGGCCAACAGGTTGGATAGGTGGGCACTAAGGTTGAAAGAGAAAAACCCATCACCTGATGCACCCATGCTCCACCTCTACCCCACTCCCAATAACTTAAATGAAGGTAGCAGTGCGGGCTTAAGTGACTGCAGCCACCTTGAGGGAAAGGGAAAATACAAGAGACTGCACTCTTCAGTCCCCATTTAGCCACAGTCTCCCAGCACATATGCTTCCCCCCATATGGTATTGAAGCCAAATACATTCTGCATCAGCAGAATCCCATGGCCCTCCCCCAATGACGGATGCAGAGCAGAGCTATGACATTTCCCTATAAAACTCACCAAAGACATTTTGATTTCTAGTGTAATCTCAATAACAGACACGTGGAGGGGCATTTTTGATATGCCATTTAAGTCCGACTTTGGACTTTTTGCGCAAAACGTCCAAAATACGAATAGGAAAGATCATTTTTGAAAAAAATAAAAATGTCTCTTTAATTTTTTTTTAAATACTGTTTCGAACAAGGTTTTGTGCTTTGGACGTTTTGCTTTTTGGGATGTAGGAAGAGCCAGCATTTTTAGTAGACTGCTCCCCAAGACATCCCAGGAGAGCAATGGGGCACCCTAGAGGGCACTTCTGTGCACATCATGAAAATGTTCCAAGAAGCACATCTCACCTTTGCTCCCTTATTCTGTCCCCTGGGCCCTCCAAAACCCACCCAAAACCCACTGCCCCCACTGTACACCACTACAATGTATTATCTCAGGAACAGAATTATTTTAAATCTCTCCAACTAACATTTCTATCTTCTTCATGTTTAACGCTAGCTTATTTACATCCGTACATTATATAGTTTAGCCCTTATGAGTGAAGGGGGCACCTATATGTGAGTACAGTAGGGGTTTGGTGATTTTGGGAGGGGTCATAGATTCCACAAGTGTGGCGGGTAGAGGGAGAGGGACCTGAGTTCCCCATTCCATAGTGCATTGCACCAACCACTACACTACTCCAAGGACCTGCATGCTGCTCTAATAGATCTGACTTTAACATCTGAGGCTGTCATCAAGGCTGGTAAGTCATATTTTTATTCACATATTTGGGGGTGGGGGGGTGGGAGAGGGTCAGTGATCACTGGGGGGTATTGGGGGAGGGTCACCCCTGATTCCCTTCATTGGTATCTAGTCATTTAGGGCACCTCTTTGCAGGGCCGCTGAGAGGAGGGGACAGGGGGGACAAAAGGGCCCGGGCCTCCGGAGGGGGCCCGGCGCCACTGCAGTCAGGCCCGCCCGCCGTCGCTCCCGAACTAACTAACCTTAAAAGCTTCCTTCCTTTCCTTTCACCACTTTTGCGGCAAGCAGCAGCAGGGCAGGCCACTCCTTCCTTCCGTGTCCCGCCCTCGCCTGACGTAACGTCCGTGAGGGCGGAGCACGGAAGGAAGGAGAGGTCTGCCCTGCTGCTGCTTGCCGCGAAGGTGGTGAAAGGAAAGGAAGGAGGCGTTTAAGGTTAGTTCAGGGCCCGGCGGCGACGATGACCTCGGGTGGGGTGGGGGGGCCCGGGGGCGGCCTTGTCCCAGGCCCGGCTCTGGCTCTCAGCGGCCCTGCCTCTTTGTGCCTTATTGCAATAGGAGACGAAGAATTGTTGGAGCTAAGTAAGCATATTGTGGGTGAAAAGTAGATACTTAGAATGAATAAGTTTTTTTTCTTTTTAAAAGACCTCAGCCGACAACACCATTACTAAACTAAGTGTAGCTTTGTATAAATATTAACTTGAAGCGTTAAGCTTAAAAATAAGAAGAAATAAGAAAAAATCTTTAGAATATGTGCAATATAGGCAATTAAATATAGCAAAAAATAAGAAAAAGACCCGCGACGATACGGGGTGTGTTTGAGCGACATAGAAACCACTTAGGTCACCTCTACCCATGATGAGGTCTTTTAAAAAGAAAAAAAAATTATTGCAACAGGAGACGAAGAATTGTTGGAGCTAAGTAAGCATATTGTGGGTGAAAAGTAGATAGTTGGAATATTGCTTACTACATCAGACATCCACTATACAGTGTGAGACTAACGTTATTCATTCTAAGAACATGTCTAGACCAAAATGTCTTAGTTTTTGTCCTGGACATTTGTGGTTTTGTTCCATTATGGCTGTAAAATGGCCAAGTGTTAGCACGCCCTAATCTTGCCTTCAAAATGCCCCCTACACACCCCCCTTGTGATTTGGACCTATTGCAGACGAATTGCATAGATAAATGTCTGCAAAATAGATTTCAAAAATACCGATTTGGGTGTTTTGAGAAGAAAACGTCCAAATTGGGCTTTGATACTTTTTGGACATTTTTCTCTTTTGAAAATGAGCTCCAGCTGTAAAGTAATAAAAGAAAAAAATCTTTAAAACAAAAGTCACTCAGAACCTAGAGCTAATCTACCATGCCAGCACTAATTTCCAAAACAAGGATACTACCTAAATATTACAGTGAGGTCCGAAAATATCAATACTCTTATCGGGGAAAATTGAACAAGCCAAATTACTCCAGAATGCTGTATAAAAAAATTAATGCTAACAGAATATCTGTCACACACACAGAACACAAATGCCAAATATAGAATAAGGGAGTCTTTAACAAAGGCATGCTAGCGTTCTTAGCGCATTCTACTACTACTACTATTTAGCATTTCTATAGCGCTACAAGGCATACGCAGCGCTGCACAAACATAGAAGAAAGACAGTCCCTGCTCAAAGAGCTTACAATCTAATAGACAAAAAATAAATAAAGTAAGCAAATCAAATCAATTAATGTGGATGGGAAGGAAGAGAGGAGGGTAGATGGAGGCGAGTGGTTACAAGTGGTTACGAGTCAAAAGCAATGTTAAAGAGGTGGGCTTTCAGTCTAGATTTAAAGATGGCCAAGGATGGGGCAAGACGTAGGGGCTCAGGAAGTTTATTCCAGGCATAGGGTGCAGCGAGACAGAAGGCGCGAAGTCTGGAGTTGGCAGTAGTGGAGAAGGGAACAGATAAGAAGGATTTATCCATGGAACGGAGTGCACGGGAAGGGGTGTAGGGAAGGACGAGTGTGGAGAGCTACTGGGGAGCAGCAGAGTGAGTACATTTATAGGTTAGTAGAAGAAGTTTGAACAGGATGCGAAAACGGATAGGGAGCCAGTGAAGGGTCTTGAGGAGAGGGGTAGTATGAGTAAAGCGACCCTGGCGGAAGATGAGACGGGCAGCAGAGTTTTGAACCGACTGGAGAGGGGAGAGGTGACTAAGTGGGAGGCCAGCAAGAAGCAGATTGCAGTAGTCTAAACGAGAGGTGACAAGGGTGTGGATGAGGGTTTTGGTAGAGTGCTCGGAAAGAAAGGGGCGGATTTTACGAATGTTGTAAAGAAAGAAATGACAGGTCTTGGCAATCTGCTGGATATGAGCAAAGAAGGAGAGAGAAGAGTCAAAGATGACCCCAAGGTTTCGAGCTGAGGAGACAGGGAGAATGAGAGAGCCATCAACAGAAATAGAAAACGGGGGGAGCGGGGAGGTGGGTTTGGGGGGGAAAATGAGAAGCTCGGTTTTGGTCATATTTAATTTCAGGTGGCGTTGAGACATCCAGACAGCGATGTCAGACAAGCACGCTGAAACTTTGGTTTGGATGCAAGGTGAGATATCAGGGGTAGAAAGGTAGATTTGGGAGTCATCAGCATAGAGATGGTAGGAAAAGCCATGGGATGAGATTAACATGCACTGAACGCTAAGATACCCATAGGAATATAATGGGACTGGGGCTTGCAAAATCTACAGAAAGGTAGTATATCAACTACATTCAAAGCGGTTTACATAGTATATACAGGTACTTATTTGTACCTGGGTCAATGGAGGGTTAAGTGACTTGCCCAGAGTCACAAGGAGCTGCAGTGGGAATCGAACGCAGTTTCCCAGGATCAAAGTCCGCTGCACTAACCACTAGGCTACTCCTCCACTGCATCTTAGCATTTAGTGCACACTAATTTTTAGCGCATACTAGAAATGCTAGTGCGCCTTTGTAAAAGGAGCCCTAAGTGACCACAAATTAGTAACAGAAATTAAACCAAAACCACAGGAAGCCAGACCTTGCATGTAGTACAGCATCAGAGAAACAAGAAAGGCATTTCTTCCTATGTAAATTATAAAGATAGCACATGCCAGGGATGGTGTTAGAGGGAGGGAGGGTGCAACTAGGGCAATTATCTTTGGCTCCCTGGTCACAATGAGACCCAAGCCTGCTGAAAGCTGAATACAGCACAGCCTCGTAATAGGCTTTCAGATCCCCTCCCAAATTTCTGCCCTGGGCCCAAGCAATGTTTAACACCATCTCTGGCAAAATGTACATTCAAAATCTGAAATATTCTATATAAAAAAAAAAGAATAGAAAATACAATTATGTTTTCTACCTTTTTTGTTTGGTTATTTTATTTTTCATAAAGACACAAGAGAGGGTTCAAGAGTACATAAACACAAGGAACAAACCACGGTGGTTTGATGTGCAATTACAATTTTGCAAAAGGATATTTTGTCTGTTTAGTTTTTATCTTCAAGAACTTCTTTTGTTTTGGACCCCTGATGCAGGTGCTGTTGCACCGAAACATGGCCTGTTTCAGGCCTTGAAGAATAAAGGATTCTTCTCTTTCCATGTCCACCATCTATCTTCCATCTATGTCCCTGTATTTCCTTGTCCAACATCTCCTGTGTTCATATCCTCACATCCATTGCCACCCCTGTGTGTACCTATGCCCCCCCCCCCATGTCCAGCATCTTGCTATTCTTCCCCATGTCTAGTATCTCCTCTCTGTGTCCACATACCACCCCCCCCAGTGTTCAGCATTGTCTCTTTTTTCCCCCCCATATCCCCCTCAATCAGGTATTGCCCCCTCTGTGTCCATATGCCATCCCGATACAGTATCTCCCCTTTGTGTCTCAGTCTCTATGCTCCCACCCAATGCCCAGGTATTAACCTTAGGAATCCCTTGCTTTTCTGATGGCCAACTTTACCTAGTGTGCTCAAGAGGTGGAATTGTAAATATTTATATGTATTCATCCCTAACTTTAAAATAATAAAAATTGTATTTTTCAATGCTTTGAAATAAAGATCAGATCTAGAATATATTTTACAAGTTTATTTGATTTTAGTTGGATAATTTTCTAATATGTCAACCATTAAATAATGGATTTCTCAAGCATCTTCATGTAACTTAGGGCCTGGCTGCGTGGCTTGATAAATGAGGCCCTAGCGGAAAGTCTCCCATTAAGGAGCTGGTAGAGATGCACATGATAAAGTAATTAAAAAAGGCATGGGATAACACAGAGGATCTCTCATTAGAAAATGGAAGTTATAAAAAACCTAAACTTAAATGGCTGCACGTGTGTGAATGTGTCAAGGCGCTTCTCTGGCTGTGATTAACTAGGGCTGATACTGGGCAGGCTTATATGGTCTGTGTGTAATATATGGCAATATGGAAAGGGCTTAGACAGCAACTTCAGTGGCTGGAACATGAGGACAGTGCTGGACAGACTTTTACTGTCTGTGTCCCACAAATAAGACAAATAGACTGGAGTGGGCTTCAAAGGCAGCTCCAGCAGTTGGAACATAAGGATAGGGACAGATAGACTTCTATGGTCTATGTTCCAGAAAGAACATAATCAAGTACATAATATCACACTCATTGATTTAATCATGAATAGATAATGTGTGACTATTGGGCAGACTGAATGGACCGCTCAGGTCTTTATTTGCCGTCACTTACTATATTACTATTAATCCTCTTTGCTCCCGGGCTGATGCACAGACCTCAGCTATGACATAGGCATGAGCATCAGATGCCACCTGACCTACTGGCACGTGCATATGGCGACCTCTCAGCACACAGTGCCAGTGAATCAGAGACAAATCTTACATGTGCACACCAGAGTGTTCCAAGTTCCAACTTCCGTTCCTTCCTTGCCTGCAGTTCGGTGGCTCAAATCCAGAGAGATACTGACAGAGCTGACCAGAATGGGTCTTGTGGGGATGGGTTAAATTCTTGTGGGGACGGATTGTGATGGGTTAAATTCTTGTGGGGATAGATAAGATTCCAGCAGGGAAAGGCGGGGATGGGTAAGATTTCTGGAGCACGTATTGCAAACTAGCAAGTTTGACGTTGCCAGCATACATAGGAGTGATACTATTTCTCAGCATATGTAAGAGAACCAACAAAACGTTTTCTCAACAAGAATGGGTGTAAGTGATGACATTTGGAACAATCGGGTCAGCATTAGACATCTTATTACAGCAAGGTTAAGTTAAAGACTTATATATATATATATTTTTTTTTATGGACAACGTCACGAGCAGTTTGGGTTGGGCTACATTGAGATTTTAAAACATTGTATATGGTGTTATTTGATGCTAATAAAAGCATTTTTGGTATTTTTTATATTGAATTCAATGATATAAGTAAGGATATAACATATTAATTATGGATATCCCGAAAACCTGACTAGCTTGATGGGTCCTGAGGACTGGGTAGAGAATCCCTGGTATAAAGGGACTCAAGCCTAAGTAAGTACATAAGTATTGCCATACTGGGACAGACCAAAGGTCCATCAAGCCCAGCATCCTGTTTCCAACAGTGGCCAATCCAGGTCACAAATGCCTGGCAAGATCCCCAAAAAAGTACAAAACATTTTATGCTACTTATCTATGGACTTTTCCTTTAGGAATATGTTCAAACCTTTTTTAAACTCTGCTAAGCTAACCACCTTTACCACATTTTCTGGCAACGAATTCCAGAGTTGAATTACACGTTGAGTGAAGAAAAATTTTCTCTGATTCGTTTTAAATTTACTACTTTGTAGCTTCATCGCATGCTCCCTAGTTCTAGTATTTTTGGAAAGCGTAAACAGACGCTTCACGTGTACCCGTTCCACTCCACTCAGCCATAGTTTTAGAAACAACACGCACTGGTCACGCCAAGGAGTGGATGTGGACATTGTTCTGGTCACAGAAGCTTGGTACTGTGTTGTCTTGTTTTTATTATGTCACTATGACTGGAGCAGATTAATTCCAATGGTTTGTGTAACTCTGTTATTTGGAATAACACAATTATTAATTTCCAAATTGCCAATTAATTGGCCGCTTTTGTAATCCCACCATATTTGGGACTTAGATCAATTGTTAATAAATGATTCATGCAAAACATTTGCTGAACTCAAATTTATTTTGTTACATTTGAACCCCGTGTTTTCCCCACTCATGGCAGGCTCAATGTGGCTTACTGGGGCAATGGAGAGTTAAGTGACTTGCCCAGAGTCACAAGGAGCTGCCTGTGCCTGAAGCGGGAATTGAACTCAGTTCCTCAGGACCAAAGTCCACCACCCTAACCACTAGGCCACTCCTCCACTCCACTCAATTCAACCTTCCAGACTCTGAATTCCTCCACTTTTTACAACTGGAACACTTTGAAATTGATTCTCAAGGACCATGCTTCCTTCAATAATGAATGCCCACTACATAATTTTATCATAAGGATTCTCTACTGCTTGCATCAAATGCATAAAAGAAACTTCAGACTGGGAACCTAGCAAGTTTGGGAAAAAGACTTGAATGCTCTTTCAGAAAAACTGTGACAATGTTTTTTTACTTTGTCCCCGAGTTTCGATGTCTGCATCAGTCACCCAATCCTTATATTTTGTTTACCACTGATCACTTTGGACCCCCAGGAAAGCTAAAGACGTATCTACTAATATTTCCTTCAGACTCATCATTTGGAAATCATTCATTCTACCTGAAATATCTGATGAATCAGATAAACTTTTTTTTCTAATCCCTATTGCCATTAAACTTATTAATCACTGGAAGGATAACTCTTCTCTTATCAAATGTGGTGGAAATGGGTTATTTTATATAAGAATTAAATATGTAAAAAGACTGGAAGCGGTGCAAAGAAAAGCTACAAAAATGGTATGGGATTAGTGTTACAAACCGTATGAGAGACTTGCTGACCTGAACATGTATACCTTGGAGGAAAGGAGAAACAGGGGTAACATGATACAGACGTTCAAATATTTGAAAGGTATTAATCAGCAAACGAACCTTTTTCAGAGACGGGAAGGTGGTAGAACTAGAGGACATGAATTGAGCTTGAAGAGGGGGCAGACTCAGGACTAATGTCAGGAAGTATTTTTGCATGGAGAGGGTGGTGGATATGTGGAATGCCCTCCCGTGAGAGGTGGTGGAGATGAAAACGGTAATGGATTTCAAACATGCGTGGGATAAAGGAATCCTGTTTAGAAGGAATGGTTCCGTGGAATCTTAGTGAAGATTGGGTGGCGACGCCAGTAATTGGGAAACAAAACAGGAGCTGGGCAGACTTCTACGGTCTATGCCCTGATCATGACTAAATAGATAGGGATGCCCCTCCGAAGGGACACCACCTTGTAAGTGGTGGAGGGGCTTCCGTGTTTTAATTACTCAGAGGGCTATGCTGAAGGGTTACCCATATTAGACAGGCCTCTGAGGAGAAACCAGACAAAGAGTGTCCCAAACTGGAGGATCCAAGATGGCGTCGAGGGAGGATGTACGTTAGTTGAGTTCCCGTTTTACACCAGAATACCTGAAGAAGTAGGCGCGCTCCCCAGAGAATGGGGAAGAAGAAAGGCAAAGCCGTGGTGTTGTCCTCTTCGATCACGGCTGGGGTCCCCACCACTTCTCAGTCTACTTTGGAGAGATTCGGGGTCATAACGTGGAGGATATCGGTTCCTGCTTCGGGGAACAGCAAGGCTTTATTGCCGAATCTCAATGGAGAGGGAGTAACTTTGAGTCCCCCTGTTGGCATGACCTCTCCAAGACCCGGAAACAGTAACGCTTCGCTATGGAGGTCGACAGTGGAAACGCCCGAAGTGGGTTAGGATTTTCACACGATCCGAGGAGGTCGTGGCGCAGCATTGACTCCGGATAATAAACCAACTGGGGGATTGGAGAGTGAGCTCTTCCCCCCGAAGATATCTGGAGCAGTTTCTGTGGAGAAATTGGACCTGGTGAAGCCAAACAATGTCACAATGGACGCACTATGGGAAGTGCTGCAGAGTGTGAATAACTCTCTTCTTCAGATGTCAACATTTTTTTAGGAATAAATATGTGATTATATCAATACTTATCTAACAAAGTGGAAGTCCAAGATAAAAAAAATAAAGACTTTGATTTCGGAAATGGTTTCTCTACGAAAATCAGTTAATCTGGTAATGAAGGACAATTATGTTTCTTGTAAAAAATTGGAACTTCTGGAGAACCAATTAAGGAAAAATAACTTGAGAAAGATAAATTTTCCTAAAATACCCTGTATATAGAGTTATATTATTAGTGACTTTTGCCTTTGATTTAGATAGGAACAATGTTTTGAAATTGTATTTCCGACATATGGCTGATAGTTTTTTTGGGTTCAAAGATAAATATATTTCCTGACATATCAAGGGAATCGCAGACTAGGAGGTGTGAACTCTTGGCTTTTAAGCCAAGAATCATTGCCCTAGGTGGGACCTTCCTAGAGCGATTCCCTTGTAAGTGTTTTTTCCTGATTACTTATTTGTTGAACCCAGGAAATTATAAGAGTTTGTGGAGTTAAAAGAACAGATGAAGAACCCTCTGCAGCAACTTCCTTTAGTTACCACTGTACCGGCTGCAATTACCGATTAACCTTCCTCCCTCAGAAAATATGAATTGTAAGATTAACCATTCCGTGTTTTTCTTATTTTCTTTGAGAAAGTTTTCCTGATCTTGGATCCCCCAATTGTGGATAATAATGTGGACTAACAAAGATGATATTTTTCCTTAATGTTTGTTTTAATTGACATTTTCTCTTTTCTTTCCCATTTATGTATTGGACATAAATGTAATATAAAATGAATAAATAAAATAATTAAAAAAAAATAGATAGGGATGGGCTGGAGTGTAAATTTTAAGGGGCTTCGGCGTTAGCTTCAGAACTTAGTACAAGAACAGTGCTGGGCAGACTTCTACGATCTGTGCCCTGAGAAAGGCAAGGACAAATCAAACTTGGGTATACATATAAAGTATCTTGTTGGGCAGACTGGATGGACCGTACACGTCTTTATCTGCCGTCATTTACTATGTTAATTATTAATCCAGCCTGCAATGTAATACTTCCCCAAACTCTAGGAAATTGTTAAAATGGAAAGTAATTTGTAATTGAAGGTCAGCAACAATCAATTTGAGTCTACTATATTTCCGTCCATAGTTACAACTATTAAGATATGCTTTTTTTTTTTTGTATTTGGTTGTATTGTTTTTGCAACTGTTACACATATCTCATTCATATATTTCTTGAATGTCGTTTGTAATTTTATTATGTTGAAATTACACAATAAAATATTAAAAAAAAAAATAACTTAAATAAACTAAGCAGATTACTCAGCAAAATTACCAGGACAGCCAGCCCATGAACTTACAGCTTTACAAGCTAAACTCGAACACCTAAACAAACAAAAAGGTTTAATGATTATTCTGTCACTACTGCTCTAGAGCACCCTCATAAACCAGGCTACAAACTGTTGCCTTGCCTAGCCCTTGCAGCCCTCCCCAAATACCTTCGCTATTGTCCCTTTAAGGCGTGCCGCTGCCTTCCCTAGGCAGATAACAACCTGAGCACAGACAACACCAGAAAAGAATCCATTTGGAAAACAATAATTTCAATCAGCTAAAAAATGAAAAAGTCCCAGCATCAATATTCAGAATGTTACAAATATAATGTAACCCCCCCTTGCGCTCACTTTAAAAAAAAAAAGTTGTTTTGTTGTCTGCTCTGCCTCCTACTGTTCCCTGGCCTTTATTTTTTTATTTGTGTACAACGGAGGTTCCCATTGGAGGGTAACCGGCCCCTGATTGATAACTGCCTGCTATTGGCTGTCAGAAATGATGACGTCACTGGCAGAGGTGAGGTTGGGCTTAGTGTTGCTGAGCCAGCCCAGTCAGGCTGCATTAGGGTTTTTTTTTTTTTTTTTTAATTCCTGCGTCCTACTTCCATTTTAGGTGTTGGATCTGAAACCAGTGGGGGGAAAAAAAGGAAGAGGCAGAAGAAGGGGGAAAAAGTTTTGCAGATTTACCTTTTTAACAGTTGCAAAACAGTGAGCTGTTAATATATCGGGTTTTTTCCCCCTTAGGAAAGGGTTTTTTTTATTTGTTTTAAAGCTCTTTAAGTCTGCATTGGTTCCTGTTTCTTTTTGTGCCTCTTTTCCAAAAGAGATCTCGGGATAAAGGTTGAGGGATTTTTTTTTCTTTTGGATGTTGTACCCTGCAAGACCGAAGGATAAAGGGACGGAAGTAGAGACAGGGATCACAGCTGGCTGAGAGTTTGTGAGCGCTCCTCTTTGTGTGCGCTAAGGCTTTGGTGGTTTTTTTTTCCTTTTCTCTTTGGAAGCTGCCCTTTTTTGTTACTTTGTTGGAAGAGCACAGCCCTGCCTGCAGAAGCAGAAAGAGAGCTGCAAGCGTCGGGGAGGTGAGCCTGCACATTTGCTGCAAACCTGCTGTTGTTTCTCAATTGGATTTAACATTTGCTGTTGGTGTTCTCGTTTTTTTTGTTCCGTGGGAAAGTAAAAAAAAAAAAAAAAAGGAGAAAGGGGGGAAGCGGCGCCGTGCAAGCTGTGGCTTGTTTCATTCCTTTCTGTTTTCATTTCGATGACTGATCTCTTTTTTTTATGGGAAGTTTTGGTGGAGGCTGAAAGTGTTCGTAATTGAGAAATGAGGGTCACTGTGTTGCAGGCTTTCTTTCTCCTGGGTGGGTCCCTGCGCAGGTAGGACTTGGGTGTGTACGGCTGCGTGTTTGTGAAATGGTTACTCTCGGCTCGCTTTCTCTCACCTCCGCTCCTTCCGCCTTCTCAGGTGTCGACCGAGTTAGATTTGTGAAATTCAGTGAAGAGGCCTCACGCTTCCAAATCCGAAATTAGCGTTGTGGGGGTCTCACCTTTAACTTCCACCTGCATTGAGAAACTCTGTGCGGGGTTTTGAAGTGGAAACGGGTAGTGTGTGGCCCGTGGTATTATCTCTCCACACTTTCACCATCATATGAAAAAGCCCTTAGGGGCCTTTTTTTTTGTGGACGGTTGAACAGTTTGAGAAACTTCTCAAACGAAACCACAACTGTGGTTTGGAAAAACTCTCTCATCTAGTTAAAGGGCCTAACATGTCTCTGCTGTTTTCTTGTTCAGTAATATCTAGTCGAGGTTTCATGATATTAGTCTCCCTTTGAAGCAGACATTTTCTAATTTGATTGAGTCCCATCACTGGCAATGCTCCTGAAAACTAATTTAGCTTTGATTTGAAGTTAATTCGTTCAAGCTCCCCGCCCTTATTTAGCTTCTTTAAATTATTGTAAATCGTTTTTGTATTAATTTGGTAGGTCACTCCTACCAAACCACTCCCACTGTTCTGAATAGCAGTAAATTGGGGACTGATCCGTTCACTCTTAGCATAACCCCAGACATTACCATGGTATGGCTGAAGACTCCACCCTGAGAAAGGGGACGTTTAAAAATGGGGGTGTGGTGTTAGGAAATATGTCTGATGATTTCACAAAAGTACAGTAGAGAACAAAGAGATCTAAGGATAAAGTAAAGAAAACGGGCAATCGGGTGATTTTACTCTTTCTAAATATATGTGAGCGTGTTCACTTCACTCGTCTCCTGCCTGCCTTGACCAGATCTATAATGGGCCCCATCTATGTAGTCTGGTATGTTCAAGTGACCTCATCCCCGCCCCCACATCCTATCCCAGACACTCTTCAAGAAGAGACCAGACTGCTAATGTTTCACGATTATACTTCTAAACAGAGAACAGCTTTTCTAAAATCTGTTTATTCCTAATTGGTGGATTAGCTGTAATTGTACTACAAGGGTGCTATTGTGGCCCATTGGGTGGTGGTGGTAGGAAGCCCTTGTGTTTAACTCTGAGAGACGTTTTGGTTAATGGCTTAATCTTCTACTTCTAGATACAGAACTTGGTGGTTTTATTTTCCTCAAACTAGGTAGATAACTATAAGTAGCGAGGTTCATTTGTTTTTATATAATGCCTACTAATAGTGCTATAAAATGAACATTGCACTTACATGAGTGGAAGAGAGTACCTGATCCCTACAGCTGCATTTAGATCAGAAATGCCAGTCTGTTCTCTTTCAGAACCCAATATGGTGAACAGTGTTTACAAAGGCAACTGAATATGGCCTTAATACATGGCTTACTATACTAACCCAGCTCTGGCATTATTTTTCTTGGGGACTTGGATTTTGCCTAAGATCTGGTGACAGTTTTCAGTAGGGTCAGGAAGAAGTTGTTTTGAAAAGTAAGAATAATTGATTCTGGATCCTTACATCAGGGCTGGGTTTATTTCAGTAGGCATCTGATTTGATATTTATTCTGTTGATGTCGTAGTTTTAGGTCTCAGGGTGCAAGGGTAATGGGAACAGGGATGGGATTTGGTATACTGCCGGTCTCAGGGGGTAAGGGGAACAGGGATGGGATTTGGTATACTGCCGGTCTCGGGGGGTAAGGGGAACGGGGATGGGGTTTGGTATACTACCGTTCTGTGGTTACAATCAAAGCAGTTTACTTATTATATACTGGTACTTATTTTGTATCTGGTGTATTGGAGGCTTAAGTGAGTAGCCAAGAGTCGCTAAGAGCAGTAGTGGGAATCAAATCTAGTCTCCTGGTTCTTAGGCCACTACACTAACCATTAGGCTACTCCTCCATGTGTTAATGTAGGTAAAACGCACTGATATCAGATATAGTCAGTAGCTGTACTACTGAAGATGGAAATATGTCATTGGAGGGGAAGCTAAACTAGAGTGTCTATTTCCACAAGATATTTGATTAGTTTGAGGTTTTCAGGCTGTCCTTGACAGCTTGTGGAGAACCAGCAAGAGCTAGATACTTGATCATCTGAAAGAGGATAATCTGATTAAAGCTCTTTCTGACAAGTAACATAGTAGATGATGGCAGAAAAAGACCTGCACGGTCCATCCAGTCTGCCCAACAAGATAACTCATATTTGCTGCTTTTTGTGTATACCCTACTTTGATTTGTACCTGTGCTCTTCAGGGCACAGACCGTATAAGTCTGCCCAGCACTATCCTCACCTCCCAACCACCAGCTCTGGCACAGACCGTACAAGTCTGTCCAGCACTATCCCCGCCTCCCAACCACCAGTCCCGTTGCCCACCACCGGCTCTGGCACAGACCGTATAAGTCTGCCCAGCACTATCCCCGCCTCCCAACCACCAGCCCCGCCTCCCGATCTTGACTAAGCTCCTGAGGATCCATTCCTTCGGCACAGGATTCCTTTATGCTTATCCCACGCATGTTTAGTTTAGTTAAGTAACTTTGTTCAGTACATGATTTCTTCTCGTCATCCACCTCTTTTTGGGCCCCTTCTTCAGTTTTCCATCCCTATCCTGAAGATGTCCAGTCAAGTATAGATGAATTATCCTGCTAATTTGGGCCCACTATCTGCAAGCTAAGGTGGAATCCAAGTATTTACCTCGGTTGTCTATTCCTAAATTCTCCATGAATAGAAATAAGCTCTTTTATTTATTTTATTTTTGTTACATTTGTACCCCGCGCTTTCCCACTCATGGCAGGCTCAATGCGGCAGGCAATGGAGGGTTAAGTGACTTGCCCAGAGTCACAAGGAGCTGCCTGTGCGGGGAATCGAACTCAGTTCCCCAGGACCAAAGTCCACCACCCTAACCAATAGGCCACTCCTCCAGGGACTGTCTCTTCATGTTAAATTGTGAAGCGCTGTGTACAACAGGTAGCGCTATAGAAATGATTTGTAGTAGTAGAAAGCTTGGGACAAGTACATAGGATCTCTAAGGGAGAGTAGATGGCATGGATAGGCAGACTGGATAGGTGGTAACAAACTCATAAAAATACAAGTAAAAAAAAAAAACAAAAAAACAAATTACACCAGTTGTTCCCAAGCCTGTCCTGGGGGAACCCCAGCCAGTCAGGTTTTCAAGATGAATATGCATGAAAAATCTGCATGTGAAGGAGGCAGTGTATGCAAATTAATCTTATTAATATTCATTGTGGATATCCTGAAAACCTGACTGGCAGGGGTTTCCACAGGACAGGTTTGGGAATCATTGATGTATATCTATCTTTAATTCTTACCCTCACCCCCCCTCCCCACTTGAGTACCAACCCCTTATCTGCCTGCCTTCAACTTATGCTGTGGGGAATCAAGTTAACAGCATGGTGAAAATGTATTAGTATGTTATTGCAGTGGAAACCCAGATCATCGATTTGGCATACTCCAATTGGCGGAGAATTCCGTGCACATGTGATACTGCACATGCTGTTGTTCTTTGATGATGGAATCTTTAAATGCCTGCTTCCTTGAATTATAAATAAAATACCATCCAGCCTATTCTTTACATCGTTCTGCGATAGCCTTGTGTATTGATGAGTCCAAGTGTCGCAGCCAGTGGTTTCAACAGAACTTGCAGGGCCACAGAAAGCCAATAGAGGAAGCAGAGTGATGGTGAAATGTGATATTCCAGTCTTGACTGATACAATAATCCTGTCGCAGGGTTCTGAATCTGTTGTAATTGGCTTCTCTTTTTATTTTCCACAATCCGACACACAACAGATGCAGTAATCTAAATGTCGTCCTACTGGCAGATGCTTATTTCAACACCTGCTGTACCACCCTTTGCGCTTACAGCAGAGCAGTTTCATATCTCAGTATCTTAGTGAAATCTGATTGAAAATGGCCATATCTTTCTCAACCGATTTAAGATCTGCAAATCATAGGTTAGCATGGAGTTCAATCCCCAAACTCTGCTACTCTGGTAAGTTCACCCTCCCTTCCCCCCCATTACTGAAGTTTGTAAAAGCTGAGCCTTCCATTGTGTACCCAAAGCATCTTTGGTTTTTTTTTAGGTATTTAACTTCAACAACAAATAGAAGATGCTAAAAACTGTTCTCTGTAAAGAGAGATCTTACTTGTGATTTTCTTTTAGCACTGTCAGCTGGGATGTGTCCTTGCCATGTGGACAGGAATAAACTGGGCAGCCTTGATGTGCTGGCAGATTCTTTGCTGTGTTAGCCCACATTAGTGATACTGTGTATGAGGGAAGCCTGCACTGCAACCTGTTCTTGTGGGATTGTGTAAGTGAAGTTTTGTTGCTGCTGGCTGGGGTGAGGCAGAAGACTTCTAGATTCTGAGCTTTCTTCTCCCTTGCATCGTGGCTATTGTTAACTTTCTTATGCGACATTTTAGTGCATTACAGTTTTTTTTCAAGACAGATTTTGAGAGAAATAGCTATGTTTTTCAACATAGTGTTGAAAGGGTATGCATATACATTACAGTCTCTATTATCCAACGTAAACGGTACTGACCCATTCAGATAATACGGAAAACAATGCATAAACAAAGGCATAAAATTCACGATTTTTCAAAAATTGTTCTAAAATATTTTTTATATAAATACATATTAGTGAAGGTTGGATAATAAGACCATACTGTGTTCTGGATATGCTGTTGGGAAACTGTGGGGTACAAATGAGATAATAAATAAATTTGCTTTTGAAGGGAATGGTGTATATGGGGTGGGTGGAGGGGTGCTTTATGTATCAGGAATTGTGTATTTCCCTTTGGCTGTCTATGTTGCAAACTGCTCAAAGGGGAAACTTTTGGAATTAGTGGTCAGCGCTATTGCTCTGTTTCCCTTAGAAAGCAATAGTTTTAAAAGAACAGAGCCTCAAAAATACTGACCCAATGTTTTTTTTTTTTTTTTTTTTTTAACCCAAGTTAATCACTTTTTTTGTGGTGGGGGGAAGGCTGTGTTTCCAAATTGACTTTTTTGTGTTAAGTCTGACATTCCATCCCTTTTTTGGTAAGTGTGCCTATTGGTACCTTCTTTCTTTTTTTTTTTTTCTGTAATGCATCCCATATGTTGAAAATCATAAAACAGCATGGCACACGTTGGTATCTGGTTGGTTTTTTGTTAAATTGCAGTTTCATAGGGTATTCACTAATATGGCTGATTTTTAAATATGTGCTCTCATGGGCTGATGATCAGAAGCAAACGCAGGCGCTAGAGGCTGTTAGTGCCATACTAGCACCTTTGTTTGCTACTGCCCCATGATCAGAGCCCCCGAGTGCGTGAAATGCGCTCACAGGCTCTGAACGCAAGTAGCATGCAAAATGTCTCTTAGCGCAAGTAGCATGCAAATGCATGCTAAACCTATTCATCCCCAATGATCAGTGACCAGCGCACCAAAGATTGGTGTGCTGGCCGTGGCAAAACCCTATGCCAGTTTGGACCTGATGTTAGGGTTTGCAGACCATTGGGGAGGAATGGTGAGCCCTGTCCAGCATACACTTGCATGCTAGCAGGCCCCCATTCCCCCCCAATTCAGCAATTCCTCCCCCCCTGCTTTTGAAAGCCCAGACCTGTTAAACTAAGTGCGGGATGCGCTCAGGCACAATCCTCCCGCACTTCTACCCTATGATCAGAGAGAATTGCGTTCTTAAATTTGTATGTAATTATCTCTGATCACAGGGGCGGTAAAGCCCCGTGCTGTTCCAGCGCTATTTTTAGAGTGCTGTTTGGAAGAGCACGGGTCTCTTGATCATGTGCACATCAGTGTGTGGCACACTGATGCAGGATGAGAGAGCAGCGTGAAGGACTTGAGGTAGCTTGTTGGAATGTAAGATGCTGCCTTATGGCCTTTGGCAGGAGAGAGAGAAGGGGAAGAACTTGGATAGAAGTTAACAAAGAAAAGTGGAGAGAAGATAAGATATGGGATCAGTTTGTAACTGAGCCTGAGGGCACGTTCACAGCCTTTTTGAAATTAATTTTCTCTGTCTTGAAAGAAGTAAACCAGGAGTACATAAGTAATGCCACACTGAGAAAAGACCAAGGGTCCATCGAGCCCAGCGGCCAATCCAGGCCAAGGGCACCTGGCAAGCTTCCCAAACGTACAGACATTCTATACATGTTATTCCCCGAATTGTGGATTTTTCCCAAGTCCATTTAGTAGCGTTGTATGGACTTGCCCTTTAGGAAACTGACTAACCACTTTTTAAACTCTGCCAAGCTAACCGCCTTCACCACTTTCTCCGGCAACGAATTCCAGATAAGTACATAAGTGTGGTGTGGGTTTTTCTTCTGAAAATTGGGAGGCTTATCTGGCTATGTGAGAGGTATGGAGTAGCAAGGCGTGTCGGACAGGTTACCTCATCTCTGTACAGTTAAACATCAGTTGACCTGATGAGTCACCAGTGAGTGAGAGTCTCTGGAGGTGGATGTTATTCAGGGTAGTACTTGTACAGAGAAGCTTTGAGAGGTTAGGAGTCTGTTGCACTCTTGCATGGAATGTGGTCAGGTTTTATAGGAGTGTTGCAGAGCTTCTGAGATTTGAGATCATCTAACCCTGCCCCCTACCCAAGGTGTATATGCTTTCAGCTGTTGGGGTTGTTTCATTGGCTTGGGAATTGTGCTGGTGTAACATTATCCACAGGAGTCTCTGATTTCTTCCCTATTATTTTTTTTTTAATTTGCCTGTTAGCTTGCTTCTTTGTCCTTCATGTCAGGCCTTGATCATATTATTTTAGCCACTTGACTCACTCTTCTTGAAGGTAAACAAATTTTAACACGCCTCAGGATCAGCTCCACCTGTAGGAAGACTGGGTGGTTGCCTAGAGCGGCTGTTTCTGGGTACCACTGCACTTTATCTGTAAAGATTGTCACCTATCTTCTTAGGTAGGTGATTTTTGGGTGTGTCTTTTTTTATATATATTAGATTAATGTGAAAGTAGGTGTTACAGGATCAATCTGGAAAGGTGGTATTGGTTATTTATGATTGAGCTTACTTGGTAAAATCATGGGAGATGGAAACAAGGAGACTGAAAAATTTGAGGGACACAAGGGTGAAAGTCCACCTGAGGTGCCTATTACCCTTATGTTGACTTTGTCCCTTCCTCCCCGCCCCATATCCTGAATGGACTCCATTTCATGAAGACTGTTTATAAATTGAATTATCTTCGGTGAGCCCCCCCCCCCCCCTTAAGCAGCTAAGGCCAAGACTTTTAACAAATGTCTCTCTGTTTTTCTAACAAGAGAGTAAAGTTGAGGGTGATTGAGTAGCAGGCTGGTCAGAATTTGAATATAGTGAGACAGCTGCAGTGTGTGTATTTGGGTTGGGGGAGCATGGCCAGGGTTTTTGTTTTGCGAGGCGAGGTAGTGGTGTGTGTTTTCTCCCCCCCCCCCCCCCCCCCCACTTGCCACAGTTGTACCTTCACTTCAAGACATTGTTCTAATGCTGAAGGGAGATGCTATGTTCTTGACCTGATAAGAGAGCCTCAGCCACAGCTTCCTGTTCTAAGAGGATGTGGAAACCCAAGGTGGTTTTCTATTGCTACATGATTCAATCATTCTGTGTGTAACCGCAAGAGTTGTAGAAGAGACTGAGGAGAAGAAAGATTGGGGGGGGGGGGGGGGGGTGGATAGTAAATGGCATTGCAGAGAAGGTACCGTGCAGTAGGGATGCAAGGACCACAGATATGCGATGAGATGATGGAGTAGGAGCAGAAGAAAGGCACAGACAGGGGGTGTTGGTAATGCTGGCCCAGGAAAGGGTAAAACCATTATGTGGATATTGAAATTTAGAAGGTGGAAGGGGGAATAAGCTAGCTGTGGAGGGTGCACTGCCCTATATATGTGTCTAAGATTGGTGGGGGGGCGGAAGGGGAGTTAGACTGTCGCTGCCTATTGAAGTCAGTTGTCCTCATAATCTGGAATATGGCCAAGCTGGGAGTGCTGGGTACTTTTTAATCTTCCATGTTAGGTTCTTGGTTTCAGGGGGTTTTTAAATGGTGGCTCCAAGGTCACAGGAAGCATCGGTGGGAGAAGTGAGATTTGAACCATGGCTTTCGGCCTTCTGCTTTTAACCTCTAGTGTATACTGTTCTTAAGCAGGCTGAAGTCGGGGCTCTGAGTCTCCTGTGATGACATGGAAAGGACCACAAAATTTGGCCCTTCCTCTGGAATCTCCATAAGAGGCTGGGGTAGGAAGGCAGACAGTCCTGTGGAGCAGCAGGAGGGGGAGAGCTATGGTGCTTTTAGCCTGTGTTGTTGGTGTCCTCTGCTACTTTGAACCACGTGGCTGTACAGTGTCCTCTGTAGATGGGCCCTGGGTGACAGAAGAACAGATTTTAGCCTCAAATGCAGTTGTACTCCTGCCTCCCTCAGGAGTCGATGCAGAAAGGCTAACGATAGAACTGCGTGTGGCTTCTACTGCAAGTGTAATGTGGTGGAATGCAATAAGTTAACTATATGCAAACTTTGTGCAGAAAACCTGTGGTAAATGTGGAAGGAGTAAGCCAGATACGCACAAGCTTTTTCAGTAAGCACAGCTTCTCCTGCCCATGTCCAAACTGAAAGTGAAAGCACACATTGGCACTTGTTCTTCCCTGCCTAAATATGAGCCTCTCAGATTATTTGCACTTGAAATTTTTGAGGCTCATATTTAGGCGCTATGTGCTTTCTCTCTTAGCTTTGTTTGGGGTCTCACATGTAACTTTCCATCTGCCTTTAAAACTTGCAGGGGCTTTCTTCTGCTTGCAAAACAAGACAAAACCCGCATCAAATGGGAAAAATGACAAGAAATTGTCTCCGCAAAACCATCCATGTAGCCCCGCACTTGGTGAAAAAAACATTTTAGCTTGCATTAAGTGGGTGGTGTACTCTTTGCATTGCACAGAACAGAACACCTTACTTAGCTCTTGTACATTTTTAATACAACCCGCACAAAATTCCTCTCTGTATGATATAGGGAACAGCGCTGGGAAATATCGCAGGAATAGTACAGAAAAAAAACCTTCCCAATATCACTAAAAGCATGCAAATTATATACATGCTGTTAGCATTAAGCATTGTGAAGTTACGGGGAAGGAATGTGTCTGGTGCATGCACACAAGAACTGTGCAGTATGCACAGCTCTTGTGCACATGCCCAGTCAAACTAGGGAGCAGGGATCCTGTGCTCTATGTTTCTAGGTTAAACAAGGACTTTGAACTGTACAGCACAAGAGACAGGATCTATGAAAGGGTTTCCACTCTCCTTCTGTGCCTGTGCTCCTCTCCCTCGAATGACCCTATATCGATCACCCCAGTTTAAGCACTCACCACTGATACCCATCTGTGCAGCTCCACTGCTGCCTGCAGTAATGAGCCAGTTCTTAGGATATATAAAGAGGGAAGGGGGCCCAGTACATTTCAGGCTGCTTATGGCCCATCCCTCCTCCTGCTGCTCACAATATTAATCTCCCTTCGGACACTGGCGTTTGCTTTTCAGCAGTAAGGGCAGGATTTAATTTTGTGCGCTGTTTGATTATTGGGAGGGAATAACTAAGGACCTCATTCACATAGGATTGACTAAATGTGAATTTTACTTGCAGCTATCTTTGGTGTGCACGTCCCCAGTGTTGGTGCTGTCTGAACATTCTATGCACCCTAACGCCAGCTCTATTCCGGTGCTAATTGCCTCTACCACTGTTAGATTCTGAGCATTGGCCCATATGTGTGGGTGGTGTGACGTGGGCACGAGGGAGGCAGGGATATCAGAATTACCCCATCTATTACCTCCCATATTTGGCTGTGAAGCAGTGGGTGGGGCCAGAGTACTAGGGGAGTGTCGCATAGCTCCAGGCAGGACCATCCCAAGCCAGAAATGCACCCTAACTTCCCAGAATGATCAGGGGTGCTGAACTCTACATACTACCCTTTCCTGGACACAGCAAATGAGTGCACAGTACTGGGGGTGTTCAAGTACCCACTGCCTTCAGAGTTGGCACTTATGCCTGGAATGGGCATAAGAAGAGGGGAAGGACATGCCACCCTTTCTCCCCAGAACAACTTTCTGCCCTGTCTCTGGATTCCTCAAAATTCCAGAACAACTTTCTAAAAATGCAAAACTTATTCAGGCGCAAAACAGGTTTTGGAAAACTTGTTAATTTTGTTATGTAAACAGTACATCCATTGTTGCAAAATCATTGATTTATACAAATGTGCCACAGGATTTCAGAAGCTTTACTGGAGAGTCGTCATCTCTTGCTCCTGAATCTCCCCCTGCGCTGTAGGAACACTGAGGCTGATTTTTCTAGGTGCTTAGGTCAGAGGCAGGTGGCATGGCTTGTTCTGTCTTCTCAGGGATTTTGGCCGCCTTCCAGGTGCACAGCCAGGACCTGCCTGTTTGAACAAGCCATTTTGTATAGCTAGTGTGTCTCGGGGGTGGGGTAGGGGTTTAACACTTTTTTAATGTAGGTGAAATGTAATGAACGTGCCTGATTTGAAATGAGAATTTCTGCAGGTAGGGGGAAGAGTAAGGTGTCTAGTCACTACTTGTAATGTCTTTTCAGCCTGGAGCTCTTGGCTGACTGATTCCCGCCCATATCAGCAAGTCCTAGAGAGGGTGAGCCCTGGAGGAGAATCTTATTTTTGTTTGCAACTTCTCTGCTGTGCTGCTGCTTTAGTTGTGATTTTTCTCACCCCCCCCCCCCCCCCCGTATTGAGATGAATAAAAACTTTCTAGTTAATTGAAGCTTGGAAATTTTCTATAGTTTTTTATTTATTGGGATTTATTAATGGCCTTTATGAAATCTCCCAAGGCGGTGTACAGCAGGTATAGTTTAACATAAAACATATAGCTCACCATCCCTGATTTTAATGCTGTCACAGCTTTGGTCTTGGGGGTGTTCTGCACAAGAGAAATTGCTGGAGTAAATTAAGGGGTGAAAGATCCCTGTAGCACTGTTTTTTTTGCTTAGAGGGGTGTGGCTTACCTGACATAGACCATTGCTTAAGAACCAATGGGCCACTGAGTCCAACATGTCTTGTACAGTGTCCAGCTGGTAGATTGTATTTTTATTTGACATTTATATCCTGCATTAGCCTGAGTACAACTTGGGTTCAATATGCCTTACATAACAATTAGAAAAGCATGAACAAGTTTTTCAAAATTAACAAAGTAAAATACATCATATAATGTTAGACCAGTAAAACTTGACTCGGGAACAGTTGCAGTTAAGTACTTAGTGATTTAAGCTAGTAATTGAAATATGGAGCAAAAGGTAAGGGCTAGGATTAGCTGGGATAGACAGGAGTAGTGGGAGGTGGGATGAGGTAAAAATTAATGCCATGAGTTTATTTGAGAAGGGTTCTTATTTCCTTAAAAGGCTTAAGTGAAAAAGTGAGTTTTCAATAGACTTCGGAACAACAAATAATCTTTGGTGCATTTGATTTTAGGTAAGGCGTTCCAAATTTTAGTGCCTTGATGTAAAAAGTTAGCAGTATAGATTGTAGGTTACTTTCTTACAATTCAGGAAATGTAGGATAAGATATTCTTTAGATGATTTAGAGGCATTATGTGAGGGTAATTATGTATATTGGGGCTGAACCATACAACATTTTGTGAATGAAGGTACATAGCTTGAATGATTAGTCTATATTTTATTGGTAGCCAATGTAAATTGTACAGAACGAGGTTTGCTTTGGCGAAGCATAGTAGTCTGAATATGGGACATGCGGTTTGTAGTTTTTTGAGGAGATTCCCTTTTTTAAGTCCTGTGTCAATAGAGTTGCAGTAATCAAATTTTGTTAGGACTAGGGATTGAGCTAGGCGACGGAAGACTGATTTTGCGAAGAATGGTTTTAGTCTCCTCAATTTTCCATAATGAATTGAAGACACTTGAGACCACTTTGGAAATCTGGTTATTCAGAGTGAGGAATTGGTCAATTGTGACTCCTAAGATTTTCATAGTTGAGTCAAGGGAATATGTGATGATGATGATAAATGGTAAATGATTTAAGATTTATAGTGTGATGAGGATTAATAACTATTAAGGTCAGTGTTTTTAATTTGAAATAGGATGCCCAAGATTCCATTAGAGAGATACCTAATCTAATGATATGAGTAATTTCATTTATTTCTTTAGTGAATGGAATATAGGTGGTAACGTCATCTCCTTAAATGAATGTCGAGAGACCATTTTTCTCCAGTAAATTGCCTAATGGAGTCGTTATGTTAAATAGGATGGGGGACAATGGAGAGCCCCGGGGCACCCCACAAACAGGGGACCATGCTGATGAAATTGTACTTGATTGTTTCACTTGGTATGTTCTAGACCTTAGGAAGCCTGAGAACCATTTTAACACAGCTCCACGGATTCCGAAATGGTCAGGGATGGACATATCAAATTGGAGTATTGATATTTTATTACCAAAGCTAAGTTCTCATCTAAATTTAGCTAGGAGGGTGGTAACAGTTTTTCAGTACTGTGAGAAGGTCTAAAACCGGATTGTGATCTATGTAAAATGGAGTGAAGTTGGAGAGGTCCACTGGTTGGTGCGTGATTAACCCTTCCATTACCTTTACCAATAAGGGGATTGAAACCACTAGAGACTACACTTAAGCTGGCTTGGGTATTCTTTGGTATGGGAGTCAAAATAATATTGCCATTTTGAGGGGGGAATAGGCTCTGAGATAGCATTAAAGTTATCTTTGAGTGCAAATAGCTTATGAGTAAATTAGGGGATTTGAGAAGGTAACTAAGCCAGTTATCAAGTAGGTGTGATTTAACGTGTTTGTGAAGAGTTCATTTGACTTGATTAGTTGTAAGTGGGTGAAAGGCCGACCAGATTCTGTCTGCTTGGGAGCATAGTGGTGAAGGATCATATAGATTAAGAAAATGACCTATCGATGTTAGGGAGTTTATTAGTTGATTTTTGTTTTCTGCTTGAAATATGACGCCAATTGGTCAGCTGTTGGAGTGGGTTGGTTTGTAGTAGTTACAGGTTGAGTATTCAATAGCTTATTTACTAGTGTGTAAAGCTTTTGTAGATTAACTTTTGTCTGTAATCTTTGAGTAGTGGTTTTTGCATTGATAATCATGCTTTTGTATGACTATTTTAGGCGTTTTCCCAATTAGTCCATTGTTCATTGGATTTGTTTTTGATCCAGATTCTTTCTTGTCTTCTAATAGGTAGTTCTTTTCCTGATGTCCAGTGTGAGCAGGTTTTCCTGGGGGCGGATAGAGTAAGCTTGTGTTAAGAGCTACATGCTGACAGTTACCTTGCAGCTTCCTAACACGTGTAATGTCAGTTTCTTAGTGTTGGCTCCAGTGTTCTGAACCAGTGGATGTTATCCTTTCCTACCAGCAGGTGGAGATGAATTCTGCCAGCGAGATCACCAGCATAAGCAGCGGTGCTCCCTGGAACAATTCATTGGTTCTGCAGCTCCCAATTGCACTCTTAGTTTCACTGTGTGAGGCTTTGGCTTGGTCGTGCAGGTCCCTGTCCCCCCCCCCCCCATACACCTCTTCCCTTGTCACCCTGTTTGGCTGTATTCTCCATAGGCTGCCCCTGCAGCTCCCAGGCTTTCCAAGAGTGCTTGCTTTTGACGTTGCATAAAAGAAAAAAAAAAGAGATCCATTTTGAGGAGGACTCGGATATCTCTTGGATTCCTAGTCCCCTGTGGACTCCAGTTCCAAGAATCCTCCCTGTTGGGAGGCTGTGAAGGAGCACGGTCTTGTTTCTTTGAGATCGTGGGGGCCTAGGCTATAGCCAAGCCTCCTGCAGCGGGCTCCTTGGGGCTTCAAAGCATTTTCCACTCTATAAGGCCCTCATCCACTTGATGAGGACAGAGTTTGAAGTCCCTGGTTGGTCCCCTCAGAATTGGCTGGTCTCTTGCTTATCTGTATACCTTCACTTAGGAGGTTGAGAAATGTTGGATCTGCGTGAAGGTGGATGACCTGATTATGGCGGTTATGCAGGTGACTGCTGTACCTGTCTAAGGGGGTTTGGACCTCAGGGAGTTCCATGAAAAGAATATGGAGCAGTAGCTCTACGTGGCCTTTTCATTGGGGGACCCAACATTCAGGCTATTATTTGTGGTGGTTATGTAGCTCCATGCTGTGTTTGGTTCCAGTGGTTGCTGGAGTCACGGAGACTTTTTGACTGGAGTCATGGACGGCCTTTTTGAATGGATGTTCTATATTATTTGGTCAATCTAGCTTCTCATTCGATGGTGGTATTGGGGATCTCTGTTGTGGATTTTGCCGCTGGGTGTTGCTTCCAAGAAGCTTTTGTGTCTGCTGCCCTTAGGGGGCGCTTGCTCTTTGGTAATAACTTGGAGAAGTTGAAGGATATGGGAGAGGCATGGCTGTCTCCCTGAGCAAGGGTGCACAGCGATTCTCTGCTTCAAGAGGGGTGAGCTGCTTCAGGTCCACTCGGTGCCCTTTGGCCCAGGTGGAGGGTGTAGTAGGTCATTTAAGTGAGCTGTGCCCCCAAGTGGTACAGCAGCTGCTGGGCCCCTTTGTTCTGTTGGAAGGCAGGGTCTTCTGCAACAAGTGGATCTGCATCACCTCAGATGAGGGGGTTCTGGGGGTGGTTGAGAGGGGGTACTTGGAGTTCACCCATCTGGTTACAGACACCTTCATGACCCACTACCTGTGACTCGGCTCTAAAGTGCTAGGTGGTGGTGGTTGTTGCTTTTAAGCAGCACTATGATTTAGGAGAGTTGGAACCAGTTCCATCAGTGGCCTGGACAGGTATGGTGCTGAAGAGGGGTAGTTCCCTTCTCCTCTTGTCATGAACCTCAAAGGGGTGGATGCTAGTCTGTGAGTCCAGTGTTTCTGGATGAAAATGTTTCTCTGTCATTGCATCAGTGCAGCTGGAGGTGTTCTTGACTTCCCTGGACATCAGAGACCTAACCCCACTTCCCAATTGCGGATCATCACAAGAAATATCTGTGCTTGTGTGTGTTGAGGTGGCGCTTTCAGTTTTGAGCCTTGCCCTTTTGCGGGCTAAGGCACCTCACGTGTTTTCAAAAGTGATGGGAGTGGTGGCTGCGCATCTTTGGTGTCAAAGTATTTGGCTTCATCCCCGCCTGGTCGACTGGCTGTTTCAGGCTGACTCTGCTTTGGAGGCCAGATTGGCTTCCTTGCAGATCATTTCCTTTCTGGAATCCCTGGGTTGGGTAGTGAACTGGCCCAAGATTTGGCCCTGTCTCAGTCCCTGGAATATCTTGGGGTCCACATCAACATGACTAGAGGGATGGTTTTTCTGGTGCAGTAACTTAAATTGTAGTCAAATAGGCCCTGAACAGAGCTTGTGTGCTAACCTGGAAGAGTATACTGGATGCATGTGCCCATGGTTCTGCTGTAAGGTGGCTAGCAGTGCATAGAGGTCTAAGCAGAAAACGGTATTGGCATAGACAGATGCTGGAATGCTCAATTTTCTTCCTCAGAGACTTATGAGCAGCTCTAGTTGCCTTTAGTACAGAGCCGTGTGCTCTCAACAGTCTTTTTTTTTTTTTTTTTTTTTTTCTTTTCCATGCTCATCATGGAGGCCAGAAAAATGTTGTGGGTCCTGTAAGCTCACTGCAAAAAGAAGAAACAGCAGTAAATCCTCAGAAAAGCTACTGCTGAAGAATGAGCTAAGCCTCTACACGTTTTCAGGTTAGCTTCATTCCAATAGTTTGAAATGTGCTGGTTTCTAATGCAAGGCTCCTGCGGAATATCTTTTTTTTTTTTTTTTGTATCCATGCACTAAAGCCGCACTAACCCTCTGTAAAGCCTTGCACACTTATTGCATCGGTTCTCTAGTTCTTTGACCAAGTTTTATGTGGATCTATTAAAGCTCTCTCGAATCAAGCCTGGTAAGAGAGAAGAAATTGTGATGGAGATAAGTCTGTGGACTAGGTGTGCACAGCCAAAAGTTTTGCTGGTCTTAAAACTTTTTCTTTTCAGTTTTTGTGTGTTTAAACAAATGCACATTTGACTTGTGCATGCAGATGTGTAAGTATACATACATACACACAAGTGATAGCCCACACAGATATTTAGGCTCCTAGGGAACTGAAACCTGACTCATTTCTGACTTGATCTTGTTTTTTTTTTACCCCACAGGGGTGTTTTTCTTATCTGAATGCTGACTTTGGAATAGAAGAAAGTTTGCTCTTTCAGTGCAAACAATTCTGGAAGTTTATCTCCCTAATCTGCATTATTCTCTTAAAGGTGACATCGCAGCAATTTGGGGTCTTATAGCCTTCTCTCACAGCTCCTCAGAGAATTCATCCAGGTCTTTACATGCCATTGCCTCCTTTAATGTATTGGATAAAGGAGGGCATTAGCTTTGAACACCCCAGGCCCTACTCAGTCCTTGGGCAGTTTACTCTATTTAGCCTGGGTGGGCGGAGGCTACATGTGTGTGCAGTTAAACCTATAGAAAATTTTCATTTTATCTTCTGTATGCATCGTTATTTTGATCCTAGGCTGCTCCCCCTCTTTTTTTTTTTTTTTATACTGGAAAGTGACTGAATTATTCTGGCTTCTCTTCTGTCACATTCTTTTATATAGCTGATTTTGAAATGAAATGGTATGGTATACAATTCTGTTAATTTCATTGATAAGGAAACCAGTAGCTTCATGTGTTATGCTGACTGTTCAGCCAGATCCTTGGAATAATTCTTGTTACAACTATTTTTTGAGAGTACCTAGGTCCCTTCATGCTTCTGTGTCTTGTGTGGTGTCTTCAGGTCCCTGTGCAGGTCCCTACTACTTCAGTCTTGAGTGCATATACATCTTTTGATTACACCAAAATGAGTGGCAGAACTAGGAACTTCTTGTAAATAAGTGAAAGCTAGATATGAATAACCTTGATGGATATGCCTTTTCTGCCTTCCTGAAGAGGGACTTTTGGGAGGAGGGTAAAAAAAACAAAACACAACCTGAGACGTGTTTACATGAGCGTGGCTTTTTTTTTTTTTCCTTCCTTCCTCAGTTTTACTATTGGACAAAGTAATCTTTTTGCTTATTGTTATAAGCAAGCAACAGGAAGCCAGTTGGATACTTTGTCCCAGGATCTGACAGGAAGGGATGAAGTCACTTCCTGTCTAAATAGGAAGTTCTGGTTTCCTACTGCCAGCTGTTCAGGTGATTTCTGCTTGCAGTCCTGATGGTTTCTGGATCACTTTCCCCATCATATCCACCATGCCTATATGGTTTCTATAGTTACATACCCATTAGTAGGCTGATCAGTGCTTGTTTCCTTCAAGTGCTGTGAAATATCCCAGGGGCAGTTCATGTAGCCTGATTGTTGGAATGTAACTTGGCGCCTGGAATGATGCACTGAAAAATAAAGTGCTTTTATCTTTCTCATGCCTAAGTAAGAGGGCAGTGCGTTCAGACTTTCAGAAAACATTAGCAATAGTATGTTGAACTTCAAAACAGTCTGAGTTTCTAAATGCATTATACTGTCCCTTTTGAAATCCTTCTATTCTAGTATGGATGGCCTGACATAGGCTGATGATCACAACAAAATTCTGTGGCTAGGGCTTATAAACTACTTTGCACTGCTGAGGAGAAGAGAATAATTATTTTTTTTCTTACTGAGTTACACAGTGACCTTGCTCTACAACATCTAGACAAATCCCAACAATGTGGCCCTTGCTATTGGCCTAAGAAAGGAACAAGAAAAACTCATATTGGCCCCACTTTGCTCAGGATAAAAAGGTGCCTGCCCTTAATCTGAAGGTTCTGCACTCTCTACTGTCATCATTAGCCCTAACGCCAAGGCTAAGATACCACCCTAGGTGCAGCTGTAGGCCATACAGAACCTCCACAGAAGCTAATGAAAAAATTGTAACATACTGCTACTTCTAACTAGCAGGAAATCTGAGAGCTTGAAATCATCTGCACATCCCTGGTTTGAGTAGTTCATTCCTTTTATTTAGAGATGTTATCCTATGAGACTCATTCAGAGGCTTATTCAGAAAGCTACATAAGTTATCAGGGGGTTTTAACGTGTACGTTCTTGTATGGTTTTAAAGTTACCTTTCAGTATTCTCAGTAAGACCTTTGAAGTCAGAATGATTGAATATTTTAACACCCAACAGAAAGGACTTAACAAGGACCTGGGGTTCCTAGCCCATTATAAACCATAAAGCTGTATGTCTCTGTTGATCACCCTACCCCTCACCTATCCACACCCATCCTGTTAGAATATCAATGATATGCTTTGATGTCCCCATGCATACCTCCGACCCACCCCCATCCTCCCACCCTGTCAGACTGTCATAGTAATGCTTGAATGTTTTCACTTGTATACACTGTCAGCTAGCACATTTGCTTATTTCCGATCTGACGAAGAAGGGCAACCTTCAAAAGCTAATCAAGAAATGTATTAAGTTATGTCCAATAAAAAAAGGTATCATCTTATTTTCTTTTCCATGTTTTATTTTGTTTGATTTCTATTGATAACCTTAAGAGTGGACTAACACGGCTACCACACTCCTCTACAATAAAATTAGAAAAGAAAGAAACGCCAGCATGACAGAAAAGACATATTCTTCCAAAAGAACCGTCCCTCAACACCCCCTTAAAATACAGGTATAAATATACATAAATGTTTATATCTTTGCAGCTTCCCTAGGTACCCACTTCAAGATAATCCAGACGCCAGATTCACCTTAAAGTATCGTAGGATTCTTTCCTCTCTCAGCTCCACTGGGAGTTGTTTCCGTAAAGTGGGACCACACACAAAAAAGTTCAATCCCTTGTAACACTTAATCGAGCAGAAATTACTAGGGACAGCCAATGGAGAGGAGGCTTCAGATCTCAAAATTTCTCCCAGGCACATACATACCAACCATCGGTACCAAATACAAAGGAGTACCTTCATTTAAAACCTTATGTGCAATAACCAGTCTTATAGAAGACTCTACTTTTTCACCTACATTTTTTTTCCTTATTGAGGCTGCATATAATTGGTGAGATGTGATGTGATGGCGGCTCTTTTGGTCAGTGCTGTGGTTCTAGAGTAGGGATCATGTACCATATAGGTAAGGCCAAAGGTCCATAGAGTCCAGCATTCTGTCTCACTGTGGCCAGTTCAGGTGGTAGGTACCTGGCAGGATGCTGAGGAGCGGATGCATTCCTTATTGTCCATGTCCAGAGAGAATCAGTGGCTTTCCCAAGCTTTATATGTCCATAGTCTGCTATCGAGACAGACATGGGGAAGCAACTGCTTGCCCTGAGATTTGTAGCATGGAATGTTGCCATGATTTGGGTTTCTGCCAGGTATTTGTGACCAGGCTTGGCCACTGTTGGAAACAGTATACTGGACTAGATGGACCATTGGTCTGACCCAGTATGGCTATGACTAGATGGACCATTGGTCTGACCCAGTATGGCTATGACTAGATGGATCATTGGTTTGACCCAGTATGGCTATCCTTATGTTCTAACTCCTTGAATTCTGACCAAGGCTTTGCTAAAGTTTGTGATACAACTGGGAGGAAGTAATTCATGGGCTATTATAAAAAAATTTTCACTTTCCTTTTTAATGAAGATATTGGTGATCATATTGATTGTTTATTTGTGAAGCCTCAATACTGATTAAGTCTTTTGGTAATCGTCAATGAAGAAGTTGGTGAGATGGAGGAAATGACGTATATTGTGAAGTGAAGTCTCCCAAGAGCTAAATATGCCAAGAAGAGGCTACTAGCATGGTGATTGTGCGAAGCTTGGGATAGAAATTATGGATGCAATGTTAAGCCCTTGAAACAGCCCGATAGTGGCGAAACAGGAGAACAGGGTTCTCCTGTTGGGCTTTAAGGTTAACGTATGCTGTTGAAGGTAATTCGTATTTGCTGCACCACTACTATCCAAGTTAAGTAATGATTAAATGTTTACTTCACCGGAGGAATGGCGTTTCAGTGAGCCTCTACCATAAGGTATTGTGAAAGGTGTATTTACATATAACCCATGAATAAGAAGAGTGGAGTTTTTTTTTTTTTTTTTTTGTGAAGACTAGTGATTGAAGAGGAGTTCTCTGAATATTGAGAGGTTTGCTTTTAAAGAGAACTCCATGGTTTCTGAAGTCTTTTTTTTTTTTTTTTTTTTCCTCCACAATTATTTTCATGTAGAATTGTGATTTTACAGGGTAGAATTTTTAATACTTGATTCATATTGTCTCCAATGGTAGCTGCAAATGTATCAAAGAAACAGTAATTGTATTTTGTGTGTGTTTTGGAGGTCTCGGGAGTAGGAGGAGGATTTGGAATTACTGTCAGATATTGGTTTTCATCCCCCACTCTCATCCCTGGTACTCCACTATCTAGGCCAGTGGCTTTCAACCCAGTCCTCAGGGTACCCGAAATTAATATGCATGGGAGAGTTTACAGTGGCGGAAGTGCACGCTAATGCATCTCGTGTGCATTTGTTGTGGGTATCCTGAAAATATGAGTGGCCTGGTGGTCCCTGAGCACTGGGTTTTAAACTACTGGTCTAAGCTGTACTGGTCCCTCTGGCTGAGAAACAAACATGCACTGTAGCTTCCACTGGAGCCTGATATGTATGCCTTAGAGTTCCTTATATCTCCTGCCTGAGGATATGGCATCAGCCCGTGGCCAGGAATCTGAGCTAATGTGTTCTGCGCGGGATTACAGTGCAGTCCATATACTGCTGGGAAGAAAACGGCTCTATAAATACAGAGGGGTAGAGAGCTGCAATTCCTTAACCAGAATCTTTGGTGGTAAACCCCCCCCCCCCCCCCCCCCCCACGAAAAAAAAGCTGGTTTCTCTTAGCCATTAAAATAAGATTCAGCTTATTACTGGACTAACTTAGGGGCCCTTAAAGGTTAGCACCTGCTAAATGCTGTACATCCTATTTTGTATCTATGGGCAAATTTCTGACTACCTTACCTGTACATTCTCCGCAGGGCAGAGTTTATCACACTATTGCATTGTCAGCTCTGCTGACCATAGGTCCATCTTCCTGCGGTGTCCCATCTCCTGTGTGAAATACTTCCTGTTTGGATGTGGCAGGAAGAAGGACCTGTGGAGCGGAGCAGGAGAGGAGACAAGCAGGCCTGGAGGGGGATAGGGGCGGAGTGTTTGCCCCGGGCCCGGCTTTCTCTCTGCGGCCCTGCTGGGTGCATGGAGTAATATTTTGGTTTATTGTTCATGTGGGAAACATTGGCAGCCACAGACTTGCATAGCAGCTCCCACGGATTCCAAGAACGTCAAAATTAACCCACCCTTGTCATCAAGCAGATGAAGCCATTACGAATGGGTTGTGTCCATCAACCAGCAGGGGGAGATAGAGCACTCAAACCATAGTAGCTCTTGGCCAGCTAGCTCCACTGCCTCTTCAGTATTCTCTATCTCCCCAAGCAGGGTGGTTGCAGCTTGTTCAGCTCCTTCTAAAAAACTGCCTGGGGTGGCTCCTGAGCTTTGCCAGTGGAAGCAGGGGTGTTGAGGCTATTGCAGCTTCACTTTAGAGGCACATAGGTTAGCCCTTTCCCTGCCTCACCCATCCCCCCTGTGGATGTGAGCACATTAGTTCGCTTTTCCCTGCTCTTTCCAACTTTGCCATGTGGATGCAGGCACATTGGTTCGCCTTTCGCTGCCTTTCCCACTGTTCTGTACCTCCAGAGTTGATTTGATTGCCTCTTTTGCTGTTTCCTCTACTTTCCTCACAGCGTTAAAAAAAAAAAAAAAAAAAAAAAAAAGAGGTTTTTCTTCAATTTCTACAGCGAGACCGGAGCTGCTATACTTGGTCCAGTGAGGTAAGAGTGTTTTCTGACTCCTCTGGGGAGGGTCTGCGATCGGGACGTTTTTGGCGTGAGCGCCATTTTGAAAATTTCCGCCGTTTTTTCGGCGATGGCTGTGGAGGTTGTTAAGCGCTGTGCAAATTGTGACAAGCGCAGATCAGCAGCGGGGCTTTGTAAAACGTGCTGTTCAGGCGTAAGAGCTGGTCTGAGCATGGCGAGCGATGATTCTTCCCGCTTGATGGAGCTGGCAGCGGGCGCCATTTTGAAAATGCCACATGGCGCGAACCCCGCTGAGGCGGAACGTATAGAAACCGGAGAGGGCTCTCAAATTGAGGCGGTTCAAAGAGCTACTAGCTCCGGACTGGAACCGGGTGGCCAGGGCGAGTTTTTCTCCCCTGATTTTGTGTTATTGCTACATAAGGCATATATGCTTAAAAGAGCTCAGCCGCAGGGGTCTTCTACGGCCGCCCTAACTTCCCCTCTGGTGGATACTGGCCTGGGATTGCCCTCTGAGGCGTTTTTTTCCTGATAACTGGCCGCATGAGAAGCGCAGAAGGGTAAATTCCCCTTCAGCAAGTGGTGCACCCCCCCTTTTCCCCCCCGTGGTCGGGATGTGGTGACTCTGAGGGGTCTGGCAGGCCTTCGGGGCCAGAGGAGCCAGGAGAAGGTGCAGAGTTGTCTCTGGATCCGGATGATCCCTCCGCGGTGAGGATTTTCCACCGCGAAGAGCTGCCAGCACTTATTTCTGATGTCCTACAGGCCCTCTCTATTGAAGGTCCAGGGAGGGGCGTAGCCTCCTCTGGGAATCCGAGGATGGCAAGTACCAAAATGCCTGCTTGAGCCTTTCCTTTGCATGACTCCATCCAAGAGCTTATTTCTGCTCAATGGGCTGACCCCGAGGGACCTTTGAAAGTTTTCAGGGCTATGGGGCAATTATATCCTCTAAGTGAGGAGCATTTGGCTCGCTTTGCAATGCCTAAAGTGGATGCCCTAGTCACGGCTGTGACAAAACAGACTACCCTCCCTGTGGAAGGAGGTGTTGCCCTGAAGGATATTCAAGACCGAAGGCTGGAATCAGCGCTGAAGCGGTCCTTTGAAATTGCAGGTCTTACTATTCGAGCGTCTGCATGCAGTTATGCTGAGAGAGCCTGCCTAGCATGGTTGCAACAGGCAGTTGAACAGCCCGGTGATGGAGCGGAGTCCCTTTCTGAGGTGGCTCTGTGGATGGAGTCGGCCCTGCCCTTTTTGGCTGACACCCTTTATGATAGTCAGAGCTTCGGCTAAACAAATGGCAGTAGCAGTGACGGCTCACCGTCTTCTTTGGCTACGACATTGGGCGGCGGACATGGCCTCTAAGCAAAGGCTGGTGAAGTTACCTTTTCAAGGCCCTCTCCTGTTTGGTGAGGAGTTGGAAAAGATTGTGAAAGGCCTGGGGGATTCCAAACCTCAGCGCTTACCCGAGGATAGGTCGTGGCCTTCCTCCAAGGGTCAGGCGGTTCACCCCTCTTATAGACCTCGCTTCCGTGAAGCTAGAAGGTACTGCCCGGGGCGTTCTGCTGGATTCACTTTGCGTGGCCGTTTTCAGCAGAGGAACTCCTTTCGCTCGGACAAACGTTCCGCAGCCTCAGGCTCAAGGTCTGGAGTTCAGGGGCGACCCTCTCAATGATGGTGCGCCGGCCCCCTCCTCGTTTCCTGCAGTAGGAGGAAGACCTTCCCTCTTTTTCGAGGAGTGGGCCAAGATTTCCTCAGATCAGTGGGTTCTGGACCTGATCAGAGATGATTACCGAATAGAATTCTATGCCCCGGTAAGAGACGTGTTTGTGGAGTCCCGATGCGGCTCTGCCGCCAAACGGGCGGCGGTAGAGGGGACTTTACAAGGCCTGATTCGATTAGGGCGGTGACCCCGGTACCTCCCGCCGAACACGGCTGCAGCCGCTACTCCATTTACTTTGTGGTGCCGTGAAAAGGTGGGTCTTTTCGCCCGATTCTGGACTTAAAAGAGCTAAACAAGTCCCGAAAAGTGTGGCATTTTCACATGGAAACCTGGGTGAGAGCGCACCTGAGACCTCTGCAGTATTCCTTACTTCATCGATGGTCTCCAGTATCTCAGGATTATCAATGCAGACTCACGTGGCTCCCTGCGGCCCAGCTCAGCATGGAGTGGTGGCTCTCAGACAGCATGTTGCGGCGAGGAATGTCGCTGGCGCTCCCCGATTGGTGCCTAGTGGTGACAGATGCCAGCCTGCAGGGCTGGGGCGCACATTGCAAGGGGAAGCATGCCCAGGGTCTCTGGACACCCGACGAGTCGGAGTGGTCTATCAACCGCCTAGAGTTGAAAGCGGTATTTCAGGTGCTACTAGCCTTTCAATTGACCCTGGAAGGATTGGCTGTCCGAGTGATGTCGGACAACACGACAGCAGTGGCCTACATAAATCGACAAGGCAGCACTCAGTGCAGAGCTCTAGCCGCGCAGGCTGAACAAATTTGCCACTGGGCCGAGCTACATCTGCAGTTTCTGTCAGCAGCTCATATTGCAGGTCAGAGCAACGTGCAAGCCGATTATCTAAGCAGGCATCAAATCGATCCAGCGGAGTGGGAACTTGCAGACAAAGTATTCCTGCAGCTCTGTGCCAAATGGGGGACTCCCGTAGCGGATCTTATGGCCTCAAGCGCAAATGCCAAAGTCCCGTGCTTTTACAGCAGACGGAGAGATCCTCGCGCGGTGGGGTTGGATGCCTTGGCTCAACCCTGGCCTATGGGCCTCCTGTATGTGTTACCTCCGTGGCCTTTGATAGAGCGAGTGCTCCTGCGGATTCGGCTTTATCCAGGAAAAGTGGTTCTCATCGCCCCGGACTGGCCCAGGAGTCCGTGGTATGCGGACCTTCGGCGGATGCTGGTGGAGGCTCCCTGGCCATTGCCTCTGGTACCGAACCTGTTGTCACAGGGCCCGGTAACCATGGAGGATGCCTGCCGCTTTGGTCTTACGGCATGGCTATTGAGAGGGCGCAATTGAGAGACAAAGGCTATTCTAACAATGTTATTTCCACTCTCCTGCAGGCCCGCAAGCGGTCCACTTCTGTGGCTTATGCCAGGATTTGGAGACTGTTTAGAGTCATGGTGTGTTTCAAAGGCGATCACACCCATGCGGGCTCCTGTCTCGCCGATTCTGGACTTTTTGCAGGATGGTGTACAAAGAGGCTTGGCCTACAATTCCCTGCGGGTGCAAGTGGCAGCATTAGCCTCCCTTCGTGGTAAGGTTGAAGGTGTGTCTTTAGCTGCACATCCAGATGTTGCACGGTTTCTTAGAGGGTGCTTCGGCTCCGTCCTCCCATGCGGGCACCCGGTCCAGCTTGGAACCTGGGGCTGCTTTTAAAGGCTCTTCAGGGTTCTCCTTTTGAGCTGCTGCGGCATGCTTCTGAGAAAGATCTCACCCTAAAGGCTGTCTTTTTAGTGGCCATTACTTTGGCGAGACGGGTGTCAGAAATCCAGGCGCTGTCCTGTCGAGACCCATTTCTGCAATTCTCAGAGTCCGGGGTCACGGTGCCTACCATGTCTTCCTTAATGCGTAAGGTGGTTTCAGCGTTTCACCTAAATCAACCTATTTTTCTACCCTCCTTTGATAGGGAGGAGTTTCCAGAATCTTTTGGGCAGTTGCACCTTTTGGATGTGTGCAGGACTTTGTTGCAGTATCTGCGAGTTACAAATTCTTTCAGGACCTCTGATCATCTTTTTGTATTATCAGGTCCTCGCAGAGGGTCTCCAGTGTCTAAAGCCACTATTGCCCGCTGGCTCTAAGAAGCTATCTTCTCAGCTTATCTGCTTGCCGACAGGTCTCTGCCTGTAGCCTTTAAGGCGCATTCTACAAAAGCGATTTCTTCCTCTTGGGCTGAAACTGGAGCGCACTCTTCATGAGAGATGCAGTGCAGCAACATGGACTTCTAAGCTCTCATTTGCCTGACATTACAGGTTGGATGTGGTTGCTAAGAGGGATGTGCGCTTTGGAGCTGAAGTGTTAGCGCATGGTGTGGCTTGTTCCCACCCTATGTAGGGATTGCTTTGTTACATCCCATTCGTAATGGCTTCATCTGCTTGATGACAAGGTAGGGAAAATTAGGTTCTTACCTTGGTAATTTTCTTTCCTTTAGTCATAGCAGATGAAGCCATGAGCCCTCCCTGTCTGTCTGACTGTGTGCTGATGTGACTCTATTTGATGTTCAGTTTCTTTCCTGAAGATTTAGTCCTTCCTTGGGAGAAAGTTGGAAAACAGTCTTCCGGATTACTGTTCAAGTACAGGAGGATGAGTTCATTCCCTCCTTTTGAGTTAATGCTCCTGTTATGTGGCCATCGTTCGCTGTGAGGAAAGTTCATGTTATTCCCATTGCGGTCTGTATACTGCTTTGGAAGCTTCAAATACTGAAGAGGCAGTGGAGCTAGCTGGCCAAGAGCTACTATGGTTTTTGAGTGCTCTCTATCTCACCCTGCTGGTTGATGGACACAACCCATTCGTAATGGCTTCATCTGCTATGACTAAAGGAAAGAAAATTACCAAGGTAAGAACCTAATTTTCCCTTCAGAGCATGATCTGCGAACAACAAGGTCTGCCAAATCTTAAGCTTGAAAAGTGCATGCTAAGCACATTGCATGTAGACATGTTTCCCAGTACTCACCTTCCCTCGCCTTCTGATGGCTCACCAGTCTTGTGCTGATGGGTGTTAAGAATCCCGCTGGTTCCTCAATATCGCATCACAGAGGCTTTCTCTTCTGTTGATGATGGGGGTTGTGAACCCAGCTGCGGTGCATCTGTTCCTTTCTCTCGTGGGTGCAGACTACTGGCTCAGAGCTTCTTGATTACACATGCACACATCCCCTAATGCAGTACCACTGAATCCCTCTCCAGGTACACCCAGTAGGTCAAGTTTCCAGGGTTGCCACATTAAATATGCATCAGTGAAATTTGCATATCTGTCATGCCTATTCATTGTAATTCTACAAAGCTAGGTGTGCCTCAGGGAGGGGTTGAGAAGTACTGCCCTATTGCCAGTATCTGATGGATAGACAATCCTCCCCAGCAGGTGCTCTCACTGGTAAAACATGCCTAACCTAAACCATGAAAAGTAAAATACAGATCTTAAGCTAGGATGTATAGGGTAAGGAAGTGACACTGCCATATAAATCTCTGCTCAAGCCTTTGTTTAGACTATCATGTACCATTCTAGAGACCGTCTCTTCAAAAAGATAAACAAGTGGACTCCTGAAGTTTGGTTATAAATGGTGGTATAGCAACTTTAAACTGCTACCTACAAAAATGGCTACTGGTCAGCGATGGTCACTTCTAGTCCTTGGATCACAAGTGGGTCAGGTTTCAGGATGTTGCTAAAGAATATGCATAACAGAGTTTCCTATAGCAGGAGATAGGTATGCAGATCTCTTTCATATTCACAAGGGGTATGCTGAAAACCTGACCTATTGGTGACACTTGCAGATTGGGAGCGAATACCAAGGACATATGGAGATGAGATTTAAAGATGAGAGAGATGCAAATATCTTCAAGAAATGAATGCACAGGAGGCTGGATACATGTCACAGCAGTGAAAGGATAGTACATACATAGAACAGCCTTCCAGTGGAGTTTGTAAAAACAAGTGGGGAAAACATGCAGAGTATGGTTTATGGAATAATTTTTAATTCTTGTGTATGTTTGAGGGGAGGGGTGTGTGTGCTTGTAATGGTGGTCTTTCTGTCTCTGTGATTAGGTATGAGCATCAGATGGGCTGCATAAACCATCTAATATAATAATTTGCTCCTGCAACGTTCCAATGTCTCTGCCTGCGTTTGTAACCATCTCCTGACGTCACTCTCCCGCCGTAGATAGAAATAAGTAGTAGTAGTAGAAGCCTGCTTGCCTGACGTCAGGAGATGGTTACCGCAGTGAGACATTGGAACGTTGCAGGAGCAGCTTCAGCCCTTCCTCCACAGGCACCAACATCTCCCTTGCCACTGCTCCCCCCCCCCCCCCCCCCCCCCCGAGGTTGCAGCCCAGGCCCAACTACTTTCCTTCCAGGCCCGCCTACCCAACACAGACCTGCCAAGTGTCCCGCGAAACACGCGGTGCCAGCTCCCATTTCCGTCCACTGCTGCTTCTGTTGAGCAGCAGCGGTCGCTACAAAAAACAAAAAGAGCTAATTAAAGCACCAAAAATGTTTTAAAAAAGCAAGCGTGGCACTGCAGGCAGCCATCAGGCATTGGCTATCGGCTCTGCAGCCACTCCTCTCACCTCTCACGTCGCTGCGCTCCTCCGGGGTCTGCTCCAGGCGCAGTGACGTGAGAAGCGAGAGGAGCAGCTGCAGAGCCGACAGCCAATGCCTGATGGCTGCCTGCGGTGCCGCTCTTGCTTTTTAAAAACATTTTTGGTGCTTTAATTAGCTCTTTTTGTTTTTTGTAGCGATTGCTGCTGCTCAACAGGAGAAGCAGCAGTGGCTGGAAATGGGAGCTGGCACCGCCTGTTTCATGGGAGACATGGCAGGTCTGTGTTGGGCGGGCGGGCCTGGATGACAAGAAGGGGATAGAGAGAGAGAGAGACACACGGGATGGAAGAATCGGGAGAGAGGAGTAGACGGATGGAAGGATGGGGAGAGAGAAGGGACACTGAACAGAAAAGGGTAGAGAAATAGAGAGACACTGGATAGAAGGAGGGGGAGAGAGACATTAGATGGAAGGATCAGGGGGGAGAAAGAGGGAAAGACGCTGGATGCAAGGGTACGGGAAAAAAAAGGAGACACTGGATGGAAAGATGCAGAAAGAAAGAGGGGAGACATTGGGGGGGGGGAGGTCTTTTTTTTTTTTTTTTTCTCTCTCTCTCTCTCTCACAGAGAGTCTGTGTATCGCACACATACTCTGTCTCACACACACTCTCTCACAGACACACTCGCGCACATTCACTCTCCCTCTCTCACACACTCCGAGGAAAACCTTGCTAGCGCCTGTTTCATTTGTGTCAGAAATGGGCCTTTCCTTGTCATCAAGCAGATGAAGCCATTACGTATGGGCTGTGTCCATCAACCAGCAGGGGGAGATAGCACTCAATTTTTCACAGTGCCTCATGGCCAGCTAGCTCCACTGCCTCTTCAGTGTTCTCTATCTCCCCAAGCAGGGTGGCTACAGCTTCTTCGAGCTCCATCAAAAATCTGCCTGGGGGTGGCTCCTGGTTTGCCAGTTGTTAGCCGGGGTGTTAGAGGCTATAGCAGCTTCACTTTCAAGGCACATAGGTCAGCCCTTTCCCACTCAGTGGATGCAGGCACATTCGTTCGCCTTTCCCTGCCTTTCCCACTTATCTGAGCCTCCGGAGTGTTTTTATTTACCTCTTTTGCCTCTGCTTTCCTCACAGCGTTAAAAAAAAAAAAAAGTTGTCACGCTTTAGCTCAGCGATCTTGGAAAAAAGGTTTTTTTTTCTTGAGATTCTTCTGCAGGACCGGAGCTGTGATACTCGGTCTAGTGAGGTAAGAGTGTTTTCTGACTCCTCCGGGGTGGGCCCGTGATCAGGACGTTTTTGGCGCAAACCGCCATTTTTGAATTTTACCGCCATTTTCAGCGATGGCTGCGGAGACTGTAAAGGGCTGTTCTAAATGTGGCAAGCGCAAATCAGCAGCCGGGCTCTGTAATTCATGCTGTACAGACGGTAGAGCCAGCCCGAGCATGGCGAGCGGCGAACTTTTGCACTCTGAGCTGGCAGCGGATGCCATTTTGGATTTGCCACATGGTGCGGCCTCCATTGTGACGGAGAGCCGTGAATCCAGTGGGGGGTCCGGGGGGGGGGGGGGGGTTCTCAGAGTGAGGCTAATAATACAGCTGATAGCCCTGGGCAGGATCCGGGCGGTCAGGGAGCGGTTTTCTCCCCTGATTTTGTTTTTTTTTAATGTTTTAAACGGTTTTTATTGATATTGCAGCAACATAGGCATTGTCATACAGGGCACTGCATATAACATTCATCAAACCTCGATCTAACTATACAACCATTTGCTAACTAACATGCAGCATTTTTGAATTTTATACTACAGCATTTTTATTACTTCCAACAGGATGTACTTATCCTCCCCCCACCCTCCCCTAATTTTGTTTTAATGCTGCATAGGGCATACATGCTTAAAAGAGCTCTTCAACAGGGTTCTTCGGACCCTCTGCCTGCCCCCCCGGGGGATCCTGGCCTTTTGGAGTTGGCTTTGCCTGTTTCTTATTCTCCTGATAAACGCAGAAGGACTAATTCCCCTTCTGAGTGTGGGGCACCCCCTCCCCCGTGGTCGGGCTATGAGGATTCTGAGGGGTCTGGCAGAACTTCTTGGGCTGAGGAGCCAGAGTCGGGTGCAGAATTGCCACAGGAGCTTGATGATCCATCTGCGGTGAGGATTTTCCACCGCGAGGAGCTGCCAGCGCTTATTTCAGATGCCTTACAAGCCCTCTCGATTTGAAGATTCTGGGAGTGGCACAGCCTCCTCTGTTAATCCAAGGATGTCTAGTACCAGAAAGCCTGCTTGAGCCTTTCCTTTGCATGACTCCATCCAAGAGCTTATTTCGGCTCAATGGGCTGACCCCGAGGGACCTTTGAAGGTTGCCAGGGCTATGGGGCAATTATACCCTCTGAGTGAGGAACATTTGGCTCGCTTTGCAATGCCTAAAGTGGATGCCCTGGTCACGGCTGTGACAAAGAGAACTACCCTTCCTGTTGAAGGAGGTGTTGCCCTGAAGGATATTCAAGACCGCAGGCTTGATTCAGCTCTGAAGCGGTCCTTTGATTTGGCAGGTCTCACTGTTCGGGCGTCTGCATGCAGTTGTTATGCTGCTAGAGCCTGCCTGGCTTGGTTACAGCAAGCAGTGGAACAGCCCGGTGATGGAGCGGAGACCTTATCTGAAGTGGCTTCGCGGATGGAGTTGGCCTTGTCCTCTTTGGCTGACGCCCTTTATGATATGGTCAGAGCTTCGGCTAAACAAATGGCTGTAGCAGTGGCGGCTCGTCGCACTCTTTGGCTACGACATTGGGCGGCGGACATGGCATCTAAGCAAAGGTTGGTGAAGTTGCCCTTTCAAGGCCTTCTCTTGTTTGGTGAGGAACTGGAAAACATTATTAAAGGCCTGGGGGATTCCAAACCTCAGCGCTTGCCCAAAGATAGGCCGAAGCCTTCCTCTAAGGGTCAGGCGGTCTGCTCCTCTTACAGACCTCGCTTCCGTGAAGCTAGAAGGTACCGCCCGGGCCGTGCTGCTGGGTTCATTTCGCGTGCCCGCTTTCAGCAGAGAAACTCATTTCGCTCGGATAAATGTTCCGCAGCTGCCGGTTCAGGGGCGACCCTCTCAATGATGGTGCGCCGGCCCCCTCCTCGTTTCCTGTCATTGGAGGAAGACTTTCCCTCTTTTTCGAGGAGTGGGCCAAAATCTCCGCAGATCAGTGGGTCTTGGACCTGATCAGAGACGGATATCGAATAGAATTCGATGCCCCGGTGAGAGACGTGTTTGTGGAGTCCCGATGCGGTTTGTGGTGTTGGGAAGACATTTCCAGTTTCGGGCCTTGCCTTTTGGCCTTGCAGCATCAACATGGGCTTCTAAGCTCTCTTTCGCCCGACATTACAGGCTGGATGTGGCTGCCAGGAGGGATGCGCGTTTTGGAGCACAGGTGCTAGCGCGTGGTGTGGCTTGTTCCCACCCTATTTAGGGTTTGCTTTGTTACATCCCATACGTAATGGCTTCATCTGCTTGATGACAAGGAAGGGAAAATTAGGTTCTTATCATTATGATTTTCTTTCCTTTAGTCATAGCAGATGAAGCCATGAGCCCTCCCTGAATGATTGTCTGAATTGCAGTGATTCTGATTTTAGGTGCTGTTCTTGTTTCCTGAAGTTATATTCCTTCCTTGGGGAGTCGGGAAACAGTCTTCAGGATTCTTGTTACAGTTATAGGAGGATGAGTTCATTCCCTCCAGTTCATGTTTTGGGAGGATGAGTTTATTCCCTCCAGGAGGATGCAAGTATTCCCTCCGTTTATACAAAGTGGAGGACGAGTTTATTCCCTCCAGGAGGATGAGTTCATTCCCTCCTTTTTTGGAGTTTATGCCCTTGTTAAGGGGCCATCGTTTGCTTTGAGGAAAGTTCACGTTATTCCCATTGCGGTTTGCCATACTGCTTTGGAAACTTCAAATACTGAGGAGGCAGTGGAGCTAGCTGGCCATGAGGCACTGTGAAAAATTGAGTGCTCTCTATCTCCCCCTGCTGGTTGATGGACACAACCCATACGTAATGGCTTCATCTGCTATGACTAAAGGAAAGAAAATTATCATGGTAGGAACCTAATTTTCTCTTTTTTACTAGTTTCAATATAAATAGGGAAGGGCCGGGCTAGAATAGCCAGAAGTCTGGCTGGCACACAATACAGAGGAAAAACCTATAAAAACAGATCACACAGATTTCCATTAGAAACCATTGAAATCCATGTATGAACGCCAGATTTTTAGGTGACTCGGTGTTTCTGAACCCAGTCTTTAGGGTACACCCAGGGTTTTCAGGATATCCATAATGAATATGCATGACACTCCCATGAACCCTCCAGCAGCTGTACAGCCTCTGAGGGTCAGTGACTGTGTTAGATAACCTTGCTGGTGGATGAGATGATACTGCAGCTGGGGGATATCTGTTATTATAGTCTCCTTTCATAGATGGTAAAGGAATGGCCCTGGCCACCCTATCTCTTAAGTTGCTCTGCCCTGGGGTCAGACACCAAAGACAGTGACCCTGCCTCTGGGCTGGGTATTTCTGCTAGCCTTGTTGCCAATGGATGGAGCCTTCTACCCTGTCAGCCTGGATGGAAGGTACAGCCCCTGTTCTGAAAACTGCAGGGCTAGGAAAAGGTTAGAACTTCTGCTGTTCTGGTACCATTATGCAGGTAGAAACTTGGTTATCTGTACATTATATTGCAGTATCGGTGGAAGTACACTACAGCTGTTGGAACGGTTTCTCCCAATAGCAATGTATTGAGCCATTTTTTGGAGTTGTTTTTTTTCTTTTAATTTTGCCCCATCACAAAAAAAGTAGGGATGGATAGGTAGCCTTCCTAAAAGAACCCAAGGGCACGCTCTCTGAGTCAGCTTTATTGATAACCTTTTTTTTCTTGGCACCAACATTTTGGAACAACACATCCCTTCAGTTTGAACCCTCTTATATCAAGTTTAAAACCACTTTAAAAGCCTGCATTTTTGTCCAGGCATTTGGTGTACTCTAGACACAGTGGGAAGGGGGGCTATAGTGGCCTGGGGATCACTTGCGTGCTCCTTCCTTAATTTGGCTCTTTGCTGCTCTTTCTTTCTATCCTTCTCCCCTATTTTGTCCTGCTGAATTAAGGGCATTTTCCTTTCTTTTGAGGGGTTGGGGGTGTGTGTGGTGTGATTGTAAACCGTTTTGATCTGCTCAAACAAAAAGTATATTAAGCCCGAATTAACATAGAAACCTAGCATGCACACTGCTCCTCCCAGCTCTCTCTGCTAGCTCTTCCTCCTTCAGGTTTGCAGCTTGACATCTCTCAGATAGTCTTCAGGTATTTAGGATTGCATTTGTGGAACTTGCTGCCTATCAACATCCATACAGAACCATTATTTAAAAAAAATAATAAATTTCAAAACCCTGCCTCCTCCAACCTTCTTGTTCACATCCCTCGTGCTTTACTTTTCTCCTTCCCTGAATCTAATCATTTGATTGTATTTTTCATTTTCTGGTCTGTCTTTAATGTTTGTTTTTTTTAATTACAAATGTAATAAAAACCTGGACATTTAAGAAATTTTTTGTGATAAAAAAGCCAGATAGTTGGTAATCTATTCTCCTGAGACCTTAGCACATTCAACAGGGCCCCCTAGATATGAGGATGCAAAGACGCTGCCCATGGCTTGTAGGGGTGGTTGAACGGGACTAATTTTGGGGTGGGGCAGTTTGTGGGGTGTTGTCTCTTGCAGAGGGGAGCAAGAAATGGGATTAGGTCCCTGAAGAACACTTCACATAATGTGCTGCTTAGAAACCTGCAGCCATGTCTGAGATGTATGGCCACTCAGCACACCGGCTCTGAGGCAACCAACAGCTTATTCTGACATCAGCTTTGAGATGTGCAATGTTTGTTTTTGTATAATTTTTTCTCACTTCATTTAAGTTAGAAGGAATAGAAACAGTATCTAAATCAAAGTACAGTGACAGACAAGATGGTCATATTCTTGGTTTGTCTCATTGTGTAAATTTGTCTTGGACTGCAGAATTTTGCAACGGGGGGGGGGGGGGGGGGGGGCCTTAGAATTGAAGAAACCCTTTTTGCTTTTAGAGCAGATATTGCTGTTTTTCAGGAAAGGGGCTGTTTTCACAAAAAGTCTTCAATGTGAGAGCTGAGAACATCGCCAAAGTGCCAAGACACCCTGTCATCTCCTCCAGCCTTTCCGCTCAATCCCCTTCAGTTTTTAATCTCCTCTATTCTTTCTCTGGAGGCTGTTTGTGGTGCTACCTTTTTGAACAGCTGTTCTATTTTCTTCAGCACCACATACTTCACAATATGTGTGAACTGCGTGGTGCACTCTCTTCTTTGTGAGAATGAGTGCTGGGGCAGTATGTAACTCCAGCTTGCTAAGAAGTGTGTGGGACAGGTATTAAACAGAATAACTGTTATGGAGGTATGCCAGCAGCAAGTCTGGGGAAAAGGTGGGGTGTGTGTACTGGGGAAAAAGCCAGTGGAGCACACGTAAAATTGGTTTGGGGGGCTGACACTGGCTTCTGGGCCTTGCTAGAAAGAATGCAACTCTACATAAGTATTGCCATACTGGGATAGACCAAAGGTCCATCAAGCCCAGCATCCTGTTTCCAACAGTGGCCAATCCAGGTTACAAGTAGCTGGCAAGATCCCAAAACGGTACCATACATTTTATTTGTATCCTAGAAATAAGCAGTGGCTTTTTCCCCCAAGTCCATTTTAATAATGGCTTATGCACTTTTCTTTTAGGAAGCTACATAAACTTTTTTTTTAAACCCTGCTAAGTCAGCTGCTTTTACTACATTCTCTGGCAACGAATTTCAGAGTTTAATTGCACGTTGTGAAGAAATATTTTCTCCGATTTGTTTTAAATTTACTACTTTGTAGCTTCATTGCATGCTCCCTAATCAAGCGATTGTACTGAGGAAACTTTGCCATGGAAAAATGGAATAAATTTAATTTCTTTGCATTGGTCCCAAAAGCAGCTACTGCAGAAGAGGTGGACATTAGAAAGTTAGTCCTTGAGTCCCCTTAGCGCAATCTGTCTCTAGCAGCATCAGCTTTCTGTTGCCTTTGGATGTGGTTTTGCTTCTGTTGCATGTTTGCATTGGGGGTTATAGCTCTTCGCCTTAGAGGCTGTGTAAGAGGGACAGTACTAGGATGTGGTTGACCAGTGTCGCTTCATACATGGTAGCTGCTGCAGCAGCACTTATGCTGCTCCCTTCCTGTGTGGTTAGTGCTGCTCTGAATAGGATATTCTGAACAGAGTCAAGCTTTGAAGGATGCATTTTTGGTGTGTGGTGAGGTTAAAGATTTCCCCTGTTGTAGCCTATGCTAGGAATTTAAGCCTTTATATGGTGTGCTCCAAAGGCAACCTTTGCACAATGTCACAGAGGCCTGATTGTGTGTTGAGTGGCCCTACTTGGATTGGTGTACTTGGAGTTTACAGCTCTGCACTTGTGCCAGAGAATCCTGTCAGAGATGGACTTTGCCATATAGAGAGCTGATATCTCCTGGCCTTATCTCTCTGCTAGGGCTGGGTGTGGAGCTTTGTGTGTGTGAGAATGAATTCCTGTCATGTTCTCTAGACTGTACCATGAGGGTGGGTGGGGGCTTTAAACTGTAGATAAATGGAATCTCCCTTTTTAAGGATGAGGGGGTAGTGAGGGGTAGGAATCTAGTGATACTTTTATTCTTTATGCTTTTAGCAAAAGTTTTTTTTTTTTTTTTCTTTTTTGCCAGCTGCTCTTTTTACAGATCTTGGAACAATCCATTCAAAGAAACAGGCCTGGGCAACTTTTCTAATGCAATGCAATAATATAACATCAAGATTATATGTGCTTGGTATGTAACTGTTTAATCACTGTCTTGTTCTCATGTCACATACTTTTTCAGCCCCCCTGTGTCTTTTATGTAGGGTTGGAGGAGATGTGAACCATGGCATGCTGGGTCTTTTATTTGCAGGCACAAGATTTCTCCACTTTCTGAACCACTTTCCTGTGTGTAATGTTGGAGGTGGTCAGAGTCCCCTCACCACTCCGTTTCCCTCCTTTTCTGATTTGCTGCTTTACAGAGCCAGGGCTGGGGTTTGGACCCTTGTCGACTAGCATCGTAGAACAGAGTTCAACCTTGGCAGGTTTAATAAGAGATTATGGATTTCCATTACGTTCATTCCCACTATTCCAGGACGAGTGGGTACTTATGTCCATTGACCAGCAGGTGGAGATAGAAAATACAGATTCCTTGTCATCAAGCAGATGCAGCCATTACAGATGGGTTGTGTCCATCAACCAGCAGAGGGAGATAGAGAGCACACTTTTTCAGTGCCTCATACCAGCTTGCTCCACTGCCTCTCTTCAGTATTCTCTATCTCCCCTAGCAGAGTGGCTGCAGCTTCTCCGAGCTCCATCTAAAATCTGCCTGGAGGTTGCTCCTGTGCTTTTGCCAGTTGTTAGCAGGGGTGTTGGAGGCTGTAGCAGCTTCACTTTAAAGGCACATAGGTTCACCCTTTCCCTGCCTTACCCATACCTCCGTGGATGTGGACACATTGCTTAGCTTTCCCTGTCCTTCCCCACCAACAGTGGATGCAGGCACATAGGTTCGCCCTTTCCCTGCCTTTCCCACTCACCTGAGCCTCCGGAGTTCTATTTACCTCTGCTTTCCTCACAGCGTTAAAAAAAAAAAAAAGGAAGAGTTTTTTCCTTGCCCTTTTCTGTGGGACCGGAGCTGTGATACTCGGTCCAGTGAGGTAAGAGTGTTTTCTGACTCCTCCGGGGTGGGCCCGCGATTTGGCGCGAACCACCATTTTGAATTTTACCCCCGTTTTCGGCGATGGCTGCGGAGACAGTAAAGCGCTGTTCCAAGTGTGGCAAGCGCAGATCAGTAGCGAGGCTCTGTAAATCGTGCTGTACAGACGTTAGAGCCGAGCATGGCGAGCAACGATTCTTCGCGCTATGAGCTGGCAGTGGACGCCATTTTGAATTTACCACATGGCGCGACCTCCGCTGAGATGGAGAGTCCTGAGCCCAGGGGGGAGGCCTCGGAGTGAGGCTGATATGAGAGCTACTAACCCCGGCAGAGATCCGGGTGCCCAGGGTAAGTTTTTCTCCCCTGATTTTGTCTTATTAATGCATAAAGCATACATGCTTAAAAGAGCTCTCCCACAAAGCCCTGCAGGGGCCTCTTCTAATGCCCCTCCAGTGGATTCTAGCCTGGGTATGCCCTCTGAGGCGTTATTCCCTGATAATTGGCAGAATATGAAGCACAGAAGGGCTCTTTCCCCTTCAGAGAGTGCTGCACCTCCATTCCCCCCCCCCCCCCCCCACCCCGTGGTCGGGCTGCGAGGATTCGGAGGACTCTGGCAGGCCTTCATGGTCTGAGGAGCCAGAGTCTGGTGCAGAAGTGACTCAGGATCTGGACGATCCCTCCGCGGTGAGGATTTTCCACCGTGGTGAGCTGCCAGCACTTATTTCTGATGCCCTGCAGGCTCTCTCTATTGAGGACCCTGCCAGTGGCACAGCCTCCTCTGTGAGTCCTAGGATGGCTAGTACCAAAAAGCCTGCTCGAGCCTTTCCTTTGCATGACTCCATCCAAGAGCTTATTTCGGCTGACCCAGAGGGACCTTTGAAAGTTTCCAGGGCTATGGGGCAATTATACCCTCTGAGTGAGGAGCATATGGCTTGCTTTGCTATGCCTAAAGTGGATGCCCTAGTCACAGCTGTGACAAAGAGAACTACCCTCCCTGTTGAAGGAGGTGTTGCCCTGACGGATATTCAAGACCGTAGACTGCACTTAAACGGTCATTTGAAATTGCAGGTCTCACTATTCGGGCATCTGCATGCAGTTGTTATGCTGCTAGAGCCTGCCTGGCTTGGTTGCAACAGGCAGTGGAACAGCCCGGTGATGGAGCGGGGCCCTTTTCAGATGTGGCTCCGCAGATGGAGTTGGCCTTGTCCTTTCTTGCTGACGCCCTTTATGATATTGTCAGAGCTTCGGCTAAACACATGGCATTTGGCTATGGCATTGGGCGGCGGATATGGCCTCTAAGCAAAGGTTGGTGAAGTTGCCCTTTCAAGGCCTTCTCCTGTTTGGTGAGGAATTGGAGAAAATTGTGAAGGGCCTGGGTGAGGCTAAACCCCAGCGCTTGCCCGAAGATAGGCCTCGGCCTTCCTCTAAGGGTGCGGCGGTCCACTCCTCTTACAGACCTCACTTCCGTGAAACTCGAAGGTACCGCCCGGGGCATTCTGCTGGGTTCACTTTTCATGCCCGATTTCAGCAGAGGAACTCCTTTCGCTCGGACAAACGTTCCACAGCCACTGGCTCAAGGCCTGAAGTTCAGGGGCAACCCTCTCAATGATGGTGCGCCAGCCCTCTCCTCGAGTCCTGTCATCGGAGGACGTCTTTCCCTTTTTGCCGAGGAGTGGGCCAACATTTCCTCAGATCAGTGGGTCTTGGACCTGATCAAAGATGGTTTCAGAATAGAATTCGACGCCCCTGTAAGAGACGTGTTTGTGGAGTCCCGATGCGGTTCTGCCGCCAAACGGGCGGCGGTAGAGGAGACTTTGCAAGGTCTGATTCAGATAGGGGCTGTGTCCCCGGTACCTCCCACCGAACACGGCTGCGGCCGCTACTCCATCTCTTTGTGGTGCCGCGAAAAGGAGGGTCTCTTCGCCCTATTCTGGACTTAAAAGAATTAAACAAGTCCCTGAGAGTACGGCATTTTCACATGGAAACCCTGCGCTCCGTCATTGTGGCGGTACAGCCAGGAGAGTTTCTCACGTCTCTGGACCTGAAAGAAGCTTACTTGCACATACCAATTTGGCCCCCGCACCAGAAGTTTCTGCTGTTTGCGGTGATGGGAAAGCAGTTTCAGTTCCGGACCTTGCCTTTTGGCCTCGCCACAGCTCCCCGCACGTTTTCAAAGGTTATGGTGGTAGTAGCTGCCTTTCTAAGGCGAGAGGGTATTCGGGTTCACCCGTACCTGGACGACTGGCTCATTCGAGCAAACTCTGCTGCAGAGAGTCAGCATGTAACAGCCAGAGTGGTCTCAGTACTTCAATCTCTGGGCTGGGTTGTCAATTTGGCCAAAAGTCACCTGACCCCCTCGCAGTCTCTAGAATATTTGGGGGCCAGGTTCGACACAGCCTCGGGGTATGTGTACCTACCCGAGCAAAGGCGGTGCAAGCTTCAGAATCAGGTCCGTCTGCTCCTGAGGATGCCCCGCCCGCGAGCTTGGGACATTGTCCAGCTGCTTGGATCGATGACGGCCACCATGGAACTGGTGCCCTGGGCGAGAGCGCACCTGAGACCTCTACAGTATGCTCTACTCCAAAGATGGTCTCCAGTATCTCAGGATTATCAATGCAGACTCTCTTGGCTCCCTGCGGCCCGACTCAGTATGGAGTGGTGGCTCTCAGACAGCATGCTGCGGTGTGGAATGCCGCTGGCGCTCCCCGATTGGTGCCTAGTGGTGACAGATGCCAGCCTGAAAGGCTGGGGCGCACATTGCAATAGGAAGCATGCCCAGAGTCTATGGACACCCGAGTATTCCTGCAGATATGTGCCAAGTGGGGCAAGCCTGTGATGGATCTAATGGCGACAAGCATCAATGCCAAAGTCCCGTGCTTTTTCAGCAGACGGAGAGATCCTCGCTCGGCGGGGTTTGGATGCCTTGGCTCAACCCTGGCCTCCGGGCCTACTGTATGTGCTCCCTCCGTGGCCCTTGTTAGGGCGAGAGCTCCTGCGGATTCGGCTGCATCCAGGAGGAGTGGTTCTCGTCGCCCCAGATTGGCCCAGGAGGCCTTGGTATGCAGACCTCCGACAGATGCTCGTAGAGGATCCCCTTCAGTTACCTCTGATTCCCAACCTGTTGTCACAGGGTTCGGTGACCATGGAGGACGCCGGCCGATTTGGTCTTATGGCCTGGCGATTGAGAGGGCGCAATTGAGACAAAGGCTATTCCAATAAAGTAATTACCACTCTCGTGCAAGCCTGCAAGCGTTCCACTTCCGTGGCTTATGCCAGGATTTGGCGCCAGTTTGAAGTCTGGTGTGCTTCCAAAGAGATCACACCCCTGCGGGCTCCTGTCTCGCCGATTCTGGACTTTTTGCAGGATGGTGTACAAAAAGGCTTGGCCTATAATTCCCTGCGGGTGCAAGTGGCAGCGTTGGCCTCCCTGCGTGGCAAGGTTGAAGGCGTGTCTTTAGCTGCTCATCCAGATGTGGCACGGTTTCTTAGAGGGGTACTTTGGCTCCGTCCTCCCGTGCGTGCACCTTGTCCAGCTTGGAACCTGGGGCTAGTGCTGAAAGCCCTTCAGGGTGCTCCCTTTGAACCGCTTCGGCGTGCTTCAGAGACAGATTTGACACTGAAGGCCATCTTTTTAGTGGCCATTACTTCGGCAAGACGGGCGTCAGAGCTCCAGGCGCTGTCCTGTAGAGACCCTTTTCTGCAATTTTCAGAGTCTGGGGTAACGGTTCGGACCGTGCCTTCCTTCTTGCCTAAGGTGGTGTCAGCGTTTCACCTAAACCAACCTATTTTCTTGCCCTCCTTTGTCAAGGAGGAGTTTCCAGAATCTTTTGGGCAATTGCACCTGTTGGACATGCGCAGGACTCTGCTGCAGTATCTGCGAGTTACTAACTCTTTCAGGACCTCTGATCATCTGTTTGTTTTGCTATCAGGTCCTCGCAAAGGGGCTCCAGCGTCTAAAGCCACTATTGCCCGCTGGCTCAAAGAATCTATCTTTTCAGCTTATTTGCTTGCCGGCCGGCCTCCGCCTGATGCCTTTAAGGCGCATTCCACTAGAGGAATTTCCTCTTCTTTGGCTGAAACTGTAGCACTCTCTCTTCAAGAGATTTGTAGTGCAGCAACATGGGCTTCTAAGCTCTTTTGCCCGACATTACAGGCTGGATGTAGCTGCCAGGAGGGACGCACATTTTGGAGCGTGAGTGCTGGCGTGTGGTGTGGCTTGTTCCCACCCTATGTAGGGATTGCTTTGATACATGCCATCTGTAATGGCTTCATCTGCTTGATGACAAGGAAGGGAAAATTAGGTTCTTACTGTGATAATTTTCTTTCCTTTAGTCATAGCAGATGCAGCCATGATCCCTCCCTGTCTGATTGCTATCTGCTGTAAACTATTTCAGGTTCTGTTCATGTTTCCTGGAGATTCCGTCCTTGGGAGAAAGTCGGAAAACAGTCTTCAGGATTCTTGCTCAATTAAAGGAGGATGACTTAATTCCCTCCAGTTTCATGTTTTGGAGGATGAGTTTATTCCCTCCAGTTTCATGTTTTGGAGGATGAGTTTATTCCCTCCGGGAGGATGTTTCATTCCCTCCATTCTGAGTTAATGCCCTTTGTTGTAGGGCCATCGTTCGCTGTGAGGAAAGCTCATGTTATTCCCATTGCGGTTTGCCATACTGCTTTGGAAGCTTCAAATACTGAAGAGAGGCAATGGAGCAAGCTGGTATGAGGCACTGAAAAAGTGTGCTCTCTATCTCCCTCTGCTGGTTGATGGACACAACCCATCTGTAATGGCTACATCTGCTATGACTAAAGGAAAGAAAATTATCACAGTAAGAACCTAATTTTCCCACTGAGCACCACTACATAGCTCCCTGCTAGCAGCTCAGCTCCTCAATATCTTCTATCTCCAGCAGGTGGATGGACAGACTTCCTCTGTCTCTGGTTCTGAGGCCTTGCTCCTGGTCCAGTTGGTCAACTGGTTCCCGGTTGAGCAGACATACCTTGGTCCCTGCCGTGCCTTCCACCTGGGGTGTTATGCGCCTTTTTCCCTCTGTGTGAGAGGCTGCTCAGCAACCAGTCTGCTCAGAAGATGAGGAGTCGCAGGCAACACAGTGAGTCTGGCAGGCCGGTGCTGCCGCCGTGCCCTGCTCTGAAAGGGGGGTGACTGTGTTCCCGGGTAGCGTGGACCCAGGGTGGTGGGTCCTTTCTACTGTGCTTCAGGCCTTGGGACATCGATGGGAGCACTGTGTGTTGGTGCTACAAAAAGAAAAGAAGTAAAACCATGGCGGAAGTGGAGGAGCAGTTTAATGATTAGATCAGTGGAGTGAGAACCAGGGGAGCCTGGTTGAAATCTCACAACTGCTCCTTGAGGTCTTTGGCAGATACAAACAGACTGTGATTCCACCGAAGACAGAAAACTGCCTAATCTACCGGAATGTTAAAAAAAAAAAAAAAAAAAAAAGAAATTTTGCTTGTTTGTGCTGTGCTCCGGTTAAAAAAAAAAAAGCGTGTGTGTGGCACGGTACGCCACATTTTCCTGCGCAGCGGCAGTCTCTGGCCACGGCACCCCCTGCTTAGTGTGTGACCTGCTGCCCGTCTTGCAGTGAACGGTGTTCTCCTTGGGCCGCTGCACGGTGTGCAATCCGGTTCCCAAGTGGAGGAGCTGATTCGGGGCTTGCACATACAGGGCATACTCAGTCACAGCAGTGCGTTTCTTTCAGCTCTGGTCGCCGGTGCAGGGCCTTGGTGCTTCGCCTCAGAAGGAGGTGGGAATGGCGGCCATTTTGGTTTTGTTTTTTTTTTTGGCAGAAGCGAAGCTCTTGCTCAAGCAGCTGTGTAGGTGGGGGCCCTTCAGGGGGGGGGCCCTGGGTCAGAGCCAACCTTTCGTCTACTCCACCGGGCCTTGGGCTGATGCTAGGAGCCTTTTCTCCAGCAGGCCTGGCAGCTCCGGGGAGAGAGAGGAGATGAGGATCTCCCTGTCTGTTCCCAGGGGATCGCAGCTGCTGCCACGTGGAGATTTAGTCTCAGATTTTGCTGCAGTTGGGCTGCTAGGAGGCGGGCCCCCTGATTTCAGAGGCACTGTGCAGCGCTCCCTTGGGGAATTTCCAGAAGGTAGTCGGGTGGCTAGCCTTATTTAAGAGCCTCAGGGGACCGTCCAGGGTATTTATTCATTCACCTGGACATTCGGGTCCTGCTTGCTGCAAGGTTGGGAGGACCGTTGCCCATCCTTTTTCTCTGGTGCCAGAAGGAGGAGATGTTCCCTTTCCTAAGTTGGACTCGGTGTCTGCAGTCACCTAGAGTACTACCCTCCCGGTGGTTGGCGGCCTTGCCTTGAGAGATCTGCTAGATAGGAAGCTGAAACTGGCTTTCCAGCACACCTTGAGGTGACTGCTTTGGAGCTGCAGGCTTCTATTTGTAGCCCTTTGGTGGCACAGGCCTGTTTGCAGTGACATCAGCAGTCCTTTTTCTCGGGGCAGTCCCAGGCTGCTTGGATGGAGGCGGGCTTAGCCTGTCTGATGGCCACTGTGTGTCAGTTTTTCAGCCACAGGCATGTCTTTGACGCTCTCTGCGAGGCGTCAGTTCTGTCTGCGGGCGTGGGTGGCCGTTGCCACTTCAAAGGCCTGTGTGGTCAGGTTACCCTTTTGAGACATTTCTTTTTAGGAATGATCTCAGCAATTTGGTTCAGGAGCTGGGTGAGTGGGCCCCAGCGTCCTCCAGAAGATGTTCCTCTGCTTGCCTTGTGGGCTCAGCAGGTGCCATGTATCATGACAGCTCCTTGTGTAGGTCTGGTCGTCAGACTTTTGGCCAGAGGGCTCAGTTTCGGGCCCGGCAAGCTTCCTTCCGGGGGACAGAGAGCCGGCAGGGCACTCAGAGTGAGTGGCTGCTGTCTCCCAGCAATCCCAATATAGCCAGGCTGGATGGGCCCTCTGGGCCTACAGGTGGCCGCTTCAGGCCTTTCGGGATGTGTGGTCTACCTTTTTCCTCAGCTCTGGTGGTGGTTATTCTGGGTGATGGCTTTCAGTTGGAGTTCTCTCGGGTAGCTCCTCTCTTCTTACAATCTCCTTGTCGGGGGGGGCCTATGGCAGCTCAGAGCAGAAGCTCAGTTGAGGTGTTGCTGGCCCTTTGGACCATTGTTCCCATCCCTTCCACCGAGCGCAGTCTGGTCGGTTCTCCTCCTATTTTGAGATTCCCAGGAAGATGGGAGCAGTGCAACCCAATTAGGATCTCTAGGGTTCCACCGATGTCCATTTTCTTATGGTGACCCTGAGGTCAGTGCTCCCGTCCGTTCAGAGAGAGAGTTGTGTCTGCTCTTGAGACCAGGGAGGCATAATTACCTTCCCCTCTTGGGACTGCTTCTGCAGTTCTTTTCCAATTCCGGTCCCGACCATTTGGTCTCCTCACGGGCCCGGGGACCTTTTTCCTAGGTTGTGTGTGTAGTGGTCTTTCTGTGGAGACGGAGGTTTAGTTTCCTCCTGCACTTGGACAGCTGGCTAATCCGAGCCTCCTCTTCCCAAGCCTGTGTAGAGACTCCAACAATGGTTCGCCTCCTGTTTTGTGTTTTTCTGGTTTAGGTGTTCAATTTCAGTGGGGGCGGCTGGCGCCAGCACACCAACTTTTAAAGCATCTAGGTGTTCTTTTCGATTCACTGTGAGCTCGAGTGTTTCTCACAGAGGGACGGTGCTTTTAAGTTAGCCCACTGGATTCTTTGCTTCTGCTTTGTACCCAGCTTCCAGCCTGGGATTTTGTGCAACTACTTGGTTCTGTGACAGTGGCCCTGGAAGTGGTACCTTACCCTCGGATGCGGCCAATTTATAGGGCCCTGTTCAGCTCCTGGTCTCCGTTTTCAGAGGGTTACGGCCTCTGGCTTCTTTGCCCCTGGCGGTCAGACAGACCTGAGGTGGTTGTGGCTTCACCAGTCGTTGACCCTAGGGAAGTCCTCCCCGCTCTTGCATTGGGAAGTGGGGTCTACGGTTGACAGTTTCTTGGGCTCTGGGGGGCCCTTTGCAGGGGTCCCCAGGCATGGCTCTTGGTTTCCAGTAGAGGTGCATTGGCCCTCTGGAGCTGTGAGGGGTGCGCTAAGCTCTGAAGGCTTTTGCCCCACTGTTGGGAATGCTTTGGTTTGGGCCTTTTCGGACATTACTATGGCACTAGCCTCTTCTAGCTGGGGGGGACTCCTAGCAGTCTGCTGGCTCTGGAGCCCAACTGGTTAATGGCCGGGGCAGAGAGATACCTGTTGTGCCTTTCGGAGGTTTTGAGGGGTCCCTCTTGTGGGGACCAACCTTCTTAGTAGGCATGCTCAGACTTCCAGCGATTGGGAGCTGTCGGTCGAGCCGTTACAGCTGCTGATGTGTCTCTGGGGCTTGGTTCTCCTGGCCTATTCTTGTGTCACTGTTCCTTGGTTCTTCAGCCGTCACAGGGAAGAGGACTCTCTGGGTTTGGACACCCTGCTGCGTTTGTGTTTGAGTGAGGGACTCCTGTACGCCTTCCCCTGTGCCGAAGTTAGGCCGGGAGTAGGGCAGAGTGGGAGACCTTCGGGATACAGTGCTCCTGTTCTCCAGCCTGGACACGGCTCCAGTGCTATGCAGATCTTGTGAAGCTCCTAGTTGGGGAGCTAATGCGATACCTCAAGTTCGAGGTTCTTCTGTTAGGGCCTGGTGGTCATGGAGGATTTGTCTCCCTTTGGTCTTATGGCCTGGCCCTTGAGAGGGCTCGGCTGAGGAAGAAGGATTATTGCTTTCAGTCCTGGCTTCCCTGCTGCAGGCTAGGAAGCGCTCTTCCTTGGTGCCTGCCAGTACTTTGCTTCCTCCCTGGGCTACTTCCTGGCATTTTTGCGGGAGGGAGTATCGAGGGCTAGCAGTGGGTTCCAGTGGTAGCCCTGGCTTGCTTTCAGGGTTGTTGGCAGACCTCTTCTTTAGCAGCTCTTCCGGTTGTGATTCATTTTCAGAGAGGTGTGCGTCGCTTACGCTGCCCTTCACGTGCCTTTTCCGAATGGGATTTTATGCTGGTCTTTCGGGTGCTGTAGAACTCGATGTTGTTAGGGCACTTCCGTTGGCCTGTTGCTTTCTGCAACTTCAGGTTCCTTCTTAGTACCCTTTCTCCATGTTTGTTTCGGAGGTGGGGTCCTGTTTTGGGCAGTACCGTCCTCCTTGCCCGAGTGCTTGTTGGTTTCTTTTTATTTAGTAGTCTATATGCCTCTTGCAGGCTTCTGAACTTTCACAGGGCTCTCTTGTGTTTTTTCGAGGTTCTCGATATTTCCGCCTTTTATATAGACCTTTTGTGCAGTTTGGTAAACAGCAGTTGGGTCTCGTGGCTTCCAAGGCTTCCTTTGCCCGGTGGGTGAAGGTGGCTGTGGTCTCTGCTTGTATTCTGGGAGGCTTTTCTTGTGTTGGAAGGCACACTTTCCTGGGAGTGTGACTACGTCTTCGGCAAAGGCTTTGTTGTCTTCTATAATGTTTGTAGGGCAGAGGCATGGGCTTCTCTGCTTTTCTTCAGTAGCATGATGGTATAGCGGGGGCCACGCAGGCAGCGGCTGCATTTGGGGTGTCAATTTTGCTTGTGGTAGGTTCGGCTTCCCACCCTTGTAGGGATAGCTTTTGAACATCTCACTCGTCCTGGAATAGTGGGAATGAATGTAATGGAAGGAGAAATGAAGACTTACCTGATAATTTTCTTTCTATTAGTTCTTCACACTATTCCAGGAGCCCTCTCGTGGTTCGATGCCCTGATTGGTGGCTCTGTGTAGGGTCTTTGTATCCTGTTTTCCAGGGACCTTGTCTTCGGATGGTTCTTGGGGCTGGATGTGTTGGTTGCTGACCATGCGCATGATTGGTTGGTCGTTCTTTCTTCCTTGCTTGAGGACTGATACTGAGGAGCTGAGCTGCTAGCAGGGAGCTATGTAGTGGTGCTTGGTTCTGTATTTTCTATCTCCACCTGCTGGTCGATGGACATAACTACCTACTCGTCCTGGAATAGTGTGAACAGCTAATGGAAAGAAAATTATAAGGTAAGTCCTAATTTCTCCATCTGTAGTAAATGGAGTATTCTGTTAATGAGATGCACTGTGGGAGAAATGCACAGAATCTTACCAAAGCCTAACCCTGAACCATTTCAACTGCGTTGCAGGGTTCAGGAGTTTAATTGAAGAAAGGGTGGGAATATATTTAAGTAACTTTAAGCATTACCCAGCAACTTTTTAGGATTGAAGAAAAGGTGGTGTTTTTTAAAATAAATCTTTTGTATTGGCTATTTTGTCCTTTTTATTTTTTTTGTTTCCTCTCTTTAAATTTGGTTCCTTTTTCCTCTGCCCTTGGCGGAGGGGAGAGGAAGGGATGAATAGTCTTTCTTTGTTCCCCACCCTTTCTCTCTTCTGCTGATAGCTTTTTGCAACAGTTCCCTTTCGCTGGTCTGTTTTTACCAGCAGCAGCCGTTGCTTGCTGACCTTTTGTTGGGCACTAGGCCAAATGTTTTGGGTGCTGGGGTGACCAAATGCTTGGAATTTTTTTCCAGCTCTTGAGGCTTCATATTTTTCTTCCCCCCCCCCCCCCCCAATTTCTTTGAAAGCTGCTGCCCCCCAGCTGTTTCCTGGCCTCCCCGGAAGACAGGCCTGGCAACAACAGAAACTCTTAGTAGCACTTGAGAGTCAGAGGGAATCTGTGAGAGCATCATTCAGCACTGCTTCATTTTATGAATGATCAGGACTGCCTTGGTAGTAGCAGCTGCCATTCTCCTTTTCTCTTAAGATTGAACTTGCCTGATCCCAGTCCTCCCTTCCAGGTATTTATTTTATTTTATGCAGAACTTATAAGCCCGCTAATACCAGTGCATGTCACTGTGGGTTACAAAATAAGAAATTTAACACAATTTTCAGAATAAAATATAAAACCATAAAATATTCATGATAAAATGATTCAAAAGATTGAAACTAAAAGCAGCAGTTGTACCAGGAAGTCTGGCCTTAAAATACTAAAATTAAAATAACATGTAGGGAGAGTAAATAGAATCAAGATACCCCCCCCCCCCCCCCCCCCCGTTTACTAAGCCACGCTAATGCTGACGCAACCCATTCACTTTGGGCTGTATCGGCATTGCCGTGCAGCAGCCACTAGCCCGGCTTAAACAGGGTGGTAAATATGTGGCATTGTGGACAGAGTTTAATTTATTGGTATACTAGTGAAAAAGGCCCGTTTCTGACAGAAATGAAACGGGCGCTAGCAAGGTTTTCCTCGGAGTGTGTATGTTTGAGAGAGAGTGAATGTGTGTGTGTGAGAGAGAGAGAGTGAGACTGGGTGCGAGTGTGTGTGTGAGAATCAGTGTGTGCCAGGGGCCCCCTCCCTCCGAGTTCCAGGGTCATTCCCCCCTGCCTCCGAGTTTCAGGGTCCCCCTCCCAGTTCCAGGGTCCCTCCCCCTCCCTCCCAGTTCCACGGTCCTGTCCCCTCCCTGCTTGTTGGAGGGGGGGGTGGGGGTTGCTATTTGCTGTCAACCTAAGGAGACACTGCTTCTGGCGTCCAGCAGCTAAGTCCTGTCCTGACCCACAGGCAGCTGGAGCTCCCTCATACTCTTTCAGTGATGCACATTGACAGGCAACGGTGGGGCTGATGCAGCCAGGGGCACTTACCTGGATAAACTTTGTATTGTTGACAAATAATCTGAAAATACAGAGTTTAAAATTGCTGTTTCTACCAGGTAGAATAATTTTAAAAGCTGTTTTAGTGATATTTAATTTGGATTTCATGATATTTATATGTACAGATGGGTAGCTTTCAAATAAATTAAAAAGGTGTGCAGTAAGAAACCAAAAACCTTTTGTCTTTTACCTGTTAAGGCGCAGTTTATCCAGTAGAAACAGCTTTAGACGTGTTTAGATGGAAGAAGAAAAAAACCCGACAATATGGATCAGCAGCTCCTAGGTGTGCATGGTTTTGAGTGTATGGGAATGACGGCTGTGTTGGGGCGTGGAAACAGAGATTAACCAATGGGCTTCCTTGCTTACATTGTAGTTGATTGGGTCACTTCCACTCATGTGTAGTAATCGTCCTGCTGCATGGCCAGAGTCTGAGAGGAGAGGGGGTGTGGCAGAACGGTGTGGGGGACGGGGTGCAGCGGCGATTTTGTTTGGTTTTGAGTGTATGGGAATGACGGCTGCGTTGTGGAGTGGAAACAGAGATTAACCAATGGGCTTCCTTGATTCGTTGAGTGTCATTGCTCCGCCCTCGACGTCATCAAATTTGACGCGAGGGCGGGGCAGACACTCATGGGCAAACCGGATATCTACACCACCACAAAGGGAGACGTTTCCGGCTTGCAGGTGAGGCTTCAATAGAACGTTGGAGGTCCGTTTTATATAGATAGATTCTTATTTTCCTTGTTTATCATTTGTCTTTGCTGTAATCAAGTTACGGTAGTTGCTTGTAAATATTCTGAATAATTCTAAAAAAAAAAAAAATAGTAAAATGGGACCAACCAACGCTTGCAGTTTCTAGGATCATAAATTGAATGAATGTGCTGGTTTAAAAAGTTTATTCCATTTCGTTACTTTCCACTATTTCGTTACTTTCCACTATTTCAGTCTGTGTGGACTGTGTCCATCGACCAGCAGTGGAGATAGAAAATACTGGAGAGCTAGGCTGGATGAGTATACATGGGACAGCTCAGTTCTGAGTTTTCTATCTTCAGGTGGATGGACATGCTTTTCTGCTCCTGGGTCCGGTTAGTCAACTGGTCTCCCAGTCGAGCTTGGTGGGAGTCATATCTGGTGGTTCCAGGTCCCTGCACTCTCTTGCTTTCACCTCTGCTCTCTACTGCTGCCTAGCCTGACAACCTTGAAGCTGGGGAAAAAAGAAAAAAGCAGCCCCCCTTCCCCCCCCCCCTTTTTTTTTTTTTCATCGCAGCAGCTTCCTGGGACATATAAGTACATAAGTATTGCCATACTGGGAAAGACCAAAGGTCCATCGAGCCCAGCATCCTGTTTCCAACAGTGGCCAATCCAGGTCACAAATACCTGGCAAGATCCCAAAAATGTACAAAACATTTTATACTGAGTGGAGGAGTGGCCTAGTGGTTAGGGTGGTGGACTTTGGTCCTGGGGAACTGAGGAACTGAGTTTGATTCCCACTTCAGGCACAGGCAGCTCCTTGTGACTCTGGGAAAGTCACTTAACCCTCCATTGCTCCATGTAAGTCGCATTGAGCCTGTCATGAGTGGGAAAGCGTGGGGTACAAATGTAACAGAAAATAAAAATAAAATACTGCTTATCTCAGAAATGGTGGATTTTCCCCAAGTCCATTTAATAATGGTCTATCGACTCTTCCTTTAGGAAGCCGTCCAAACCTTTTTTAAACTCCGCTAAGCTAACCGGAGTTTAGCAGGCAGTGCTGGTTTGTGCTTATGGGAAGCTCCAGGTCAGCCCCTGCTGCGAGTTGAGAGGTGTCTCGAGACAGAGTAGGCTAGGGGAGCCTTCCTTGAAACCACGGTTGAGCACTAGTTGCTGGTTTTAAGAAACCCCCAAAAACGTGATGTTGCTCACCTAGCGGATGCTGCCTGGGTCGGTGGTTTGCTGCCAGCAGGGCACTTGGAGGCGCGTAGCTGTTTGTAGCCTCCCCATCGCCGCAGGATTGCTTTTTCCTCTGTTAAAAAAAAAAAAAAAAAGCAGCAGTGCAAGCATTGTTTACACCTGTGGGGGGGGGGGGGGGGGTCCTTCTGTTGGGCAAGGACCACGGAGGCTGGGAGCAGATCCCCTCTGGCGCCTCTGTTTGCTCCTGGCCTGGGATTTTTCAGGGTTATGGTTGAGCAGCTGCTCCCCTCATTGGTTGCTATTCCTCCGCCTTGGGCGGTGCTGGGTCAACGCTGGGGTCAGTCACAGTGGTGCTGGGGCCATGTCCCTGACCTATTTGCCTGTCCTCCTTTCTTTGCTCTGGGCCGGAGGAAGATCTGGGGTATGCCTTGGAGGGCTGGCGTGTAACTAGTGCTTTTAGTTAAAAAAAAAAAAAAAAAAGCACCCCACTAGATGCCTTGCGGGCTAGGCCACTTGGCTCTTTCCGGCACTTTGAGTTCCTTGGGAGGTTTCCATGCTCCTGGAGGTTTGGGCTGCGGGATCCCTTCGGCTCCTAGGTCAGCCCTATGCCTTCCTCTTGGGGCCACTGTAGGTGCCGGTGCCTTTTCATATGCTGTCTTTGTACTGTCTTCTTGGGCTGCAGTAATCGCACCAGGGCTTCAGCTTCTTGTGGTCTTCTCTTTAGACTTAATGCTTCTCAGGTGTGAGTGGAGCATCAGAGGTACTTTTGCTTCGTTGCAGGGTTCTCTGGCCGCAGACCTCTTCGCTTCAGGGTGGAGACTGTAGCTTCTGGATGTTCTTTTCTTGTGTGTCTCGGCTGCAACAGCCACTTCTAGTCTGCAGGGCAGATTTCTCTGTTGCACAACTGGGATGGTATTCTCTCTCGGGGGTGGTAGTTGTCTCCTGGGTCTCTCTGGCACAACAGTCTCTCTCTTTCGGAGTGGCAGATGCCTTCTTGATTTCACAGCTGTGGCAGTCTCCTGGGCGCAGCTTCAGCAGTTTCCTCTCTGCAGAGTTGTAGATGCCTCTGGGGCTTCAGGGCTGCAGCTGTGGCAGTCGCTGCTGAGTTGCAAACATTTCTTGGACCTCTTAGCCGCAGCAGTCTGCAGAGTTGCAGGTGCCTCCCGGGCTTCCCAGCTATGGCAGCCTCCTCTTCAGAGTTGCAGGCGCCTCCCGGGCTTGCCTTTTAAGGCACTTTTTTTTCTTCAGAGTGGTAATCGCCTTTGGGCTTCTCAGAAGCAATAGCTTCCTCTCTTCAGACTTGCAGTCCGCTTTGGTAATCCTTAATCTTGGGAGTCTCCCTTCCTGGAGTTCATTGGCTGCCTTCTCCAGGGGTTGCCTCTTGAGGGCTGCACACAGCTCTGGAGGTCCTTGCCGTTTTCAGTCTCCTCTATGGAGTTTCGGTCCATGCTCTGAGGTATGGAGGTCCCAGCTTCCGTGGTCGCAGCTATTCAGCATTGGTGCCATGGGTGGTTTTTTCTCGCCTACAGGCCTCCCAGCTGTGTGCAGTTGGCTCCAGTAGTTCGCAGCCATGAATGCGGTGGTCTGCTCTCTATGGAGTGGCGGACTTTGAGCTGCTGGAGGTTTTCAGCTTCAGCAGGCTGGCTCATGCCACTACGGCGCCTGGCTTGGGCTTCTGTCGACACTTGGTGGAGCGCTTTGCCTTGAGATTCTACAGCTAAGGCTGTTGGTGAGGTGGTTCTGTCTGATGCTTGGTGTGATCCTTCCTAGATGATGGGGCTGGGGTCGTGGCTCCTGGAGAGAGGGCATATCTGCGTCCATGGTGGGTGATTCCCAGTCTCCCAGGGTTTAAGCCGGCGGTGGCCTTGGGGGTTGATTTGCCAGTCAATAGGGCACTACCTCCTATCCCATGTGGTTAGTAGGGACGATTACTTCGGCTGTCTCTGTGTTGGATGGCAGCATCCTGGGTGGCATTTTGCCTCATTGGCCTGGTCTTTTTTTGCAGAGCAGCAACATGGTTGCTGTATGCATTTGCTAGGCTTCTCGGGTGGATTTTGTGGCAGTTTAGCGACGGCGTTCAGGGCAGCGATTCTCCAGGTGGAAGATATGTGGAATGCCGTCCGCAGGAGGTGGTGGAGATTAAAACAGTAATGGAATTCAAACATACGTGGGATAAACACAAAGGAATCATGTTTAGAAGGAATGGATCTACGGAATCTTAGTGGAGATTGGGTGGCAATGCCGCTAATTGGAGAGTTAAACCAGTGCTGGGCAGACTTCTGCGGTCTGCGCCCTGATCGTTGCTGAATAGATATGGATGGGTTGGAGTGTAAATTTTAAGGGACTTTGTCGTTAGCTTCAGAACTTTTAGTACAGGAACAGTGCTGAGCAGACTTTTACGGTGTGCCCTGAGAAAGGCAGCAACAAGTCAAACTTGGGTATACATATAAAGTATCTCATACCATGTAAAATAAGTTTATCTTGGGCAGACTGGATGGACTGTTCAGGTCTTTGTCTGCTGTCATTTACTATGTTAGTCTTTGAGTGGATAGTCAGGTCTCAAGACAGACGATATAAAGTCAGCCGATATGGGTTGTGGTGTAGCAGTGACAGGCAGAATTTAAAATCAGAAAGGAAGTTGCAGCCACATCTGGGATGTATGGCCTCTTGAGCGCACTGACCATGGGAGTGAGCAAACACCTTTTTCCGGTCTTAGTCAGTGGAAGTTTGGTGTCCAACCTCTGATTCAAGCCACCTGCCCTTTTATCTGAGTTCTCTCAAGCCAGACATTGGTCTTTACCTAGTAACAGTGAGTAGGCAAGAGGGGTGTGGGCTTCCAAGAAGGGCTAGAGAGATTAGTTTCTTCTCTGGTGATTGTGGAGGAGACGGTGGCCTCTCCAGGAAAGAATGCGGATGCCTCGTCTTAGAGGGAACATGGATGCTAGGAATGTGCTTGTTTCCCAGAATGGAGTGGATTTATTTTTAGTTTGTGGTCTAGTGCCACTGTGATGAGAACAGATAAAGGGAGGGGGAATGGAAAGGGGGCAGGAAAGAGAAACTTTTTATATAAAGCAAGGGATGTGAATAAGGAGAAATCTGCTCTGCAGGTTCCAATCCAGAGGCTTGGACACGAATCTTTGTATTCCTAACACTGATTGTTATCATATGGTTTGCCCAGAGCTGGCTGTGGGGGGTGGGGTGAGGATTAGGGTGTGGAGGAGTGGTGATGGACATAGCACTATTGAGCCCATTGGTGCTATGGCAGAAATGCCACTGAAATGCCTCCCTTAGTGCCCCCAACCCAACTGGCATGCAAGAACAATGCACAACAGAGACTGCTCTTCTCTTCCTCTATTACTCCATGGCCAGCAGACAGAGCCACACGGCCAGTTTCACAAAATGAACTACAAGATCTAGAGCTAATTGAGAGACTGGCACCATGTGGTTCAGGAAACTGACACTTCTTTAAGCACCACTCTTCCTCCTGGCCACCCAAGAAAATGGATGACTGGCTGGCTAGAATGCTTGGTGGATTGGAGGGGGGGTGGGGGCGCAGGAAGACCAGACCAGAGCACCAGAAATCAAGGAGGGCAGAGTGTTCCAGAGCTGATTAGGGCAGAGGAAAATGGGAGGAGTACTTTCTGAGAATGAGGGGAAGTGGATGTGTCTAGGTGTGGAGAGCTCTCTGGGGACTGAGGAGAGAAAAGACTGGACCCTAGAATGGGAGAGCTGGTGAGAGACAGGAAGATTCCACTGTGGATGAGGTGTGCACATCAAGGAGAGAGGGGACCAGGGAAAACTGGTTTAGGGGCAAAGGAGACGAGGGGCAGGACTGGGAACTGAAGGAAAAAAAATTGGATAGGAGAAAGGACTGGGAAAAAAAATTGGATAGGAGAGACGACTGGTTCTACAATATTGCTGATATACAATTATATTGTAAACTAGTATAAAAGGCCCGTTTCGGTAGGCAATGAAACGGGCGCTAGCAAAGTAATCCCCCCACCCCGCAGCGTCCCTCCTGTCTCCCCTGCCCCCCTGCAGCCACCCATCTGGTCTCAGGACCCCCTCCCCACCAACCCTCCTCTGCCCCTGCAGCCACGCATGTGCAGCAGTCCTCTTCTCTCCCTTGCTTCCCCTGCAGCCACCCGTGTCCAGCGACCCTCCTCTCCTTTCCCCTTGCCCCCCCCCCTGTAGCCACCCATGTCCAGCGACCCTCCTCTCCCCCTGCCCCCCCTGCAGCGTCCTTTCTGTCTCCCCTGCCCTCCCCTGCAGCCACCCATCTGGTCTCAGAACCCCCTCCTCACCTCCTTCTTCCCTGCCCCCCCTGCAGCCATCCATGTCCAGCGACCCTCCCCTCCCCCTCGGCGCATCATCCAAGCCCCTACCCCCCCCCCCCTTTGGGCACATCAACCCCCTCGCCACCCACAGCCGCCAATACTAATGCTGTCCGGCTGCTGCTGCTGCGTCTCCTGTTGAGCAGCAGCGGCCGGTACAAAAAGAAAAAAGCCAAAAAAAGATTTTAAACCTGAAACGCGGCTCCGTAGACAGCCATCTGGCATTGGCTGTCATCTCTGCAGCCGCTCCTCCTCTCCCCTCTGACGTCGCTGCGCTCCTCCGGGGTCTTCCTGCAGGGGCAGTGACGTGGAGGGGAGAGGAGGAGCGGCTGCAGTGATGACAGCCAATGCCAGATGGCTGTCTACGGCGCCGCGTTTCAGGTTAAAAATCTTTTTTTGCCTTTTTTTTCTTTTTTTTTACCGGCTGCTGCTGCTCCACAGGAGAAGCAGCAGCGGCCGGACAGCATTAGTATTGGCGGCTGCAGGTGGCGAGGGAGTTGATGTGCCCAAGACGGGGGGGGGGTAGGGGCTTTGGTGATGCGCCGGGGGGAGGGGCGGGTGCTGCGCCGAGGGGGGGGGCACTGAGAGCTGATTGGTAGGCAGGGGGAGGAGTACCCCCCTGCCTGGCTCACGGTTTTGCAGGGCAGGGGCTTGGGTGTTACGCCGAGGGGGGGCACTGACAGCTGTTTCCCAGGCAGGGGGAGGAGTAGGGAAACACGCTCCATGTGTTTCTCCGAGGACAAGCAGGCTGCTTGTTCTCACGACTGGGGTGACGTCCGCGGCAGCCCCCACCAACCGGAAAGAAGCTTCGCGGGACGGTCGGCACGCAGGGCACGCCCACCGCGCATGCGCGGCCGTCTTCCCGCCCGTGCGCGACCGCTCCCGCCAGTTCCTTTTTTTCCGCGACTGGAGAGAGTTGTGCTTCTGCCACTCTCTCTGTTTCAGCCGCCGGATTTTTCGACCGCGTTTACGCGGATCGTAGCTTCGGATTACCGTTCGGTTTTCCTTTTTTTCTTGTTCGTTAAAAAAAAAAAAAAGAAAATCTCTGCGCGTGTGGAGCACGCGCTCCCCTTTTCCCTCGCTTCCAGCGGGGACGCCACATTGCGGCCTAGTGGTCGCTCGGTCGTTTATCTTTTCGTGGTGTGATTTTAGCCACCATTGACGACTTTGACTTCGCCGACGCGATTTTTCCGTCGATGTCCTCGAAGGTCCCGAGTGGATTTAAAAAGTGTGGTCGCTGCGGCCGGCCGATCTCGCAGACCGACACCCACGCTTGGTGCCTCCAGTGCCTCGGGCCGGAGCACAATCTCAAGTCGTGTGCTCTGTGTCTCGGTCTCCGGAAACGGACTCAGGTTGCGAGGCAAGTTCTGCGGGACCGTCTTTTTGGAACTTGCGCCGGCCCCTCGACGTCGACCTCGACGGCATCGGTATCGAAGGCCGGTTCTTCGGTACCGGTATCGATGCCCGAGACATCGGCACCGATGGCAGCGACCCCAGGAGAACAGGTCCCGTTGGCCCGCCGGTCCGCCGGTGAGAGTGGGGTTGAGAGGCCGCGTGGGCAGTCGGCCCCGGTCACTCCCTCAGCTCGTGAGCCACGGGACCGACCCCTGTCTGACCCGGTGCCTCGAGACCGAGGGGGATCGACCTCCTCCTCCTCCATGCCCTCCGGCGCCGGTGACGTGCATCGAAAAAAGGATAAGAAGCGTCGTCACCGGACGCCCTCGGTGCATCCCGAAGAGGAGTCGACGCCGAAGCGTCATCGTCGAGAGGAGAGGTCTCCGTCGGTTGTGGAGGTACCGACGCGTCGGGGTTCCGGCACCTCGGTGCCGTCTCCTGGCTCCCAGCAGCTTCCGGCACCGACACCCTTACCGGCCCCACCGCCTTTCCCGGCAGCGGGCCTGGACGAGTGCCTCAGAGCCATCCTTCCGGGGATCCTGGAAGGGCTGATGCGCCAGGCTGTGCCGGCCCCGGGGGTGCTTGCGCCCTCGGCGCCGATGACTGTGGCGCCGGCGAGCTCTAGCCCGGCGCCGGGGCTGTCGACACCGCCGCCGCTTGCGGTGCCGGTCTCGACTGCCACGCAGGTGGAGTCCCCGTCGACGTCGATGGAGGGAGCTCCGTCCCCGCCGGCGCGGGAGTCCACCGCTCGACGACACCGAGACCTCGGTGCCTCGACGTCGAGCCGGGCCCGGTACAGGACTCAGCTACATGAGCTAATGTCCGATACCGAGGATGAGGACTCGTGGGGGGAAGAGGAGGACCCGAGATATTTCTCCTCAGAGGAGTCTACGGGCCTTCCCTCGGACCCCACGCCTTCACCGGAGAGGAAGCTCTCACCTCCTGAGAGTCTCTCCTTTGCCTCCTTTGTGCGGGATATGTCTATCAGCATTCCCTTCCCCGTGGTCTCTGTGGAAGAGCCGAGGGCCGAGATGCTCGAGGTCCTCGACTATCCATCACCACCTAGAGAGTCCTCCACGGTGCCGCTGCACAATGTCCTGAAGGAGACGCTGCTCCGGAACTGGGTGCGACCATTAACTAACCCCACCATTCCCAAGAAAGCAGAGTCCCAGTACAGGATCCACTCTGACCCAGAGCTCATGCGGCCCCAATTGCCCCATGACTCAGCGGTCGTGGATTCTGCTCTCAAGAGGGCACGGAGTTCGAGGGATACCGCCTCGGCGCCCCCGGGGCGGGAGTCTCGCACTCTGGACTCGTTTGGGAGGAAGGCCTACCAATCCTCCATGCTCGTGACCCGCATCCAGTCATACCTGCTCTATATGAGCATTCACATGCGGACCTATGTGCAACAACTGGCGGACCTGGTCGAGAAGCTCCCGCCGGAGCAGTCCAGGCCTTATCAGGAGGTGGTCAGGCAGCTGAAGGCGTGCAGAAAGTTCCTGTCCAGGGGTATTTTTGACACCTGTGACGTGGCATCTCGTGCTGCGGCCCAAGGTATAGTGATGCGCAGGCTCTCATGGCTGCGTGCCTCTGACCTGGACAACCGCACCCAGCAGAGACTGGCTGACGTCCCTTGCCGGGGGGATAACATTTTTGGTGAGAAGGTCGAGCAGCTGGTGGACCAACTGCATCAGCGGGAAACCGCTCTCGACAAGCTCTCCCACCGGGCGCCTTCAGCATCCACCTCAGCAGGTGGACGTTTTTCCCGGGCCCGGCAGGCTGCACCCTATTCTTTTGCAAAGCGTAGGTACAACCAGCCGGCCCGAAGGCCTCGTCAGGCACAGGGACAGCCCCAGCGCGCTCGTTCCCGTCAACAGCGTGCGCCTAAGCAGCCCCCTGCGCCTCCACAGCAAAAGCCAGGGACGGGCTTTTGACTGGATCCACGGGAACATAGCCGCCCTCAAAGTGTCCGTACCGGACGATCTGCCGGTCGGGGGGAGGTTAAAATTTTTTCACCAAAGGTGGCCTCTCATAACCTCCGACCAGTGGGTTCTCCAAATAGTGCGGTGCGGATACGCCCTGAATTTGGCCTCCCTGCCTCCAAATTGTCCTCCGGGAGCTCTATCCTTCAGCTCCCATCACAAGCAGGTACTTGCAGAGGAACTCTCCGCCCTTCTCAGCGCCAATGCGGTTGAGCCCGTACCACCCGGGCAGGAAGGGCAGGGATTCTATTCCAGGTACTTCCTTGTGGAAAAGAAAACAGGGGGGATGCGTCCCATCCTAGACCTGAGAGGCCTGAACAAATTCCTGGTCAAAGAAAAGTTCAGGATGCTTTCCTTGGGCACCCTTCTGCCAATGATTCAGAAAAACGATTGGCTATGTTCCCTGGATTTAAAGGATGCATATACTCACATCCCGATACTGCCAGCTCACAGACAGTATCTCAGATTCCGCCTGGGCGCACGGCACTTTCAGTATTGTGTGCTGCCCTTTGGGCTCGCCTCCGCCCCACGAGTGTTTACGGAGTGCCTCGTGGTGGTGGCGGCGTACCTACGCAGGCTGGGAGTGCACGTGTTCCCATATCTCGACGATTGGCTGGTCAAGAACACCTCGGAGGCAGGAGCCCTCCGGTCCATGCAGTGCACTATTCAACTTCTGGAGCTGCTGGGGTTTGTGATAAATTACCCAAAGTCCCATCTCCAGCCATCCCAGTCTCTGGAATTCATAGGAGCGCTGCTGAATACCCAGACGGCTCAGGCCTACCTTCCCGAAGCGCGGGCCACCAATCTCCTGGCCCTGGCTTCGCAGACCAGAGCGTCTCAGCAGGTCACAGCTCGGCAGATGTTGAGACTTCTGGGTCATATGGCCTCCACAGTTCATGTGACTCCCATGGCTCGTCTTCACATGAGATCTGCTCAATGGACCCTAGCTTCCCAGTGGTTCCAAGCCACCGGGAATCTAGAAGATGTCATCCGCCTCTCCACCAGTTGCCGCACTTCACTGCTCTGGTGGACCATCCGGACCAATTTGACCCTGGGACGTCCATTCCAAATTCCGCAGCCTTCGAAAGTGCTGACGACGGATGCATCTCGCCTGGGGTGGGGAGCTCACGTCGATGGGCTTCACACCCAGGGTCTGTGGTCCCTCCAGGAAAAGGATCTACAGATCAACCTCCTGGAGCTCCGAGCGATCTGGAACGCACTGAAGGCTTTCAGAGATCGGCTGTCCTACCAAATTATCCAAATTCGGACAGACAATCAGGTTGCAATGTATTACGTCAACAAGCAGGGGGGCACCGGATCTCGCCCCCTGTGTCAGGAAGCCGTCGGGATGTGGCGTTGGGCGTGCCGGTTCGGCATGCTCCTCCAAGCCACATACCTGGCAGGCGTAAACAACAGTCTGGCCGACAGACTGAGCAGAGTCATGCAACCGCACGAGTGGTCGCTCCATTCCAGAGTGGTACGCAAGATCTTCCGAGAGTGGGGCACCCCCTCGGTGGATCTTTTCGCCTCTCAGACCAACCACAAGCTGCCTCTGTTCTGTTCCAGACTTCAGACACGCGGCAGGCTAGCGTCAGATGCCTTTCTCCTTCATTGGGGGACCGGCCTCATGTATGCTTATCCTCCCATACCTTTGGTGGGGAAGACCTTACTGAAGCTCAAGCAAGACCGCGGCACCATGATTCTGATAGCGCCCTTTTGGCCCCGTCAGATCTGGTTCCCTCTTCTTCTGGAGTTGTCCTCAGAAGAACCGTGGAGATTGGAGTGTTTTCCGACTCTCATTTCGCAGAACGACGGAGCGTTGCTGCACCCCAACCTTCAATCCCTGGCTCTCACGGCCTGGATGTTGAGGGCGTAGACTTCGCTGCGTTGGGTCTGTCTGAGGGTGTCTCCCGGGTCTTGCTTGCCTCTAGGAAGGATTCCACTAAAAAGAGTTACTTTTTCAAGTGGAGGAGGTTTGTCGTTTGGTGTGAGAGCAAGGCCCTAGAACCTCGCTCTTGCCCTGCACAGAACCTGCTTGAATACCTTCTGCACTTATCAGAGTCTGGCCTCAAGACCAACTCAGTAAGGAATCACCTTAGTGCGATTAGTGTTTACCATTATCGTGTGGAAGGTAAAGCCATCTCTGGAGAGCCTTTAGTCGTTCGATTCATGAGAGGCTTGCTTTTGTCAAAGCCCCCTATCAAGCCTCCTACTGTGTCATGGGATCTCAACGTCGTCCTCACCCAGCTGATGAAACCTCCTTTTGAGCCACTGAATACCTGCCATCTGAAGTACTTGACCTGGAAGGTCATTTTCTTGGTGGCAGTTACTTCAGCTCGTAGGGTCAGTGAGCTTCAAGCCCTAGTAGCTCATGCTCCATATACCAAATTTCATCACAACAGAGTAGTGCTCCGCACCCACCCAAAGTTCCTGCCGAAGGTGGTGTCGGAGTTCCATCTTAACCAGTCAATTGTCTTGCCAACATTCTTCCCCAGGCCGCATACCCGCCCTGCTGAACGTCAGTTGCACACATTGGACTGCAAGAGAGCATTGGCCTTCTATCTGGAGCGGACACAGCCCAACAGACAGTCCGCCCAATTGTTTATTTCTTTCGACCCTAACAGGCTAGGGGTCGCTGTCGGGAAACGCACCATCTCCAATTGGCTAGCAGATTGCATTTCCTTCACTTACGCCCAGGCTGGGCTGACTCTTGAGGGTCATGTCACGGCTCATAGTGTCAGAGCCATGGCAGCGTCGGTGGCCCACTTGAAGTCAGCCACTATTGAAGAGATCTGCAAGGCTGCGACGTGGTCATCTGTCCACACATTCACATCTCATTACTGCCTCCAGCAGGATACCCGACGCGACAGTCGGTTCGGGCAGTCGGTGCTGCAGAATCTGTTTGGGGTGTAAATCCAACTCCACCCTCCAGGACCCGAATTTATTCTGGTCAGGCTGCACTCTCAGTTAGTTGTTCTTCGTAGGTCAATTTCTGTTGTACCCTCGCCGTTGCGAGGTTCAATTGACCTGGGTTATTGTTTTGAGTGAGCCTGAGAGCTAGGGATACCCCAGTCGTGAGAACAAGCAGCCTGCTTGTCCTCGGAGAAAGGGTATGATACATACCTGTAGCAGTTGTTCTCCGAGGACAGCAGGCTGATTGTTCTCACCTACCCTCCCTCCTCCCCTTTGGAGTTGTGTGTTTCATCTTTTTGCTAGTCATTCAACTGGCGGGAGCGGTCGCGCACGGGCGGGAAGACGGCCGCGCATGCGCGGTGGGCGTGCCCTGCGTGCCGACCGTCCCGCGAAGCTTCTTTCCGGTTGGTGGGGGCTGCCGCGGACGTCACCCCAGTCGTGAGAACAATCAGCCTGCTGTCCTCGGAGAACAACTGCTACAGGTATGTATCATACCCTTTCCCTACTCCTCCCCTTGCCTTGGAATCAGCTGTCAGTGACATCACTGACCTCAGTGCATTCTAAACTGCCTAGCAGACCACCTCTGAGGGAGCCATGGTCCCAGGCACATTAGAACGTTGGAGGTGAGAATTATTATATAGGACAGTCTTCATTGCTTGTCTGGAAGGTGATATATTAAACCCAAACTTGAGCTTGAACAATAGACTAGGGCAGTGGTTCCCAAACTTGTTCCTGGAGGCACCCTAGCCAGTCAGGTTTTCAAGATATCCACAATGAATATTCATGAGAAAGATTTGCATGTAGTGGAGGCAGTTCATGCAAATCTCTCTCATTAATATATATTGTGGATATCCTGGAAACCTGACTGGCTGAGGTGACTCCAGAACCAGGTTTGGGAATCACTGGACTAGGGGAAGAATATGCTAACAAGGGAACACAACAGTGACAATAATGAGCACCAGAGGTAGATGGAGTAATCCAGAAAGATAATATATGGGAAAGAATGAAGAAAAGAGTAAGAGGATTAAGATATCTCTTCTTGATGGACAAGGTAACTGAAACAGAGGACACGAGAGATCCAAAGGAACAGAGCTAAGACAATAGACATGCTGTGCCAAAAATCAATAAAGCTTCCAACTTTTGATTCTCTGGCTTATCTGATACAGAATATGAATAACTAATTCATCTTGAATATTTTGGGCATCTGTTGTATGGAGGACCTACTCGCCAGCCCTGAGACTGCCTTTACAAGGGGTCAAAATAGTTTGTGGTAACTTGAAGTATGTGCTTTTGGATATATGTTGAAAGTAAGTTTTCAATGTGAAACAGACCAGTGGGCTGCTACCCAGCCCCCCCAATAACTGCTTTGCCCCCCTGTGAGCACTATGGGGAACGAGTGTCCTAGATCCATCTTAGTAACACTACTCTGATACTGCTCAGGTGCCTATTAGTTATTGTACAAAGTTGGGGAAGTGCTCCTAGACCCTTAGAGGGGAAAGGGGCAACAAAATAAGCAGCAGTGGCCCTGCCTGGAAGCTACTGTTTGTGGTAGGTACTGAAGCAGTGCAAAGCATCTTGTGATGGCTCGGCGTATTGGGAGATGGTCTTTGTAGGGCAGTGACGTGTCTGTAAGGCTGTTTTTGGCATTTCTCATGCGGTAGTTCTGCTTTCCTTTTCCTCTCATTCTTTATCCCCTCTGATCACTCCCAGCACGCACGATTGCTTGCACAGAAGAGCCTTTTCACTGCTTAGCATGAAAGCTGCCTTCCAGCTGTATGAGCTGTGTGCATCCTGTGTCTCTGCCTCTTTCATCATCTTGATGCCGTGCAGGGAGTGGGTCATAACTGTGAGGATGACCAAGGCAAGACACAGAAAAGTTTTCAACACCATTGAAGGCCTGTGGCATGGGTAGTGGCGGAGGGATTGGGGAATTAATGGGCAGTATGGGCTGAAGTGGGGGAATGTGGGCCTTCATGGGGCTTCAGTGAAGGCGATATGGGATGCAAGTGAGTTGATGGACCAGGTTTTGTTGGGGGGGGGGGGGGGAGAGGGATGCAGTTTTCTTCCTCCTTTTGGGACTGGAGTCTGAAACCACAGGCCACTATCTACAGATATCCTCCTCTTCTCCCCCATCCCCCAAACAAAACTTTTCTATCCTGATTGATTTTTAGTTGCTTCAGCAGCGTGCTTTCTTACAAAACCTTATGCGAGTCCTAAATCTGGTTACTGTAAGTTAATACTGTGTGATGACTTGGATAAGGGAATGTGAATTCTGCCTGCAATCAAACTCGGGTTCCTCCTGTTTGTGAGCCACTGACCTGGCTTGGAAGGCAGCATGTTAAATAAGCAATTAGCCAAAAACATGAGAACACACAGTTTTGCATCACATGAATAAGCTGCAGTGTGGTGCTGAAAGGGTAGGTTACTTCACGTCTCTATAAGCTTTTGGTAAAGTCCTTTGCAGTAATATTTACTGTCATTCCAGCAGTGTGTGTGTGAAAAAATATATATTTTATATATTTAATACATTTTGGTTTTGATGATCAGTGCTGTCACTGAAAGCTGCAGTGTCTGGGACTCCAGTCTCTGATTTTACAGAAATACAGATGGCAACCCAGAATGTGCCATACTGTAAGGGGGAAGAAGTGCTGTAGTGGCTTTCTGCAGTGAATGATGTCTTGCATTCTTACTGAGCCTGGTTTGCTGCAATGTGTTTCTGTTGCTGGTGGTAAGGAGTAATGGGATTTAATACACCGCTTTTCTATGGTACAGTCAAAGCCATTTACATTTATTATATGCAGGTACTTTTCTGTCCCTAGTGGGCTCACAATCTAACTTTTTTTGTACCTGGGGCAATGGAGGGTTAAGTGGTGGTGTACAAGGCACTATACCTTGAAGCAAATGTGTGGACCCATGGTTAATGAGCTTACAGGTTTGGTTTGAGCTTGCAGAGGTTCCCCCCCCCCCCTTCTCCTCCCCCCTTCTCATCCCCCCAGTCACATTAAGCATCAGATCAACTTTAGACATGCTGTATTTCCCTGAGATTGCAGTGGCTTTTCTAGTTGTGTTGTAAAGAGTTAATTTTGGTTTTGGTCATGTGTTTGTGGTCCTTTCTGTTGCCTGTCTACCCCTTGATCTCCCTCCTCTTTACTCTCTGTATTCCAGCATGTTGCACCTTCTTGTAGAAGCTGATTTTTGGCAGTGATGGTGGAACTGAGAGCTAGAATTTTGGCGAGCTTCCTGTTATCTTTCCTCCCTGGGGGTAGCTGGGTATAACACATGTATGCCTGTGCAGGGAAGGGCGGGCTGGTTGGCTAATTAGTTGGACAGACAGGTTGAACTAGTCTGTGGAAAGGAAAAATCTCCAGATGACGACCCATTTAGTGCTGAAACCGGGAGGTAAAGGGCTTCAGATCTGTGTGTGGGGGGAGGGGGAGGAATACCCCCCTTCTTGGCCCACAGAGCAGGAAAGGGAAAGACATGCACCTCCAAATGCAAGAGAACTGTAGCCCATGGGAAGGGCGGGAGCATGCAACTCAACCCAGGAGAAACCCTACCCATCAGCTCAGATACAGGAGAAACTCCACTCACAGGTGGAGGGGAGGGAGACTTTGCCTCTGGAGAAGCCTTGCCTTCAAAGTGTGGGAGGAGCACTTCTAGAGCCAGAAAACACGATTTGCTTTAAGCTGCCTGTTTGGAATGCCAGGCTGCTGTTCACCTTCATGGAACACAGAGCTATGGGCAGAAGGAAGGGGGGGGGGGGGGAGTGGGTTGTGGTGTTTTTTGTTTTTTACATGCAGGGTTTTGGCACCCAGTAAAACTATGCACAACTCCAAACTTTTTTTGGGACTGAAGCTACCAGTCCAGTCCTCTGATTTTCAAAGCAACAGAAATAACCTGCAAATAACTAAGGGCTAGATTTACTGAAGTGTGCTATTAGTAAGCTGGTACACATGGTAAATAACGTGTATATTCAGCGTAATTGACTGTAGCAGTGCTACATTTATGCTTTAAGTACCTACACTTAGTTTTCAGCAGCAGTAACAAATTCGGGAGGTAATATAAATCAGCGTTGGGGCCTCTGCATGCACTATATCCTAAGAAATCTATTTGAAACCTATGGGCTGCATATCATTTAAAACATGTTAATCTGCTTAATGTGTGTTAAGGCCCTAATGCGGCTTGATGAATTCTTTTTCCTCCCCCCCCCCCCCCCCCCCGACACCTAATGGTAGAACTGAGGGCCTCAGGACGGCAGGGTTTCTGAACCTCTCGTTGCAATAATTGAGCTGAGGTGGAAGGAGGATATAAAGTAAAGACACACGGTCTCTCAATAGTTTAAGAAGGAAGGCCCACTGTGCCAGATTCAGGACCCAGCCCTAGTCCTGGGTGAACTGGAAGCTCAAAGTAGCAAGATGAAACTGCCAGCCCATAAATAAGTAGTTTTTCATAGAGAAAATGACATCTAAATGTATTTCCTGGCACATCCTGTGAGCCAGAATGAGGGTGGGGTTTGGATTCTGCTTGCCAGGCAGTACCCTGCTGGATACCAAAAGCCTGCAAGGTACTGATTGCCTAAAAGCTGTGACACACATTGATTAAAGCAGGTTTTCTTACCCAGCACTCCTACAGCATATTCAAATCTCACTCTCGCTGCCATGCTTTGTTTCCGGTAAACAAGTCTTCTGCATAGGTTAGTCAGGACTAATTAGTGAAAATACCATATAACCATCCCTGACCTCCAAGTGTTGATGATACGAGTTCTCCTCCTTTGCTTCTAAAAGATGAAGCAAGTATAAAAAGCCAAAAACCTTTTCAGATGCACTTACATATTTCCAGTATTAACTGTGCCCCTCAGTTTTCTTTGGAGTAACAATACATTGTTTTGTATGTTGAACCCTAAAGGTGTATCTGTGCAGCATGAATGAAATTCTTAGCCTGGATACAATCACCTCTGGTCTGTTAACAAGATCTCCTCATGCTCCTCCCAAAGCATATTTTAATTTAACTTGAGTGGGACATTCACATGTATCTTGAGTTCTTATTCTGACACCTGGTGAATAAGACAGTGAACAAAGGAGGAATGTTGGGTTTCCAAATATGTTATGCACTACCATAGTAGCATGTGTTGGCTGATGATGGCTGCTGCTATCGATTTTAGTTTGGTTTAGGTCTGCTGAACAGAACCTAGATTATCATACAGATAGTATCAGGCCACTGTAAGGTCTTGATCTACAGAAGGTTTGCTGGCTGATTACTAGGTGTCTGTTTTGAAAATTTGACCCTGTGCCTCCAGTATCCCCAGCCCTCCTCTGTGATGGGAGGGGGTGCAGGAGGAGGGGAGAGATAGAAGACCCTGAGCTCATCTGTGAATTGAACACAGTGATGCAACTGAACCACCTGGCAATCCTAGTTCTACCAAAGAATATCGCCTTTGTGCAGTTGGATTTGTAAGGCCCACACACTGGCTTTCATTCATTCCTTATCTTACCTTGGGATGTTTATCTGCATTCCTCTTATGCCCACACACAGCAAAGCAGGAGGGTGAGAGAGTCTGGAAGAGAAATGACAGGTAGTTCAACCTTGGATTCTTTCAATTGCCCTTGGTTTACTGTTGTGTGCCAGCTTTCCTTATCTGTGTGCCTATGGCGGCAGAAGCAGTGAAGCACTACATGTCGGTGGGCTTCACGGGGAATTTGGCGCCAATGGCTTCCTGTGTAGGGGTAACTTTCCCGGCTTCTTCTCAGACACAGGCAGCAGCTGTGGGAATAGTGGCCATTTTTGATTCCCACATGGCCGAGTCAGATGAGTGTCCTTGGGGTCTGCTACTGCCATTTCCCCCTGAATTTGTATTGCAGATGCACCAGGCTGCCTTATTGAAGAAACCTCTACCCCTGAGGGACCAGTGCCATCCTCCTAGTTATTGCTGGGTGAGGCATCCTCAAAAAGGCCACCACCTCCTTGGTAGCTTGCTGGTAACCTTAATGTACAGTGGTGGAAATAAGTATTTGATCCCTTGCTGATTTTGTAAGTTTGCCCACTGACAAAGACATGAGCAGCCCATAATTGAAGGGTAGGTTATTGGTAACAGTGAGAGATAGCACATCACAAATTAAATCCGGAAAATCACATTGTGGAAAGTATATGAATTTATTTGCATTCTGCAGAGGGAAATAAGTATTTGATCCCCCACCAACCAGTAAGAGATCTGGCCCCTACAGACCAGGTAGATGCTCCAAATCAACTCGTTACCTGCATGACAGACAGCTGTCGGCAATGGTCACCTGTATGAAAGACACCTGTCCACAGACTCAGTGAATCAGTCAGACTCTAACCTCTACAAAATGGGCAAGAGCAAGGAGCTGTCTAAGGATGTCAGGGACAAGATCATACACCTGCACAAGGCTGGAATGGGCTACAAAACCATCAGTAAGACGCTGGGCGAGAAGGAGACAACTGTTGGTGCCATAGTAAGAAAATGGAAGAAGTACAAAATGACTGTCAATCGACAAAGATCTGGGGCTCCACGCAAAATCTCACCTCGTGGGGTATCCTTGATCATGAGGAAGGTTAGAAATCAGCCTACAACTACAAGGGGGGAACTTGTCAATGATCTCAAGGCAGCTGGGACCACTGTCACCATGAAAACCATTGGTAACACATTACGACATAACGGATTGCAATCCTGCAGTGCCCGCAAGGTCCCCCTGCTCCGGAAGGCACATGTGACGGCCCGTCTGAAGTTTGCCAGTGAACACCTGGATGATGCCGAGAGTGATTGGGAGAAGGTGCTGTGGTCAGATGAGACAAAAATTGAGCTCTTTGGCATGAACTCAACTCGCCGTGTTTGGAGGAAGAGAAATGCTGCCTATGACCCAAAGAACACCGTCCCCACTGTCAAGCATGGAGGTGGAAATGTTATGTTTTGGGGGTGTTTCTCTGCTAAGGGCACAGGACTACTTCACCGCATCAATGGGAGAATGGATGGGGCCATGTACCGTACAATTCTGAGTGACAACCTCCTTCCCTCCGCCAGGGCCTTAAAAATGGGTCGTGGCTGGGTCTTCCAGCACGACAATGACCCAAAACATACAGCCAAGGCAACAAAGGAGTGGCTCAGGAAGAAGCACATTAGGGTCATGGAGTGGCCTAGCCAGTCACCAGACCTTAATCCCATTGAAAACTTATGGAGGGAGCTGAAGCTGCGAGTTGCCAAGCGACAGCCCAGAACTCTTAATGATTTAGAGATGATCTGCAAAGAGGAGTGGACCAAAATTCCTCCTGACATGTGTGCAAACCTCATCATCAACTACAGAAGACGTCTGACCGCTGTGCTTGCCAACAAGGGTTTTGCCACCAAGTATTAGGTCTTGTTTGCCAGAGGGATTAAATACTTATTTCCCTCTGCAGAATGCAAATAAATTCATATACTTTCCACAATGTGATTTTCTGGATTTAATTTGTGATGTGCTATCTCTCACTGTTACCAATAACCTACCCTTCAATTATGGGCTGCTCATGTCTTTGTCAGTGGGCAAACTTACAAAATCAGCAAGGGATCAAATACTTATTTCCACCACTGTATAGAAGCTAGGAAATGACACAGAAGCGTGATAGCAGATAAGGGCCAAATGGCCCATCCAGTCTGCCCCTCCTCAGTAACCACTAACTCCTCCTTTTCCTAAGGGATCCCATGTGCCTGTCCCACGCTTTCTTAAATTCTGACACAGTCCTAGCCTCCACAGCCTCCACCACTCTTTCCATGAAAGAGTATTCCTCCTAAGCCTATTTCCTCATAAATTCATCCTATGCCCTCATTCTAGAGTTTTCCTTCAGTTTGTTCATGGATTTTGGTCTAGAATGTGAGGAAGCAGTTTGTATGCACTCTGATTGCTAGGGGATCTCGGTTTGTACCAGAAGGCTCCTTCTGCCCTGCTTTAATTATTTTCTTCCAGGGGAGGTGCAGGAGCCTGAGTCCAGCGGGAATGTCTAGAATCCTGTTGATGTGATTGGACATGCCTTGGATGATGTCATGAATGGAATTTGTTTATGATGATGTTCGAATGAAGAGATTTGTAAAATAAATTGTGGTGTGGCCTTTCCAAAGGTTGGAAATCTTTTGTAGTGTTCTGGTGCAGTTTATATAACTGACTACCGTGATAACATTTTATTTGATGTATTTGGATTTGACTAGCACCTTTCAGTTTGAGCTCAAAGCAAATTACATTCAGGTACATGGTGACAGCAAAGAAGTTTTACCATGCAGGGTGTGTCAATTTTCACTTGATTTGCAAATACCATAGAATCTGTCATGCTCATTTTCCCATCTTTTAGTTTCTTCTTGCTGAATGAAACTAAGCAGTGTGTACATGGTTCTAGTACTGGGACAGTGAAGGTGCTGTGGGGTAGGATTGAAGCATATTGTTGGAGCTGTATGTGGGGGATCAGTACATGAATTGCATGGCAGGACAGTTGTGTGGGCTAGGAGTTCACCACAAACCAGTTGTGTTCCATACTCTGCTGAGACACTTGGCTGCATGCTGACACTCGTTTTCTCTTGCCCCTTCTCACTGGCACAGCTGGTTTGGTGTGCCTTTGTTGGGGCTTGCAGGGACTTGATTTCTGTAGTTGAAAGCTTTTGGGTCAATATTACTATAGCATGTCCCCAGGAGTGGTAACATTTTAGAGATCTTTCATGAGTAGCAGGCTTTTTTTTTTTTTTTTAAACTCTGCTTCCAGTTCCAGTGAAAAGAACAGCTACTGGAGGCTCCCTGGCAGCCTGATACTTGGCTCTGAGATTCCATTCTTCGCCCACGCACTCTGATCAGCCAGTGGAGAATTGCAGATACTACAGCATTATTATATTAGAGTGAATGTGATGTTTCCAGTTTCTGTGCTGTTGTATTTGCATACTTTTTGATCCTCCATTGACCGTCCTTCTGTGGTCTTGGGTAGGATTAATCTTTGGCAGGCTTTAGACAAAATAAATGCATCCCTCCCCTCCCCCTATGTAATTTTATTATAAAAATCTGTTTATTAACATAGTACCATAGTAGATGATGGCACATAAAGACATGTACGGTCCATCCAGTCTGCCCACCAAGATGATAAACTCGTTACATATGGTAATGTATATCTGGTTTTGATTTGTCCTTGCCATTTTCATGGCACAGACCGTAGAAATCTGCCTGTCCTTGTTCTAAATTTCTGAAGTTGTTGAAGTCCCTGAAAAGCTCCACTGCAGCCTATCCAAATCTATTCAACTACAATAAGGGCACAGACCATAAGAGTCTTGCCCGGCAATGGCTTTGCTTCCCAATTAGTGGTGTTACTACCAAATCTTCGCTAAGCTTCTTAGAATCCATTAATTTCAAACAGGATTCCTTTGTGTTTATCTTGCACATTTTTGAATTCCGTTACCGTTTGCATCTCCACCACCTCCCACGGAAGGGCATTCCAGGTACCTACCACCCTCTTGGTGAAAAAATATTTCCTTAGCGATGGCAGCAGATGAATCCAGAGACTAGTGGGTTGTGACCATCTACTAGCAGGTGCAGATAGGGAACACCGAACAGAAGTGTCGGATGGAGCAGAGAGCTCCTAGTAACTCAGTTATCTCCAGCAGGCGGGTGGATGGTTCCTCTCTAGCTCCTGGCTTTCTACTGCCAGCTCCTGGCCTTGGGCTTCTGTAGTGCTTTGGTGTGCATAGCTGAGTGGTGCTGCCACCTTTGGGGGTCATACCTGTCCCTACCCCACCCAGGACCACTCTCCTTTCCTGCCTCCTTATTCCTTTCTCACAGCTTTCAAAAAAACAAACAAAAAAAACCCCACCCCTGCACCGGTTGAGCATGACTGATTTGCTCTCCGGAGTCTGGTGGTGGTGGAAGTTTTCCCATCAGTTTGGGAAGTTGAGAGTTGGGCACGAGTCAGTAGCTCCATGGACCTAAGAATCAGTCTCCTCTTTTGGCGGTGAGCGTTTTGTAGTGCTGTCAGCTCCACGATAGCAACTGCGTTCATTAAACGCTGCTCTCTCTGTGGCAGGTGGAGAACAGTGTTGAGGCTGTGTCTGGAGGGCTGTGCTGTTTCCCCTGTGGCAGATGTCAGGTCCGCAGAGATGCGGGTTTTTCCTGTGTGCCCTTTTGCTACCTCAGGCAGTTTATCAGAGGCCATATTATAGCACGGTTCGGATGCGCTCGGATCAGATGGGCCAGCAATGATTCCCCTTGGCATTTTAGCCCCATCTGGCATGGCGATTGCGGGGTTGAATCCCCCAGCGGTGTAGGCAGCAGAAGGGGGAGCAGAACCCTTCTCTGAGGTTTTTTTTTTTTTAAATTTCATTGTCACCTACATTTTTAAAGGCATTGTGTCCAGTTGTGGGGCCTCTTCTGGATGTTCCCGCTCTGTGGGAAGAGGTTTCTGCTCCTAACATTCACTGTGGAGATTTATAGTTGGATGCGGGCTCTGTGGCACCCATTTCCCCCTCTCATTCAGAAGGGGCTCTGTCAGGGCCACCTTTATCATATCGGCTCCGAAAGGGCTTAGGGCGAGCTTTTGCTGGAGGAACCGAATGACCTGGCTGCAGTCCGGGCTTTTACAAGGAGGAGCTGCCTGCCTTTATTACTAAGCCTTCCCAAGTCAATATTTTGGAGCCAGTGGTGGATACCCCAATCATGGCCAATCCTAAAATGGCTAGCACACTTAGTCATCCTTGCGCCTTTCCAGTGCATGAGGCCATGTATAAGCTAATCATAACCCAATAGTGTACCCTGGTTGCTTCACTGCAGGTAGCCAGAGCTGTGTCTTGGCTCTACCTGCTGGCCCAAGTGGAGCTTGATAAGTTTTTGATGCATTGGTGGCATCTGTCACTAAGAAGATGACATTGCCTTTAGAGGGTGGAGCGGCTTTAAAAGATGTCCAGGCTGTGCTTTGTCACTTTTTTTTAAAGACAAAATTCCATATCATCAAGCTGATCAATCCATAGACTGGTGGGTTGTGTCCATCTACCAGCAGGTGGAGATAGAGAGCAAACTTTTGCCTCCCTATATGTGGTCATGTGCTGCCGGAAACTCCTCAGTATGTTCTCTATCTCAGCAGGTGGTGGTCACACACAGCAGCAGCAGCTCTGGCTAGGCCTCCAAGCCTAATTTTTAGGTTTTGTTGAGTGCCTGGGGTTGAGGGCTCTTTTGAGCAAGTGCAAACCTGGTGGTGCCAGGTCCCTCCTTTTCTCCCCCCTCCCGCTGGCTCCGTTAAAAAAAAAAAAAAAAAAAAAAAAAAAAATTTTAAACGTCTTTAAAGGCGTTTATTTCGACGTTTATTTAAGCGTCTATTGCAGCTACTCACTGGGACACCAGGTCGTTACAACTCGGAGCGGACAGCAGGTAATTTTACCTTTTTATAGCGGGCGGGGGTTCCCCGATTCTTCTCCTCGTGGCACATGGCGTCGGAGGGCGAGGGCGCAAAGGGTCGCTCCCCGGGTTGCTTGAGCGCTTCTAGAGGGGATGCGGGGGTCTTAAAGCCTGATTCGCCCTTGTTGGGTGGCAGTTTCGTGACCGATGAATGTCCCGGTCCTTCCTCCGGCGTGGCGGTTTTTCCCGCCATAAACGCCCATCCCCCGCTCCTCGCCTCCGCCATTTTGGCCGGCCACGCGGCTCGGACGGCTTCTTCTTGGGCCGCCCTTGAGGTTGGAGACATTAATGCCATGAACGCCCTTAATTTGGGCGACGGCACAGAAGCGACTAAAGTTAAGAGCCGTTCTTCCCGCGCGGCTCCTTCGCGGAGTTTCGCGCCGGACGCCATTTTGGATGCGCAGCAGGCCTCTCCCCCGCTGTTGCGAGCGCCGGTTGAGAGTGCGCCTAGGGCTGTTGCCCAGGCTGCGGAAGTGCACAGTCTGGGGGGTTTCTCCCCCGAGTTTGTTTTGCTGCTGCATCAGGCCTTCCTCATGCACAACGCTGCCCCCGCTCCCTCGTCTGGTAAAGAGGTTGAGGTTCCCAGAGGTAAACGCCCTCGGGTTGATTCCCAGGCCTTGGAGGAATTTGTCTCCTCCGATGTAGATGAGGGCAGCGTGTCTGAGGTCTCCCAACGGTCCTTTGCGGATTCCTTGGAAGAGACGGATCCCCGCTCGGATGGAGCGGATGACCCCTCTGCAGCGCGGCTTTTTCGCCCAGAGGATTTGTCCAACCTGTTGTTACAGGCCATGGACACTTTGAAGATTTCCTCTCCGGAGGACGTCTCTCCCTCAGCCCCTGTTGGCTCTGCCATTATGCTGGGGACGAAGCGCCCGCCTAGAACCTTCCACGTGCATGATGCCATGCACACCTTAATTTCGGCTCAATGGGATGTCCCAGAAGCGAGCCTTAAAGTGGCTAGGGCTATGTCCCGCCTCTATCCTTTGGCTGTGAGTGAACGTGAGGCCTATCTGTGGCCTACCGTGGATTCTTTAATCACTGCGGTGACTAAGAAAACGGCATTGCCGGTGGAAGGTGGCACGGCCCTAAAGGACGCCCAAGACAGGAGATTGGAGGCGGCCTTAAGGTCGTCCTTTGAGGCGGCTGCTTTAAGTTTGCAGGCCTCAGTTTGCGGCTCCTATGTGGCCAGGGCGTGCCTGACTATGGTGCAGCGGGCTTCCCCCTCGGATCATTCCTTGAGGGATGATTGGCCAGCCCTGGAATCGGGCTTAGCCTATTTGGCAGACTTGCTGTATGATGTCTTGAGAGCCTCAGCTAAAGGCATGGCTCAGACAGTCTCTGCGCGGCGGTGGCTTTGGCTGAAACATTGGTCTGCTGACCACGCCTCTAAATCCCGCCTGGCTAGGTTGCCTTTTAAAGGCAAGCTGCTCTTTGGGGTCGAGCTGGACAAAATCGTGACCGATCTCGGCACGTCTAAGGGCAAGAAGTTACCAGAGGTCAGGGCTCGGGCTAGTGCTCGTCCCGGTACCTCCAGAGGACGGTTTCAGGAAGCCCGTCGGTACCGCCCGGGCAGGTCGGGTTCTTCTGCCCCCTCTTCCTTTAAGAGGCATTTCTCCCCCAAGCAGCGTTCCTTTCGCAGAGACCGCCGTCCCGGAGGTGCTCCCTCCGGTCCTCCCCCAGGGTCTCGTACCCAATGACGGGGTCTTGGTCCACGCCCCAGTGCAGATTGGAGGACGGCTGTCCTCGTTTCTGGGCGAGTGGACCACAATAACTTCAGACGCTTGGGTGCTGGAAGTCATCAGAGACGGCTACAAGCTAGAGTTCTGCCGACCCTTAAGAGACGGGTTTGTACTCTCTCCCTGCAAGTCTCCGGTCAAAGCTGTGGCAGTGCAGCAGACTTTGGACAATCTGATCCGCCTGGGTGCGGTCGTTCCGGTGCCAGAAAGTCAGCTTGGCAAGGGGCGTTACTCCATTTACTTTGTGGTACCAAAGAAAGGAGGTTCTGTCCGGCCTATCCTCGACCTCAAAGGGGTCAATCGGGCCTTGAAAGTGCGGCACTTTCGCATGGAGACTCTCCGCTCTGTTATAGCGGCAGTGAAGGCAGGGGAGTACCTGGCTTCCTTGGACATCAAGGAAGCGTACCTGCATATTCCCATCTGGCCTCCTCATCAACGCTTTCTGCGTTTTGCAGTCCTGGGCCGACACTTCCAGTTCAGAGCCCTCCCGTTCGGGTTGGCTACTGCTCCGCGGACCTTTTCCAAAGTAATGGTGGTCATAGCGGCCTTCCTGCGAAAGGAAGGAGTACAAGTCCATCCTTATCTGGACGACTGGTTGATCCGAGCCCCCTCTTATGCAGAGTGCGGCAAAGCTGTGGACCGGGTAGTTGCTCTTTTGAGCTCCCTGGGATGGATCATCAACTGGGAGAAGAGCCAGCTGCGCCCGACTCAGTCCCTGGAGTATCTGGGAGTTCGATTCGACACCCATGTGGGCAGAGTGTTCCTGCCAGACAATCGGATTGTCAAGCTTCAGGCTCAGGTGGACCAGTTCCTGGTAGCCTCTCCTCTTCGGGCTTGGGACTATGTGCAGCTGTTGGGCTCTATGACGGCCACGATGGAAGTAGTGCCCTGGGCCAGGGCTCATATGAGACCACTACAACACTCTCTGCTGCAGCGCTGGACTCCGATGTCGGAGGATTATGCGGTGCGTCTTCCCTTGGATCCAGCAGTGCGCAAGGCGCTGAGCTGGTGGATGCAGACAGACAAGTTGTCTGCAGGAATGCCTCTGGTGACCCCAGAGTGGATTGTCGTCACGACGGACGCCTCATTGTCGGGCTGGGGAGCCCACTGCTTGGGAAGGACAGCGCAGGGGCTCTGGTCTCCTGCAGAGGCGAAGTGGTCTATCAACCTCCTGGAACTCAGAGCCATTCGGTTGGCGCTTTTGGAGTTCATCCCGGTACTGGTGCTGAAGCCTGTACGGGTACTGTCGGACAATGCCACGGCTGTGGCCTATGTCAACCGCCAGGGAGGTACCAAGAGCGCCCCTCTAGCCAAGGAGGCTATGAGTCTATGCCAGTGGGCGGAAGCGAACCTGGAACAGCTGTCAGCGGCCCACATTGCCGGAGTCATGAATGTCAAGGCGGACTTTCTCAGTCGCCATACCTTGGAGCCCGGAGAGTGGCAGCTATCTGCTCAGGCGTTCTTGGACATCACGAAGCGCTGGGGCCAGCCGAGCCTAGATCTGATGGCGTCATCGGCCAATTGCCAAGTGCCGCGCTTCTTCAGCAGAGGACGGGACCCTCGATCCCTGGGAGTAGATGCTCTTCTCCAACAATGGCCGACACAAGAGCTTCTCTATGTGTTCCCACCCTGGCCCATGTTGGGCAGGGTCCTAGACCGGGTGGCAAGACATCCCGGCAGGATAATCCTGGTGGGTCCGGATTGGCCCAGACGTCCCTGGTATGCGGACTTGATCAGGCTCTCAATCGACGATCCTCTGCGGCTGCCAGTGGAGCAGGGCCTGTTACATCAGGGTCCCGTGGTGATGGAGGATCCCTCCCCCTTTGGTCTTACGGCCTGGCTATTGAGCGGCAGCGTCTGAGGAAGAAGGGCTTCTCAGACAAGGTCATCGCCACTATGCTGAGAGCGAGGAAACGCTCTACTTCTACTGCTTACGCCAGGGTTTGGCGTATCTTTGCAGCGTGGTGTGAAGCAGGCTCACTTTCTCCCTTCACTGCTCCAATTTCTTCAGTGTTGGCGTTCCTGCAAGAAGGTCTGGACAAAGGCCTGTCGCTCAGTTCCCTTAAGGTCCAGGTAGCGGCTCTGGCTTGCTTCAGGGGCCGCCTGAAGGGTGCTTCCCTGGCTTCCCAGCCAGATGTGGTGCGCTTTCTCAAGGGAGTTAATCACCTGCGCCCTCCTCTGCACTCAGTGGTGCCTGCGTGGAATCTCAACCTGGTGCTAAGAGCATTGCAGAAGCCGCCGTTTGAACCCTTGTCGAGGGCATCTCTGAAAGACCTGACGTTGAAAGCAGTCTTTTTGGTGGCTATCGCTTCAGCCAGAAGAGTTTCCGAGCTCCAGGCGCTCTCATGTCGAGAGCCTTTTCTGCAGTTCACTGAGGCAGGAGTGACTATTCGCACAGTGCCTTCCTTTCTGCCCAAGATTGTTTCTCGCTTCCATGTGAATCAGCAGCTCTGTCTCCCTTCCTTTCGTAGGGAGGACTACCCAGAGGAGTACTCTGCTCTTAAATATCTGGATGTGAGACGAGTCATCATCAGATACTTGGAAGTGACCAATGATTTCCGGAAATCGGATCATCTGTTTGTCCTGTTTGCAGGTCCTCGTAGGGGTCTGCAGGCTGCTAAGCCTACAGTGGCAAGATGGGTCAAGGAAGCCATTGCAGCGGCTTATGTGGCCGCAGGGAAGGTGCCGCCTATCCAGCTGAAGGCTCACTCCACAAGAGCTCAGGCGGCCTCGATGGCAGAGGCCGGTTCCGTCTCCTTGGAAGAGATATGCAAGGCGGCAACTTGGGCTTCGGCCCATACATTCTCCAAGCATTACCGCTTGACTGTGGCTGCTCGGGCGGAGGCCCGGTTTGGAGCTTCAGTGTTGCGGTCAGGGATTTCTATGTCCCGCCCTGGGTGAGTACTGCTTCGGTACATCCCACCAGTCTATGGATTGATCAGCTTGATGATATGGAAGGTAAAATTATGTATAATCATACCTGATAATTTTCTTTCCATTAATCATAGCTGATCAATCCATAGCCCCTCCCAGATATCTGTACTGTTTTTATTCTGGTTGCATTTCAGGTTCAAGGTTAGTCTTCAGTTACTTCAGAAAGACTTCGTGTTCAAGTTTTTTCACTTGGATTCTTCAAGAGTTGAGACGAGTTTGTGTTACAGTGAGCTGCTGCATTCCTCTCCCCTCCGTTTTACGGGGCTGGATTGAGATTTAAATTCTGCCGGCACTCCCTCCCGCTTCGTGCGGCTGTAGGGCAGCTTTGTACCCCTCCCGCTTCGGCGGTGTTAGGGTCAGTCAGCTCCTCCCGCGGTTGCGGTTGCAGGATAAGCCAGATCCCCCCGCATCGGCGGGTGTGGTGTCCCTCCCCCGCTCCGCGGGGATGAGCTGGACGGATTCCCCTCCCCCACTTGTGTGGGGATGAGCTGGGTTAATTCCCCTCCCCCGTTTCGGCGGTGGTGAGCTGGGCAGAGTGTCCCTTCGTGGGTGTAATTCTCTAAGTGCTGAGTCCTGCGGATGGAGCTTTGATATCGACATACTGAGGAGTTTCCGGCAGCACATGACCACATATAGGGAGGCAAAAGTTTGCTCTCTATCTCCACCTGCTGGTAGATGGACACAACCCACCAGTCTATGGATTGATCAGCTATGATTAATGGAAAGAAAATTATCAGGTATGATTATACATAATTTTACCTTATCTAGTTTGAGAGGAGGAGTTGTGTGGTGTTTGGGTTTTTTCGTTTGGGTTTTTTTTTGTTTTTGTTTAAGTGAGCAACTGGTGTCTTGATTTTACATTATGTTAATAATAATAAACATGCTGCATAAATATAATGAGAAACCGCATGTTTATTATTAACAATTAATTTACAATCTCCCCCCCCCCCCCCCTGCAACTTGTCTCTGCTCTTTTGATGTAAGCATGCAGGCATTCTGACTGTGATAGGTGATTGAGCAGGATGATCTAGTCTGATTTTTTTTTTAGCTTCAGTTTACAAAGACCGCAAACACCCAAAAACTTAGGACATCTTTTTTACTAAGGCGCGATTACGTTTTTAGCGTGCGCTAAAATTGTGGGCGTGCTAAACGTTAGAGACGCCCATAGGAATGCATTGGTGTCTCTAACATTTAGCGCACCCACAATTTTAGTGTGTGCCAAAAATGTGAGCGCGCCTTAGGAAAAGACCCTCTGTGATTGTGAACCTATTAGGGACAGAGAGAGTACCTGTACATAATTAGAAATGTGTGACCTTATTTGCTGTACTGTGGAGGAGAGATGAGGTGAGGCTATGCACAAAGTGGTCCAAATCCTGTTCTGAATTCTTTTAAGTTTCTGTGCTTGATCTAAGCAGAGCAGGTCTGTTTTTCTCTTCTGTGGTGGTGCATGAGGATAGAGAATGAAGATGATTGCTGCAGCCTTTTCAGTTACTTCCTGGTCACTGATGGCATGTTCTCTCCTGCTGCAGCACCATGATTGAAAACAAATCTGCCTCCTCAAATTCACACACAGGCTATATTTCGGTAGCCATGTGTGGCAGGCCAGGTCAGAATCGCTAAATGGATGCGCTGTTCTTTTTTTTTTTTTGGTTTTTTTAAATTCTTTCCAACTCAACAGAAGTTGAGGAGAGTTATACAGAAGGGATGAAAGTGATCTGTCCTGTATGGAGGTAAAATAACTCTGTAAAAACTTAACAAAATTGGATGAAACTTGGTACCGTTGGGGGACAGTAGGAGGAGTGTGAAATATGAGTGTTCAAAAATGGGCCAGATCAGACCAGAGGTTGCAGAAAATTAGCCCCCCCCCCCCCCCCCCAAAAAAAAAAAAAAATCATGGCCCAGTGCATTTCTGTGGGGGAGGAGTTTTTCCTGTAGGAAAGAGTCTCGTGAAACATAGCAGTTGAGGAGAGGTAGTTTGAAAAGAGAATTCCTGTTTTCTACTCTTTTGCACATTCACATATGCTCTCATGAAGAGGAATTGGGAAGAATTCCATAAGCCTTGCTCTGCACGCTTTCCCCACTCATTGTACAGGTTGGTTCTTTGAAGCTGGTGGAGAGCACCAGCTTTGGTTTTAAAGATGTTCCAAAAGGGGAAGGAGTGGGACTAGTGGTTGAGTATTGGATTGTGAACCTAGGAAACAAAGAAGCAAATCTTTCTTTTAACATTCTTGGTGATTTGGGGCAGGACATTTTATTTTCCATTTAACTCATGCATCTACTATATTCTAAATTATTTTGGCAGGATGTTCTCCCTGGAAAATGTTGTAAACCACCCTGAGCCAAAATTTAAGAGGTGTCCTATTATAGATTTATAAAAGGAAAATAACTTTATGGCTAACATTACCTTGTGTCCCCTTCTGAGATTTAATGTGGTATTGTCCCTTTCCTTTATTCTTCCACCCTTTTACCTCATCTTAGTGTGTTTTTATTGTAACCGGGATTCTTTCCTTACTGTCTGCAGCTATCTCCCTCTCCTAACTTCTGCTTCTTGGTGGTGGCTGGGATGCTTCTTCCCATGATTCTTTGCAACTAGACGCAGCCTGCTGTCCTCTTAGCCAATCAGAACCCTCCGGCTCCACGTTTTTCAGCAGGTGTGTATCAATTATCTTCATTGTACTGAAATATTTCTTTGTTGGGGGGGGGGGGGGGGGGGAGGGGGATGTCCCCCTTTTTTTTTTTTTTTTTTTTTTTTTTTTGTAAGGCTCCTAAGAGCTGAAGAAGACAGTGCTCTAGCTTTATCAGGTTTAATATTTTTGTGAATTCATATCTTTAATACATTGGGTTGAGTAGCACAAGCCTTTTCTCCACTGTCATTCTGCTGCTGCTCCAGCCTTCCCTGGGGTACAATCTGGAATGACCAAGAGGCGTATTTTCAAAGCACTTAGACTTACAAAGTTCCATAGTAACCTATGGAACTTTGTAAGTCTAAGTGCTTTGAAAATGAGCTCCCAATTCTGAGAGGACCTTGTGGACTGCTTCAAAGTGAGCAAGTGGAGCCAGGAAGAGAACCAGCAAGGCAGCGTATATGAGAACTTGTCCCTCCACAGTGCCCAGTCAGAGTGTCAACATGATTCATGTTCGCAAAATATTCCAATTCTGGCTATAGACAAAGCACCCTTAGTTCAAACTGCTTAGAATCCTTGTGCATTTCAAAACACCAGAATGCATCACATGTACTTGGTCTCCTCCTGGGGCCATGTACTAGTTTGATTAGCCCTGTGTAGAAGTCAGGAAACAGAGACCATAAATAATTTGGGGTTCTCTCTCTCTTGCAGACTGACAGATTATGTTCTTTGCTGACCTGTCTCCTCACCCATAGGGCTTCTTGTCCTTCTAACACCCTATGAATGGTAGGGGGAGGGGGGAACTTTACCTTGATGGAGGTAGAGCTTGTCCTTTTTGAAAATTTGGAGCTCTCTTGGTTGGCAGAACAATTAGTTTTGGGGGAGGGAGATAACTGATTTTGTCTTCAACTTGGCAGGGACTCTCTATGGAGAGCGAGGTTTTGTGTGGTTTATTTCATTATTTGCTTATGATTGATTTTTGAATCTCAAAACAAAGTACATAAACCAAAGTACATAATTCAAATTTAACTACACACAATCTTCAAGGCACATTTATTTGTGTTTGGGAGGAAAGTGCTTATTAGGCTTCAAGTTCAAATCCAGCCAAGAGAGAGCAAGGGCTTTGGTATTTAACATTTAATGTGTTCATATCTGCCTGCCTTTTTAATTTTTCTGTTTTCCTTGCTTTTGTGCCCCCTCTGTCTCTCTTCCTTGTGTATACTTTTTTTTGTTTTTCTTCTTGCTATGGGTTTGACTTGCTGTTCTCCTCCCCTTTGCCTAGCTGAGGGGATTTCCCCCCTCATTTTCTCCTCCCTCCCCTGTCTGTTGCGGTTCGCGCGATGGACGATTCGGAGGTGGAGTCCACAGCCAGCATCCTGGCTTCCGTCAAGGAGCAGGAGGCTCAGTTTGAGAAGCTGACGCGGGCACTAGAAGAGGAGCGACGTCATGTGTCTGCACAGTTAGAGCGTGTCCGTGTCACCCCCCAAGACAATCCCACCATGGCTAATGGCACCCTTACCAGACGACACCAGGTAACTGCCCAAAAGATCCCAGGTTTGGTGACTATACCTTATCAATAGAGCCTGAGGGGAAAGGTGCATTATGGGTTGGAATATGTCAAGAGGATAGAATGCAAGGAATGGGGGAGTTCTTGGTTCTCTTAGAAATGACAGGATATAGGCATGTTTTAAATTGTATATAATTAAAATCTTGACTACTCCTGTGTGTGACAGCTCCAGTATAGTCACCATTCTCTCACTGTTCAGAGGAAATAAAATACAAAGGACAGGGTGTGTACTCTTGGCAGATAGTAGTGATATCATACTTTGTCTGATATGAGCACTTGAATACATCCTGAGCTTTGAATTTATACTCTTCAGCAGCCCAAATGACCTGAAACATTGTAAGCACCTCGGCCCCATTACACATTCACTGGAATCCTTTTTGTGTTTCAAACTTTGTTCCGCTTTTATTGCTGAGGTATTGACTTTACATTTTCATTTAGGTGACTTCAGTGTTTGTTATGCAAAAGAAAACAATGCATTTCTTGGCTGACTGTAGTCTGCATTTGTACGTGACTTCCAGGCATTTCTGCTGTAAAACCATTTTTATCTTTTTGACTCTCAGTAAATAGATACAAGCAGCACACCCAGCAGCCAGGGCCATAAAATCCAGTCCTGGTGAAATTGCTGCAGGAAATTGGGTGTTTGATCAGAACAGAAGTAGTGGCGGCCCACACTTTTTCTCTGCTGAACTGGGCTTGTGCTGTTTCCTGTTTCTCAGCTGTCCAGAGCCTAAGAATTTAATCCATGCTCTTCGGACAATGACATGCTGTCTCCAGGCAGCAGAGAAGGAAGTAGCCTGAGGTGTTGCATCATTGCTATCCTCTTATCACTAAATGATTGGAAGGAGAGAGGAGGAGTGAGTAGAACCTCTGCCCTTCTTGATCCAGGATCTTCATTCCTCCCTTCTTCCTGGAACAGATTTAGTAATCCTGCCCCCCCTCAAACAATTACCAAACAAAATGCAAATTTGTCAATAGGCAGCACTATATAAATGCCTAGTTTTAGCCCCCAGTTGCTGCTGTGGTTATATACTAGTTGTTGGGCTTTGCTTCACAGGGAATGGTTTGGGGGGTTTGCATAGCACAAGCTTTTGGTTAAATTTCCACTGTCATTCCCATAGTGATTCCAGCCTTCCTTGGAGAACAGTTCAGAATGTCCAAGGTTAGGAGCGGACCCCCAGAAACCCCACTGACACTGAGCAGATGGAGCTAGGGAAGTAGGAAGATGGCAGGACCTAGATTACCATTTTCTTATAGTCCCATGCTGGGTGCTGTGTGACTACTTCATGACCCCTAAGAGAGTGGATGTGCCCTACTGCAAGATGTAGGGGGAGGGAGGCTATATAAAGTGACAGGGTAGGAAGCTGACACTGTTGTGTTTTGTGTTAGGTTAAAGGTTAGTGAAGAGGTCTCCCCTCCTACTTCTTAATTTGAGTAACAAATATCTGAGAAGAGATGCCACTGCTGGTAGTAACTGAGACTGTCTCCTGCTATTGAACTGGGGGAAAAGTGGGAGGGAGTATGCCTGGAAAGAGAGGGGAAGGGATATCACCTGCAGAAGAGGTAAGAAAACAGTGGGGAAAATTAGAAATAAAGGAAAAGAAGCCACTCCTCACAGACAAAAACTCAAAATTAAACCAATAGTGTGGTGTGGTATCCTGTCCTGGAAACCCCACAAAAAACAAACAATGGAGAAAGGGTGGTGGGGAGGGGGGGGGGGGGGGGAACACACACAGCAGTGTGTCAAGAATTAAGAGTTCTTTATTCACATAACCAAGCACCAGACACAGGCTGTGTTTTGGCTTCATGGCCTGCATCAGGGGTCTAGAAAGTGTGTGTGAATATGAATTCATTATGTTTTGCATATGATAGAGGAACCTGCTGCAATTATTCTGCTCTGGTGTTCCTGGCTCCTGTCAAGACACTGGTGTAACTTGTCTGGTCTGTTGTTGCACTTTGCAGTGACAGAGCAAAAGAGTCCTGGGCGCTGGTACCCTCCCATGCTTTGAAATTCACCACCAAGATGGTTTTGTTCAGTCACTGCAAAGTGCAAAAACAGACCAGACAAATTTTCACTGGAGATGTCACTAGTGCCTCAAGAGAAACCAGGAACACCAGAGCAGAATCATTGCAGCAGGTTCCTCTATTATACGCAAAATCTAGATTCCCTTTTTTTCAAGATTATATCATAATGCATTCATTTTCACAGATGTTTTGGACCCCTGATGCAGTCCATTAGGCCAAAGCGCAGCCCGTGTCAGATGCTTGGTTATGTGACTAAAAAACTCTCTTAATTCTTGGCACACTGCTCTGTGTGTGTTTTCCTGTTTCTCCACTGTTTTGTGGAGTTCTTATCTTCTTGGACTTTCTTTGGAAACTCCACAGCCATTTAGGCTTTCAGCATCTCCACAATGAATGAAAAGAGAAATTTGCATGGGCTAGTATTGAACGCATGCGCATATTCATTATGGAGATCTGCCCTATGAAGATTCAGAAAGCCTTACCCTTATGCCTCTTTTTTTTTTTTTTTTTTTTTCTTAAGCAAAACTGTGTACATCAAAGGATGTAACAGCTATGTCAAGAAGACCTTGTTGCTTGTTTCAGAAGCACCATTTGTATGTTAAACATGCAGAAGCCAGACCTTAAATGTTTATATTGTTTAAATGTCTAAGTCCTGATTTTACCAAGCCAAGTTGGGACATACACATCTAAAATCAAAGAACATATAAATTGCAAGGGAGCATGGTCTGGGTGTGTGTCGGGTAAGATTAAGGTGGGTCTGAAAAAATAAGGTTTTTAATCCCCATTTCAGAAGGGAATGTGTGTCTTAAGAGATGGATGTGGAGATTTAAGGCTACTACCTAGGACATCTGGGTTTAGTAGTAGTGGTTTCAGCAAAGTTCTCCTATTGAGCAGTGCTGCACTGTAGGAGTCAGGAGAGATCACCCTCTTAATCTCTGTGCTTGATGTCTTCTCCCCCCCCCCCCCATCCCACCAAACAAAGCAAAACAGGTAAGGGATAATGTGCTTTGACCAGGTTGGGGGGGGGGGGATATGTTTCTAAAAAGGCCAAGAGATTTTGGTATTTTAGGACACATTCTACATCGACAGATTCTGTCCTGACCTGGGCATCCTGATTTGTTTTTCTGATTTGTAAATCTTTTCTTAAATACCACTCATTTCTCCCTCTGAAAGATAAGAGTAAGTCTTAAACACACCATAGTCCCTTCACTTGCAGTTGCATAGCTTTAGCCTGTCTAGCTGATCTTGAATATTGACTCCAGGGAGTCCCTGGCTACTCCATCTAATAGGAATCCAGTCCTGCTTTTATATGCATAAATACCTATGATGTATCTTACATGCATGGATGTGTTTGCTGTACTTCTGAATTTACTCACATTCCCTTTGTGAAGGTGGGATCTGCTGCCCATTAAAAATAGCTTCTGTGGTGTAAGGTACAGCCTGCAAGCAATCTTATACTAGGATTGCCTACAGGCAGTTGAGAGAGAACCTCTGTGTGACAGTATCAGTGATTTTTTTCTCCATTATGTTGTATCCAAGGGAGCAGATGACCAATTTATTCCATGCCAGTACTTGGGCCTGCATGCCTATGTCACTTGGAGGCTAGGTAAATATGAGGGCTATAACATTTGTTAGACAGATCTCAATTGCATGCTGCTCTGACATCTACATTTTCCTGTTCAGATTCCTCAATTATTGCATGGAGCAGAAAGCTCCTTTTTATATATAAATCTGCAGACTTCATAGAACCCAGTTTCCTCAGTGCTTTGCATATTGAGGCAAATCACCCACACCAAAGTAGGTAAAGTCTTTCAGCCTACTGAATGGAGACATATTCTTGCCTGGTACAACCTCTTTCTTAGTCACTCTCTAGGAATGAATGAATTGGTTTCAGTAGTAGGTAATTCTTCCGTTGTAAATCGCTCCCTGATACCCAGTACCTAGGACTACAGTACCACTCGATCCCTGGTACCCACAGTGTGGTACAGTACCACACTTTAGTATAACCCAGAATTTATCCCTCATAATGATAGTATGGTCTTGTAATAATTGCCACCTTATCTCAGATTGGGTCATTCCCAACCCCCAACCCCCCCTTTTTCTACTGGAAGCATCAGTCTTTCTAGCTTTTCTGATCACCTTCCCTTCAAATAGTTACTAAAGATTTTGTTTCCATCTCCACTTCCACAAATTGATACAAACCCTAACTGGCATACAAATTGGAAACTAAGACATCAGAAAGCTACATTTTGGAAGCACCCCCATTTTCACTGCTGCGATCCTTCCTTCCTTCCTTAGCCAGCTAAGTTGGTTCTTCTCACATGAATTGCCCTTCTTGCTGCCAGAGGGTCAATTGAATTGCCCTTCTTGCTGCCAGAGGGGTCAATTTATAGCATATGGGTGATCTGACTTGTATATTTTGGTATCTCCAGGATTAATGGTTAAATTGCAGTGGCAAATAAGAGAGAGGGGGGGGGGGGCAACTGCTAGGTGCCCCTATATAAAGAAAACTCAGCGGCTTTACATCTTCTGTTAACTTAAAAGGATTGTTACCCGTTTTCTCCGAGGACAAGCAGGCTGCTTGTTCTCACTGATGGGTGACGTCCACGGCAGCCCCTCCAATCGGAAACTTCACTAGCAAAGTCCTTTGCTAGCCCTCGCGCGCCCGCGCGCACCGCGCATGCGCGGCCGTCTTCCCGCCCGAAACCGGCTCGAGCCGGCCAGTCTTCTTTTGTCCGCACTCGGTACGGTCGTGTTTTCGCCGTGTCGAGCCCCGGAAAGTCGACCTCGCGCGTCCAATTTGTTTGAACGTGTTTTTTTTTTTTTTCCTTCGGGAAAGCTTTGTCCTAGTCGGGAAGTGCTCCGGAAACCCCCCGCCGGGTTTCGTGTAAATCCTCCCCGTACTTCCAGCTTTTTTGCCCCGGTAAGTTTTCTTTCGTCGTCGGGGTAGGCCTTTTTTCGGCCTCGGTCGAGATTTTTTCTCCCTCTAAATTTGGTGCTTCAAATTTCGCCATTTCGGCTTTTGATTTCGCCGGCGTGATTTTTCCGCCCATGACATCGAAGCCTTCCAGCGGCTTCAAGAAGTGCACCCAGTGCGCCCGGGTTATCTCGCTCACTGATCGACACTCGTCGTGTCTTCAGTGTCTGGGGGCCGAGCACCGCCCTCAGAACTGCAGTCTGTGTTCCCTGCTTCAAAGGCGGACTCAGGTAGCGAGACTAGCCCAGTGGAACGTGTTGTTCTCGGGCTCTTCGTCGGCATCGGCACCGGGATCTTCGAGTGCATCGACGTCGTCAGCGTCCAGACCATCTTCCTCGGCCGCCCCTGCATCGAGTGCATCGAGGCATCGGGCCTCTGCATCGGCGCCGAGACATCGGATAGCTGCATCGACGTCGGTGGTACCAGGACCTCGTCTGCTGATGTCGTCGGACGGTGGTGCATCGGGTGGAGTGCAGGTGAGGGCTGTCCATTCCCCTGCTGGTGGCGGTGAGCCCTCGGGTGGGTCTCCGCCTACCCTGAGGGCTCCTGCGGTACAGCCCCCCCGAGATCGACCTTCTTCAGTCTCGGCCCCGAGGAAGCGACGGGTGGATTCGACGTCCTCCTCGTCGGTGCCGGGGAGCTCCGGTGACATGCTTCGGAAGAAATCGAAGAAGCATCGACACCGGTCTCCTCCCCGTGTCGGCACCGAGAGCTCTGGGTCGCCGAGGGATTCGGCACCCAGCAGGCATCGGCACCGAGAGGACCGCTCACCCTCTGTTCAGGAGGTGTCGATGCGCTCCGCTCTGGACAGCCCGGAACAGCCTCCACGCCCGGAACAGGTACTGACGTCGACGCCTGCATCGACCTCTCAGCCTTTCTCTGCAGCCGCTCTAAACGAGAGCCTCCGGGCCGTTCTCCCAGAGATTCTGGGAGAGCTGTTGCGCCCTACCCCTCCGGTACCGGCGGTGCTTGCGCCACCGGTACCGTCGAGCGTGGCGCCGGCTGGCCCATCGCCCAGGTTGAGGTCCCCGACGTCGGTACCGCGTGCGGTACCGACCGCGGCCACCTCCCAGGAAGGCTCCCCGACTACGTCGGCGGAGGGAGCTTCGCCGATGCGGGCGAGGGAGTCTACCTCTCGATGCCCCCATCGTGGACGGGGTTCCACGGAGTCGAGCAGGGCGAGGTTGCAGACACAGGTCCGTGAACTTGTGTCTGACACCGAGGGTGAGGCCTCGTGGGAGGAAGAGGAAGATCCCAGATATTTCTCTGACGAGGAGTCTGGGGGTCTTCCGTCTGATCCCACTCCCTCTCCTGAGAGACAGCTTTCTCCTCCCGAGAGTCTGTCTTTTGCCTCCTTTGTCCGGGAGATGTCTACGGCCATCCCCTTCCCGGTGGTTGTGGAGGACGAGCCCAGGGCTGAAATGTTTGAGCTCCTGGACTATCCTTCTCCACCTAAGGAAGCGTCCACTGTTCCCTTGCACCATGTCCTGAAGAAGACATTGCTTGCGAACTGGACCAAACCATTAACTAACCCCCACATTCCCAAGAAGATCGAGTCCCAGTACCGGATCCATGGGGACCCAGAGCTGATGCGCACTCAGTTGCCTCATGACTCTGGAGTTGTGGATTTGGCCCTAAAGAAGGCTAAGAGTTCTAGGGAACATGCTTCGGCGCCCCCGGGCAAGGACGCTAGAACCTTAGACTCCTTTGGGAGGAAGGCCTACCATTCCTCTATGCTCGTGTCCAAGATCCAGTCTTACCAGCTCTACACGAGCATACACATGCGGAATAATGTGCGGCAGTTGGCGGGCTTGGTTGATGCTCTTCCCCCTGAGCAAGCCAAGCCTTTTCAGGAGGTGGTCAGGCAGCTGAAGGCGTGCAGAAAATTCCTGGCCAGAGGAGTTTATGACACTTTTGATGTTGCGTCCAGGGCCGCTGCTCAAGGTGTGGTGATGCGCAGGCTCTCATGGCTGCGTGCCGCCGACCTGGAGAATAGAGTCCAGCAGCGGATTACGGACTTGCCTTGCCGTGCGGATAACATTTTTGGCGAAAAAGTCGAGCAGGTGGTAGAGTCTCTCCACCAGCGGGACACCGCATTCGACAAGTTCGCCCGCCGGCAGCCTTCAGCTTCTACCTCTACAGGTAGACGATTTTTCGGGGGAAGGAAGACTGTTCCCTATACTTCTGGCAAGCGTAGGTACAATCCTCCTTCCCGACAGCCTGCGGCCCAGGCTAAGCCCCAGCGCGCTCGCTCTCGTCAGCAGCGTGCGAATCAGCAAGGCCCCGCGGCTCCCCAGCAAAAGCAAGGGGCGAGCTTTTGACTGGCTCCAGCAGAGCATAGCCGACATCCAAGTGTCAGTGCCGGGCGACCTGCCTGTCGGAGGGAGGTTGAAAGCTTTTCACCAAAGGTGGCCTCTTATAACCTCCGATCAGTGGGTTCTCCAAACCTACAGCTTCCAGCACAAGCAGGTACTTGCAGAGGAACTCTCCGCCCTTCTCAGCGCCAATGCGGTCGAGCCCGTGCCATCCGGGCAAGAAGGGCTGGGGTTCTATTCCAGGTACTTCCTTGTGGAAAAGAAAACAGGGGGGATGCGTCCCATCCTAGACCTAAGGGCCCTGAACAAATATCTCGTAAAAGAAAAGTTCAGGATGCTTTCCCTGGGCACCCTTCTCCCCATGATTCAGCAAAACGATTGGCTATGCTCTCTGGACTTGAAGGATGCCTACATTGGCTGGTGAAGAACACATCCGAGGCAGGAGCCCTGCAGTCCATGCAGATGACTATTCGCCTCCTGGAGCTACTGGGGTTTGTGATAAATTACCCAAAGTCCCATCTTCTCCCAGTGCAGAAACTCGAATTCATCGGAGCCCTGCTGGATTCTCGGACGGCTCGCGCCTATCTCCCAGAGGCGAGGGCCAACAACTTGTTGTCCCTCGTCTCGCGGGTGCGAGCGTCCCAGCAGATCACAGCTCGGCAGATGTTGAGATTGCTGGGCCACATGGCCTCCACAGTTCATGTGACTCCCATGGCCCGCCTTCACATGAGATCTGCTCAATGGACCCTAGCCTCCCAGTGGTATCAGGCCGCCGGGGGTCTAGAGGACGTGATCCACCTGTCCACGAGTTTTCTCGAATCCCTGTATTGGTGGACGATTTGCTCCAATTTGACTCTGGGACGTCCCTTCCAAATTCCTCAGCCTCAAAAAGTGCTGACCACGGATGCGTCTCTCCTGGGATGGGGAGCTCATGTCGATGGGCTTCACACCCAAGGAAGGTGGTCCCTCCAAGAAAGCGATCTACAGATCAATCTTCTGGAGTTGCGAGCGATCTGGAACGCTCTGAAGGCTTTCAGAGATCGGCTGTCCCACCAAATTATCCAAATTCAGACAGACAATCAGGTTGCCATGTACTATGTCAACAAGCAGGGGGGCACCGGATCTCGCCCCCTGTGTCAGGAAGCCGTCAGCATGTGGCTCTGGGCTCGCCGTCAAGGCATGGTGCTCCAAGCCACATATCTGGCAGGCGTAAACAACAGTCTGGCCGACAGGTTGAGCAGGATTATGCAACCTCACGAGTGGTCGCTCAATTCCCGTGTGGTGCGACAGATCTTCCAGGCGTGGGGCACCCCCCTGGTGGATCTCTTCGCATCTCAAGTGAACCACAAGGCCCCTCAGTTCTGTTCCAGGCTTCAGGCCCACGGCAGACTGGCGTCGGATGCCTTCCTCCTGGATTGGGGGGAAGGTCTGCTGTATGCTTATCCTCCCATTCCTCTGGTGGGGAAGACTTTGTTGAAACTCAAGCAAGACCGAGGCACCATGATTCTGATTGCTCCCTTTTGGCCGCGTCAGATCTGGTTCCCTCTTCTTCTGGAGTTATCCTCCGAAGAACCGTGGAGATTGGAGTGTTTTCCGACCCTCATCACGCAGGACGAAGGGGCTCTGCTGCATCCCAACCTCCAGTCCCTGGCTCTCACGGCCTGGATGTTGAGGGCGTAGACTTTGCCTCTTTGGGTCTGCCAGAGGGTGTCTCCCGCATCTTGCTTGCTTCCAGGAAAGACTCCACTAAGAGAAGTTACTTCTTTCATTGGAGGAGGTTTGCCGTCTGGTGTGACAGCAAGGCCCTAGATCCTCGCTCTTGTCCTACACAGACCCTGCTTGAATACCTTCTCCACTTGTCTGAGTCTGGTCTGAAGACCAACTCCGTAAGGGTTCACCTTAGTGCAATCAGTGCATACCATTACCAAGTGGAAGGTAAGCCGATCTCAGGACAGCCTTTAGTTGTTCGCTTCATGAGAGGTTTGCTTTTGTCAAAGCCCCCTGTCAAGCCTCCTACAGTGTCATGGGATCTCAATGTCGTTCTCACCCAGCTGATGAAACCTCCTTTCGAGCCACTGAATTCCTGCCATCCGAAGTACTTGACCTGGAAGGTCATTTTCTTGGTGGCAGTTACCTCGGCTCGTAGAGTCAGTGAGCTTCAGGCCCTGGTAGCCCAGGCCCCTTACACCAAATTTCATCACAACAGAGTAGTCCTCCGCACTCACCCTAAGTTTCTGCCAAAGGTTGTGTCGGAGTTCCATCTGAACCAGTCAATTGTCTTGCCAACATTCTTTCCCCGTCCTCATTCCTGCCCTGCTGAACGTCAGCTGCACACATTGGACTGCAAGAGAGCATTGGCCTTCTATCTGGAGCGGACACAGCCCCACAGACAGTCCGCCCAATTGTTTGTTTCTTTTGATCCCAACAAGAGGGGAGTGGCTGTAGGGAAACGCACCATATCCAATTGGCTAGCAGATTGCATTTCCTTCACTTACGCCCAGGCTGGGCTGGCTCTTGAGGGTCATGTCACGGCTCATAATGTTAGAGCCATGGCAGCGTCGGTAGCCCACTTGAAGTCAGCCACCATGGAGGAAATTTGCAAAGCTGCGACGTGGTCATCTGTCCACACATTCACATCTCATTACTGCCTGCAGCAGGATACCCGACGTGACAGTCGGTTCGGGCAGTCAGTTCTTCAGAACCTGTTTGGGCTTTAGGATCCAACTCCACCCCCCGAGGGCCCTGTTTGTTCTGTTCCAGGCTACACTCTCAGTTAGTTGGTAAATTTTTTAGGTCAATCGCAGTTATGTCCTCGCCGTTGCGAGGCCCAATTGACCAATGTTGTTGTTTTGAGTGAGCCTGGGGGCTAGGGATACCCCATCAGTGAGAACAAGCAGCCTGCTTGTCCTCGGAGAAAGCGAATGCTACATACCTGTAGAAGGTATTCTCCGAGGACAGCAGGCTGATTGTTCTCACAAACCCGCCCGCCTCCCCTTTGGAGTTGTGTCTTCCCTTGAAGTGTATTGTCTTGCTACATACTGGACTGGCCGGCTCGAGCCGGTTTCGGGCGGGAAGACGGCCGCGCATGCGCGGTGCGCGCGGGCGCGCGAGGGCTAGCAAAGGACTTTGCTAGTGAAGTTTCCGATTGGAGGGGCTGCCGTGGACGTCACCCATCAGTGAGAACAATCAGCCTGCTGTCCTCGGAGAATACCTTCTACAGGTATGTAGCATTCGCTTTATAGGCCCAAATGAAGGGAACTAGTATGCCCATCCCACTCTTTCAAAAACTGTTTCCAGTTCAAATGTGACAGTATCCTACCTGCTCCCTAGTTGAATGCTTGAATTATGTTCCTTGCTGTCCTGATGTTACTAGCCATCTACCTTCCTCATATGAAGCCTATTTTTTTTTTTTTGAAGATATAAAAAACAAGTCTTATTCCTGTGTGTCATCTACATTCTGCACTGATGGTGGTTATCCTTTCCTATCAGTAGGTGGAGGTAGAACTGAATTCTACCAGTGACATCACTGGTAATAAGCTGGGGTGCTCCCTGGAACAATCCAGTATTTTTTTATTCTCTACTTTTGGCAGGTGGTAGATTGTGTTGTAAGGTACACCTGTCCCTGGCCTAGCTGGCCACTGCAGGCGACAGTGATGTATGTGTCAGTCCCCAGGGCAGAATGAAGCGTCACATTGGTGGAAGAGGCGGCTCTCCTGATGTCTTGGGCAGAACGTCACCGTGAGGTTCTGTTGTCCTCCCATATAGTGGGGGATCTAAATGTTTAAGCAAATGTCCTCGGCCATCAGACCTTGGAGAGTGGTCTTTGCGTTCTGAGGCTTTTGTGGCCATAGTCCACAAATGGGTCGTGCCGGTGATGGATCTGATGGTGAGTTGAGGGGGGGGGGGGGGAGATTCCCCGCTTTTTCAGTCACAGAAGGGAACAGGACTTGGAGGGCTTGGATGCTCTCAGGCCTTGGCCGACGGGCCTTCTGTACATGTTTCTTCCCTTGCCACTGATAGGTTGGGTCATTCAGGGAACCAAAAGACACGGAGGTCTGATGATTCTGGTAGCTGCAGATTGGCAGAGGTGTCCATGGTATGCAGATTTGAGGCATCTAGTAGTGAGGCTGTTGCTCAGGCTTTCCGAGTCAGTAGGTCTTATCTCTGTATCCAATTGCCATGCCAACTCTGGCTGGATTTTTGTCTTACAGCCTGGCTCTTGAAAGGGCCCAAGGAAGTGAGGATATTTGGCTAAGGTGATTATGATGCTGCGTTCCTGCTGCTGCTCAATGACTTTGGCTTAAGTTAGAACATGGATAATTTTCAAGGGCTGGTGTGATGACCATGGGGTTGTAATGTTGTATGCTTCCGTACCGCCAATCCTGGATTCTTTTTGAAGAATGGTTTCGAGAAGGACTTGGCCTTGACTTCTCAAGTTACAGGTGGTGGCGCTGGCTTGTTTCAGTGCAAGCCCTTGGCGAGTCAACTGGATGTTGTGTGGTTCCTTAGAGGTGTTGGTCTCCTGTGTCCACCTAGGCTTTTTTCTTTTCCTTCTTGGGACCTTGTGCTCTCGGCTCTGTTTCATCCTGCTTTTGAACCGCTGTTCAATTCCCTCAAAGATCTTATTCTGAAGTTGGTGTTTTTGGTGGCCATTTCCTCAGCGAGACAGGTTGAGTTGCACGCCCTTTCTTGTAGGGCACTCTTTTTTTTTTTTTTTTTTTTTGAGTCCTATGAGAATCAAATTATTTAGAGATCAGTTCCTTCCTTCCTTTCATGTTAACCAGTCTTAGTGGCCCCATGTTCTTCCAAGGGGTCGGAGGAGCGGTGGTCTTTGCGTAAGTTGGACGTTCAGAGGGCGTTGTGGGTGTATGTATGGAGGAGTTTCGTAATTACGGTATTCGGACCATCTATTCATTTTGCTTGGTGGTGATCGTAAAGGTCTGACAGTGTCTAAGGGTAACATTGCCCAGTGTATTAAGGAGGCGATTGGTTCAGCGTCTCTTTTGAAGCGCAGTTGGCATAAAGGCCCATTCTACTAGAGGGCAGGCTGTGTTTTGGGTGGAACATTCTTTTGTCTCTCCAGTGGACATTTGTAAAGCGGCTATTTGGTCTTCCTTGCATTCGTTTGTCCGGCATTACAGAGAGGATGTACAGGCACATCGGGACTCGGTTTTTGGTTAGCGTGTACTTTCTGTGGGGCTTTTTGGGTCCCTCCCTTGATTTACTGCTCTGGTACTTTCCACCAGTCATTCTAGGCCAGTTTGGAGGATGCTAAGGAAGGAGAAATTAGGTCCTACCTGCTAATTTGCTTTCCTTTAGTCCCTTTGGACAGTCCCAGATCCCTCCCTGTGCAGACTCCAGTTAGTTTAGGTGCATTGGTCTGAGATTATGGCCATCTAGTTTTGCTCTTGTTTCTGTGGGGAACTATTTTTTGAAAAAAATAATTGTAGTCAATGAGCAAAGGATCAGACATTATTGTATTTTGCTATTATTGATATGTTGGTAGTGTGCCAGCACTGTCTTGTTAGGTATAGGTGGCTGTGAAAACCGAGTGGTGCACAGATATTGTTGGGCTTCTTTCCTCTGAATACTGAGGCTTTCATGGGCCGATTCAAGAGTTGGTGTTCTCCGTTAACCCCTGCTGGAAGGTGTGCACAACCCACAAGTCAGTCTGTGCCGATCGGAGGGACTAAAGGAAAGCAAATTAGCAGGTAAGACCTAATTTCTCCATATCCTCCACCCCTTTGTTCGCTCTCCATTGCTTTGGACAATTTTCTGTTTGGCCTCATATAATCACCCCCTATCCGATATGCCAAGAAAGGGTGTGATACAGAATCATTGAGGGTGATTTCAGTATAACTTAAGTTCAACAGACTTTTCTTTCTCCCTATTCATAAAATGGTTTTTGGTTGGTATTGGGCTCGGCTCACACATATGAGCACTACATTGTATGTGATTCAGTTCAATAGTATCCTCAATACTAGGTGGCGATGAGGTGCTGCCGAACACCATGGACTATTGCCTGTCTGATAGGATCTGAACCAGGCAAGTACTGTTCTGCTGATACTTGTTTCTGCCAGTCATGCTAGCATAATATCGTGATCCACAGTGTCAAAAGCTGCTCTGAAATCTAGCAGAACTAACACTGAGGCAAATCCCCTGTCTCAATTTCTGTGAAGATCTAATTGACTCTGGAACACGCTAATTGACTGAGATGCCACGCTTCCTCTTGGTGTGTTATGCTGAGTGCTATATCTGGCCACACCTCTGTAAGTTTCTCCAAATCTGCCTTTGAGGTGCGTTTCCTGTAACAAGGCAAAACTGCTTTCTCTCTCCCCCCCCCCCCCCCCCCCCGTTCAATAATGTAATCTTAAAACTATCCCATCTTTTATATTTCAATATTTTTTATTGATGACATAATACAAAGGCAATAAACCATATAAATATAAACTTAAACAGCGCGGTAATAACCTCTCATGTAACAGGGTTAAAGATAGTGCAAAACAGCCATCAGATTTGTGGTTTAACAACTTTATCCCCCCCTTCTCAAATTATGTTTCTATAGCTACATAATGATATTAGCATATATCATCCAGAAACTTCCTTGTAACAGAAGGTAACACCATGGTACATATTGAACCACGGATAATATAGACAATAGGAAATCCTAATTAACAAGACCAAAACTTGTCTTTAATCTTTCTAACCCAAAGCTCTTCTTCCCTATCTCCCAAAACCTCCCCCTCCCCTCACCGAGCATTGCTCAAATTCAAATTCTCTTCACTGGTTCCAAGGAAGTCTATTCAAGATATGACTTCTCGCCTTAGGCGATATAGTGTTTATGTATGCCCCCCATATTGCTAGGAACCTCCGCTGCCTTAAAACTATCCCATCTTTTACTTGCTATTGTCCTTTACCCTCTGCCCCCCTTTACAGTCGGCTACAAACCCATTACTGTATGGGGCAGAAAGCTCCTTGCAGACTTCATAATACCCGCTTCCCTCAGTGCCTTACATAGTGAAGCAAAATCACGCACCCCAAAGGGGCTGGAATCTCTTATTAAATGGAAATGTTACCATGACTTCCCCCCCCCCCCCCCCCAATCATTCTCTTGGAGTCATTCAATGGCTTAGAAACATAAAAACACGATGGCAGATGGGCCAAATGGCCCATCCAGTCTTCCCATCTTCAGCAACCACTATCTCCTCTTCCTAAGAGATCCTACGTGTCTGTCCCATGCTTTGTTAAATTCAGACACAGTCTCATCTCCACTACCTTCAGTGGGAGGTTATTCCATGTGTCCACCACCCTTTCTGTGAAAAAATATTCAGTAGCAAGTAATCCCCCTATTCTAACTTGCTCTCCCATACCCAGCAAAACCTAAGATAAGGATAGGACCACAGTGTGACATGCTCCACCACTGCCCAGTAATTTATCCCTAACCTATCAGAATACTTAAGTCCTCCAGTTGCTGCCTTATACTATAATCTTGTTTGCTGCCTTATACTATAATCTTAAATTGGGACTCCCCAGCTCTCTCCTCCCTCACTTTATGAAGAGTGTCAAACAAAACATTTTTTTTTTTAATGATTACTTTTTACACTTACAAGTAGTACTTCTACCCCCAGCATTATTCACGTTTTCTTGTGTTTTTTTTCCCAGAATGTTCTCCACCAATTTCCAGAACTATCCTTAAATTGCTAAACTTCCACAAAGTTCTCTTCCCCCCCCTCCAATCCACCCCCACATGCTCACTTTTTCAGAGGCCTTTTTCTTTAATGCACAAGTATCCTAGATTGAGAGAGGCAGGGTTTTTTTTTTTTTTAAACAAACCAATATCAAAGTAGTATAGTCTTTTCAGCCTGCTTTTTCCGTCCCCTCTTCATTTCCCCCACCCCTGGACTGATGATGAAACTCGTATCCAAGCTCTTATAATGATTAGGTTCCTCCTGTCCCAGTTAAGTATGTAGAGTCTAGCTGTAACAGAACAGGAATCCATAGAGGAACAGCTCTTGGAAACCCCAAAGTTGGCCATGTTCTCTCCAGTGATCTGCGAGCATTGGATCTCCACATCATCCTTATTCTGACTTACCATCAGGGAAGCTGTTCTTGCATTCACTTTAGCTCTGTTCTGTCCAACTCCATTCCCACATTACTGGTATTTACACATTCGCTCTCCATACTCATTTTCCTTTTCTGAGGCTGGCAGTCTGTCCTTGGGTGTTTGCATTATTTTTTTATTTTTTAAACAGGCTTCCTTAGCACGAGCAACAAATGAATCTAGAAACCAGTTGGTTGTGTCCATCTATCAGCAAGTGGAGATAGAGCAATGTTTTATTTACCCTGTGCCCTATAGGACGTGACACTCCCTGGCCAGTCAGTATTCCTATCTCCAGCAGGTGGTTGGACGTGTGTCCATAGGCTCCTGACTTCTGGATAGCTCCTGTTAAGGCTTGGCTGGTTCAGTGGAGGGGGGGGGGGGGGGGTTCTGGCCATACGGTTCCAACGTTTAAGAGAATACCTGGTTTCCTTCTCTTCTCCTGGCTTTCCCTCAGCCTGCCCTTCCTCACAGATTTGCCCACTTTTGAGACTCAAGTGTCTTTATTTATTTATAGCATTTATACCCCGCTCTTTCCCGCTCGGTAGCAGGTTCAGTGCGGCTTACATGGTGTGGTACAAAGTTTCACAGGGAAGCACAAAGTATCACAGTGAGAACCCAGTTGTATAGAATAGGACAGTGGGAAGAGATGTGTGGGATAGAATTGGAGTATGGGTGGTGTTAGTGGTGTGGATTGGGTTCGAAAGTTGTTGGGTTGTTTGGGTAGGCTTGTTTGAAGAGGTAAGTTTTCAGCAGCTTTCGGAAGGGTAGGTGTTCATTGGTTGTTCGGATGTGTCGAGGTATTGCGTTCCAGAGTTGGCTGCCTATAACGGAGAAGTTGGATGCGTAGTAGGTTTTGTATTTGAGGCTTTTGCAATTGAGAAGATGAAGATTAAGATATGTTCGAGAAGATTTGGACCCGTTCCTATCTGGAAGATCGATCAAGTTGGTCATGTAGCTAGGAGATTCGCCATGGAGGATCTTGTGGATCATTGTGTGAGCTTTGAAGTGTATGCATTCCTTGATAGGGAGCCAATGAAGTTTTTCACAAAGTGGTGTTGCACTTTCAAGTCGTGATTTGCCAAAAATGAGTCTGGCTGCTGTGTTGGGCGGTTTGGAGTTTTTTTATTATTTGGGTTTTGCAATTGATGAAGATGCTGTTGCAGTAGTTGGCATGGGTGAGTGCTGTGGATTGTACTAGATTGCGGAAGGTTTTCTGTGGGAGGAATGGTTTTACTCTTTTCAGTACCCACATCATGTTGAACATCTTCGTTGTGGCTTTTGCATGAGTTTCCAGAGTAGTTGTCTAATGTTACTCCTAGGATTTTTAGATTGTCAGATATTGGGATTGTGACGTCGGGGGTGCTCAGGGTGGTTGGGAGCAGAGTAGCTTGTTGATAGGATTAAGCATTGAGTTTTTTCTTCATTTTCATCTTGAAAGCGTTGGCCCAGGATGTTAAGGTGTTCATGGCGGTGGTTATTTTCTCCGTGATTTCTGTAAGGTTGGATTGGAAAGGGATGAATATTGTGACGTCGTCAGCGTAGATGACTGGATTAAGGCCGGATTTGGATAAGGATTTGGCCAGAGGGATCATCATAAGGTTGAAGAGGATCGGGGATAGAGGTGAGCCTTGGGGGACTCCGCATTTTGATGACCACGTAGGTGATATTGATGAGGTTGATTTGTCTTGATATGATCTGGTGGTGATTAAACTTTTTATCCACTTGATGATGTTTCCTCCGATTCCTAGTTTGTCCAATAGTTTTATGAGAATATTGTGGTCTACCATGTCAAATGCACTAGATAGGTCGAACTGCAGAAGAAGTATCTTGTTGCCAATTGAAATTTCCTGTTTGAACTTGGATATCAGGGTGAGCAGTACTGGTTCTGTGCTGTGTGCAGGTCGAAAACCCGATTGTGATTCATGTAGTATGGAGAACCTTTGAATGAATTTGTTAAGTTGGAAGGTCACTCTATTTTCCATCAGTTTGGTAAAAAGAGGGATGGAAGCCACATGTCGGTAATTTGTAATGTCATTCGCTGGTTTCTTGGGGTTTTTCGGTATTGGTATTGAAGAATATTACCGTGTTTGGAGGGGAAGGAGCCTTGTTGCAGTAGGAAATTTAAGTGGGTGGTGAGTTCTGTAATGAATCATTGTGGGGCATTTTTCATAAGATAGTTGGGGAATGGGTCCAGGTGGCAGTGAGACTTGGAGTGTTTGGATAGTGCTGAGGAGATTTCTTTAGTACTGAGGGGGGTGAAATTTGTCCAGTAGCGATCTGCTGGGATCTCTTCAGAGTCGGGGTCCAGTTCGTCAAGAAATGTGTCAATATTGGTATCATGGGGAATTGTGTTGCACAGGTTAGTGATTTTATCATTGAAGTATTTGGCCAGTTGTTTGGCAGGTGGACAATTTGAGGGTGAAGTTGTTACTGGGTTCGTGTTAAGAAGATTCTTTATGATATTGTATTGTTTTTTTTTATGTCTGTTCCTGTGGCTGTGATTTGTTTTGTGTAGTATGTTCTTTTGGTTCGTTTAATTTCATTCTTGTATTTCTTTTGTGTTTGTTTCCATGTATTCAGGGTGAGCTCTTCTTTTGATTTGCTCCAGGCTTTTTCTGGGTTCTTTCTTTAGTTTTTTTAATTCTTTATTAAACCACGGCGAGGGTCTTTTCTTTGTGTGTAGGGTTTTGGAGTGTAGCGGAGCAATTTCATCCAAAATGAGTTTGCATCTGTGGTCCCAATCTGCAAGGAAGTGGTTTGTGTTTGGGTCTATCGACCAATTGTCATCATAGATAAGTTGCCAGAAGGTATCTTTTTTTTCAATTCGTCCTCTGGTTTTGTGCAGCGCTGTGTACGCCTTGTAGCGCTATAGAAATGCTAAATAGTAGTAGTAGTGGTTTTAATTGTTATGGGTTCCGGTGATTTGGGTTGGTCTTTTTTCTGCCATTGTATAGATAGGGTTGCTTTGTGGTGGTTGGACCATGGAGAGGCGATCCAGTGGGTGTCCATGAGGAAGTTTTGATCTGTAGAGTATTTGTGTGCGATGATGTCGAGTGAGTGGCCTTTATTGTGGGTTGGTACTGTTGGAGGAAGGTTGAAATCACATAATTGGAGGAAGTCTATACAATCCCGGATGTGGGCAGAGTTGGAGTCTTCTAGATGGAGTTTTAGGTCTCCCAGTAGTAGTATGTTGGAGTTGTTGACGCATGCATTTGATAAAGTCCATGAATGTGCTTTGGTTATGGTTCCAGTTGTTGGGAGGTCTGTAGAATAGTATGCAGGTTAAATGTTCGTGTAGCTTGGGGCTATATAGTTTTATGGAGGCAATTTCAAGTTGAGTTGAGATGGATTCTGAGGTGGGTTCTGCGGAGAAGTATGAACTGTAGATGAGTGCAATTCCTCCTCCTTTTTTTCTTTCCTAGGCCGGTGTGATATTTTGTAGCCCGGAGGACATAGTTCGTTAATGATAGGATCTTCTGATTGACGGATCTAGTTTTCTGTGATGAAGAGTAGATCAAGGTTCTCTGAGTTGATCCAGTCTGTGATGATTTCGCATTTATTTACTACTGATCTTGCTTTAGTGTATCCTATTCGGACGGATAGTAGTGGATCAATGATGTGTGAGGATGGGCTGATTTTGATAAGTTGTCTTGTTTTTTTGTGTTTTGGTATTGTGGTAGTTTATTTCTGTTTTCAAGGATGGTGTCTTCGATAGGGGAAGGTTACTAGTAGGGTTGTTGTTGGTTTGTAAGAGAGTGGGTGTTGTGTGGGTGTTTGGGTGGTAGTGGAGGAATGATGACATGGTGAATTCAATTAAGGAGGTGGGATCACACTTTTTGTGCCTGCCAGCCATGGTGAGAGTGAGTTGGGCTCCAGCTTCCTTCCTTCAGACCTGCCGACACCTGCTGGTTCAGTTTCGGCGAGTGTATCTTTCCGTTCTGCCTTGCAGCGTTGTTTTTCTTCTCTTTGGCAGAATTGGTGAACCACTCCTCTTGCTGTGGAAAACAGAGAGCAGTGTCTGGCCTTTGTCCAGGAGGGTGCTCGAGTCAGGAGGCCCTGGATCTTTTGGGCTCCGAGGTTGAGGCCAAGTTTTCCCGCGCATGGGAATTGACTTTTGTACCTTCAACGAGGGAACCAGTGCCCATTTTTTTTGTTACATTTGTACCCCGTGCTTTCCCACTCATGGCAGGCTCAATGCGGCGGGCAATGGAGGGTTAAGTGACTTGCCCAGAGTCACAAGGAGCTGCAGTGGGAATCGAACGCAGTTTCCCAGGACCAAAGTCCACCATCCTAACCACTAGGCCACTCCTCCACTCTTTTGAATTTGGTTACCACGGTTGAGTCACAGCCTCACTCACCCTGGTTTGTAGCTTTTCCCGTGGTTTCTGTGGGTGATGCTGGGGCCAATTCAAGGGGATTCCCTTGTTGAGGAATTGTAGGATCCATTTTCCACAGAACTTGTCTTTTATGCTGCATCATGCTGATGCAATCTATGCCGGGGGGGGGGGGGGGGGGGTTGAGATATTTCCCGCCAAATCCGCTCCTGTTGAGAGCCTCCCTGTGACTGAGTCTGAGGCTGCAGGTTCTAAGCGCTGGTGCTGGGAGCCCGGCTTGGACGGGGCTTTGGATTGCTCCTCTGTTTCCTGGTCCTTCTGTGGAAGGGGGGGGGGGGGGGGACTTGTCCTATCTGTTTGCGACAGATTTGGACAGTGTGACGGAACGTCGAGTCCTTCTGCTCTGGGACAGTGATTTTGCCATTTCAGGTTTCCTTGCCACACATTTGGCTTTCTTGCCCTCTGGGTTGCAGAATGGCCTGGCAAGCAACTCCCTGGGGGTTCAGGTGGCTTCCCTTGACTGTTACTGGGGTCGTATAGCTGGAGTTTCTCTGGCTTCTCATCCCGATGGGGGCACTTTCTCTAGGGAGTTGTGCAACCTAAGCTTCTTGTCTTTCGTCCTTGTCCGATTTGGAATCTAAATCTGGTGCTGAGGGCCCTTCAAGCTCCTCCGTTTGACCCTTTACATTCGGTCATGATGCGGACCTCACTGTTTTTTTCTAGTGGCTTCTGCTTGCAGAGTTTCACAGTTGCGAACTGTCTTGCAGAGACCCCTTTCTCTTCTTTTCAGCTGCTGGGATGATGGTCCGGACTGTTCCCTTCTTTTTGCCTTAGGTGGTTTCACCTTTCCATCTTAATCAGATGTTGTTTTTGCTGGCTTTTCAGGTGGCTCGGTATTCGTAGGACTTTCAGCGCTTGCGCTGTCTGAACGTTCAGCGTGTTCTTCAGTACTTGGAAGTTACTAATGACTTTCGCTGATCTGATCATCTTTTGGTGCTCTTTGCAGGCTCTCGTTAGGCGAGGTGGCTTCCAAGTCTTCTATTGCCCGTTGCCTTGAGGCGAATTCCTCAGCCTATTTTTCTGGCAGTGCGTTATCCTCCGACTGGTTGCGAGCTCATGCTTTGGTGTCTTCCTGGTCAGAGACGAGTGTTGTGAATCTGGCTGATTTGCAGAGCAGCAACGTTGTGTTGGGTCCACACCTTTTGTCAGGCTCTATTATGTGGATGTGACAGCCCAGTGTATTTCTGCCTTTGGGTCTGTGGTCCTTGTGGCTGGGCTTGCATGTGCTCCTCCCCCTCCCCCCACCTTTGTTTAAATAACTGCTTTTCTACATCCCACAGGTTTCTGGATTCATCTGTTGGTCACGCTGAGGAAGAGAAAATTATGTAAATTTTTTGTTCCTTTAGTAGCAGCAGCAGATGAATCCAGGATCTCACCCTTTTTCAGTTTTCTTGATTCTGTTGCTATGCTAGTTTCTCTTTCTTGACAAGAGTTGCTGCAAGGTTTTCTGGGACGTGGAGTCTTTGTGTGTGTTCTTCTATTTAGGATCTTGGCCTTTGCGTTCCTGGTGCATTGCATTTCTGTGAGGCGGGGTTCTTTGGGATGTGAACTTTGGTGGTCGTCTGCTTTGGTATGAGTAATACTGACTGGCCAGGGAGTGTCATGTCCTATAAGGCACAGGGCAAAACACTGCTCTCTATCGTCACCTGCTGGTAGATAGACACAACCCACAGGTTTCTGGATTCATCTGCTGCTACTTTAAGGCACAGGGCAAAACATTGCTCTCTATCTCCACCTGCTGGTAGATGGACACAACCCACAGGTTTCTGGATTCATCCGCTGATACTTTAAGGCACAGGGCAAAACATTGCTCTCTATCTCCACCTGCTGGTAGATGGACACAACCCACAGGTTTCTGGATTCATCCGCTGATACTAAAGGAAAAAAAAAACCTATCAGGTAATTTACATAATTTTCCCTTCTTTGGCACCAGTCTCCCAAGTTGCACAACATATATGCCATTTTGTATGCATCCAGAACAGTTTTCACAGCTTCTGGAGGTGGTTCTTAATTGAGAAGCAGGAAATTTCCACACAGCTTGGCTGGGAGCCAGAGACTATCCTCAAAGTAACTCTTCTGCTTGCACACAATCTTAGATGAGGTCGAAATGCCCATAAGTTTTCAATTCTTATAAAGCACATGCCTGTTTTTTTTTTTTTTTTCCTTTTCTCTCTATCAAAAGATCTTTTGCCTGATACTGTTAACAGTTGAACAGTTATGGGCTGCAGTGGTTTCTCCTGCTTGGGCTTAGGCCGACTCTCCTGATGTGCACTCTCAATTTCATAACTTATGCGTGCAATTGTGGCAAGAAATTTGGAATCCAAAAACTTAGTATCTTGGAGCTTCTCACATTTAGACCCTTTTGTGGCTCTGATGGGCAGTTGGGTTGGACTTCTGCTTCAGTCGTATGCTAGTGTACTCCCGCCCAATATGTTCTGATTTTCTCTGTCATTCTTGGACTAGTGAATTGCTTGAAGAAGACACTTCATCTCTGTTTCTGTGCAGATAAGGATTCCTCTCAAACCCCCTTCAACAGAATTGGATGATTGCAGCAACACTGGATCCACTAGTGTAGTTTTTGCTGGCTGCATCAACTTCTCAGCATATAGTTCATACAGATTTTTTTTTTTTTAATTTTACTTTTAATTCTGTACTACAGGAATGTCACTAAAATATCTTAAATTCTGGGCTTATAGTATAAATCCATGTTCCAGGGAGCTCTCTTATTTAGCATCTTCACAGGCTCAGACAGATTGAAAATCTTCCTTGTGTTCCAGATGGGGAAAAGCTGGCTCTTTCCTAGTCTGGTGCATTTGTCATTCCAAAATGTATAAGGAAGGCACACATTTTACCTTCTGATAAGCCTCTGTTTTATTGAACTGAGGGCTTGAAAAAAAAGTTAGGCTGATTGAAGGGCAGGTATACTGCTGCTGTGCTGAGGCTCTGGTTTTGATACCCAAGTCAGATTCTCATCTTCAGCTACTATAAAGTTGGATCTTAATATACAATGCTTATCATGGAAGTTCCAAATCTTTGCTTGTGCTGTGTAATAATTTTGATCCTTTTTATTGTAAACTGAACAATTAGATTTATACTAAATGTCAAACAGCTGTCAAAAGAGAACATGGACGGTCTGAACAAGAGTTTGAATCATTCTCACTGTCAGTACAGAAACTGTATAATATTCAAAAACATTCATAAATCTGTTAATCTAATAAAAAAAACTGTAGATTTACATAGTAACACAGTAAGTGACTGCAGAAAAAGACCTGTACGGGTCATCCAATCTGCCCAACAAGATAAACTCATATGTGCTAATTCATATGTACACCTGACCTTGATTTGTATCTGCCGTTTTCAGGGCACAGACATAGAAGTCTGCCCAGCACTAGCCCCACCTCCTAACCACTGGTGCTGCCATCCAATCTCTGCTAAATTACATTTCAACAAAAGCATCTGTCCAAAAAGGAAATAAATTTAGAATATACAAGAATTTGATTCATTCTTGTTGCCAATAGAATTATTGTAAATCTATCAATAAGATTGAAACAAGGAGAGAGAGATTTCCTTAGTGTTAGATCCACTGTTTTGCACAAATGGGTGTTTATCCCTTCCTACCAGCAGGTGAAGGTAGAGAAAACTGAATTCAATTGGTGACATTTACCAGTATAAACTGGGGTGCTCCGTGGAACAATCCAGTTTCTTTCTCTTTCTCTAGTAGCTTGTGCTGACACTGCTTCTGGTCACTGGTCTAGCTTTCTACTCTGCTGGCCATAGCCACCCAGCAAGGTTGAGCCTAACAGCCACTCCCAGTGATCCAGTCTTTGGACTGTACCTGGCTGAGCATGGAGCTAGACTCCACAGCCCCCCAGTAGCACTTTTTAATGCCGCTATGCAAGGCTTTGGCTCAGTCCTACGGTGCCCTGCCAGAGGGATAAGGGGTTCTCATCCCCCTACCTCTTAGCCTGTACACCCTGTTTGGTCATTTCTCCCTGAGCTCTCCTTGCAGCTCCCAGGCCAAAAAAAAAATATATATATATATAGTGTACTCCATTTAAGTGCACGTCGAATAAGCGCATGCTCTGTTTAACTGCATGCTGTACAGTCCCGTTTTTGGCACCATCTATTTCTATGGGGACAAACTTCAGTTTAGCGCACCACTGATAAGTGCAAGATTTGCTTATATGCATGGTTTAAGACCGCTCCTCTGCAGGAATGACTCCGCATAAGCGCACGGAATATGGAAGCCGATTGGCACGTAACAACCAACGAGATTTCAAATTAACCGCCCCTTTAACTGCCACAGGCAGAATAAGCGAAAGAATGTTAGTGTACCCTGGGGTCGTCGTCGCGGTGGTTCTCCGAGGACAAGCAGGCTGCTTGTTCTCACGACTGGGTGACGTCCGCGGCAGCCCCCACCAACCGGAAATAAGCTTCGCGGGACGGTCGGCACGCAGGGCACGCCCACCGCGCATGCGCGGCCGTCTTCCCGCCCGTGCGCGACCGCTCCCGCCAGTTACTTTTTTCCGCGACTGAGAGAGTTGTGTTTTCCCCTCTCTCTCGTTTCAGCCGCCGGATTTTTTCGACCGCGTTTACGCGGATCGTCGCTTTTGGCCTGTTCGGCCTCTTCTTCTTCTTCTTTCTCTTTTATTAAAAAAAAAAAAGAATTTTGCGCGTGTGGAGCACGCGCTCCTTCTTTTCCCTCGCTTTCTAGCGGGCACGCCTCGTTGCGGCCTAGTGGCCGCTCGGTCGGTTACAATTTTCGTGGTGTGATTTTAGCCACCATTGCCGACTTTGACTTCGCCGACGCGATTTTTCCGTCGATGTCCTCGAAGGTCCCGAGTGGATTTAAAAAGTGTGGTCGCTGCGGCCGGCCGATCTCGCAGACCGACACCCACGCTTGGTGCCTCCAGTGCCTCGGGCCGGAGCACAATCTCAAGTCGTGCGTTTTGTGTCTCGGTCTCCGGAAACGGACTCAGGTTGCGAGGCAAGTTCTGCGGGACCGTCTTTTTGGAACTTGCGCCGGCCCCTCGACGTCGACCTCGACGGCATCGGTATCGAAGGCCGGTTCTTCGGTACCAGTATCGATGCCCGAGACATCGGCACCGATGGCAGCGACCCCAGGAGAACAGGTCCCGTCGGCCCGCCGGTCCGCCGGCGAGAGTGGGGTAGAGAGACCGCGTGGGCAGTCGGCCCCGGTCACTCCCTCAACTCGTGAGCCACGGGACCGAACCCTGTCGGACCCGGTACCCCGAGACCGAGGGGGATCGACCTCCTCCTCCTCCATGCCCTCCGGCACCGGTGACGTGCACCGGAAAAAAGACAAAAAGCGCCGTCACCGGGAGCCCTCGGTGCACCCTGAAGAGGAGTCGACGCCGAAGCGTCATCGCAGAGAGGAGAGATCTCCGTCGGTGGTGGAGGTACCGACACGTCGGGGTTCCGGCACCTCGGTGCCGTCTCCTGGCCCCCAGCAGCTTCCGGCACCGACACCCTTACCGGCCCCACCGCCTTTCCCGGCAGCGGGCCTGGACGAGTGCCTCAGAGCCATCCTTCCGGGGATCCTGGAAGGGCTGATGCGCCAGGCTGTGCCGGCGCCGGGGGTGCTTGCGCCCTCGGCGCCGATGACTGTGGCGCCGGCGAGCTCTAGCCCGGCGCCGGGGCAGTCGACACCGCCGCCGCTTGCGGTGCCGGTCTCGACAGCCACGCAGGTGGAGTCCCCGTCGACGTCGATGGAGGGAGCTCCGTCCCCGCCGGCGCGGGAGTCCACCGCTCGACGACACCGAGACCTCGGTGCCTCGACGTCGAGCCGGGCCCGGTACCGGACGCAGCTACATGAGCTAATGTCCGATACCGAGGATGAGGACTCGTGGGGGGAAGAGGAGGACCCGAGATATTTCTCCTCAGAGGAGTCTACGGGCCTTCCCTCGGACCCCACGCCGTCACCGGAGAGGAAGCTCTCACCTCCTGAGAGTCTCTCCTTTGCCTCCTTTGTGCGGGATATGTCTATAAGCATTCCCTTTCCCGTGGTCTCTGTGGAAGAGCCGAGGGCCGAGATGCTCGAGGTCCTCGACTATCCATCACCACCTAGAGAGTCCTCCACGGTACCGCTGCACAATGTCCTGAAGGAGACGCTGCTCCGGAACTGGGTGCGACCACTAACTAATCCCACCATTCCCAAGAAAGCAGAGTCCCAGTACAGGATCCACTCTGACCCAGAGCTCATGCGGCCCCAGTTGCCCCATGACTCAGCGGTCGTGGATTCTGCTCTCAAGAGGGCACGGAGTTCGAGGGATACCGCCTCGGCGCCCCCGGGGCGGGAGTCTCGCACTCTGGACTCATTTGGGAGGAAGGCCTACCAATCCTCCATGCTCGTGACCCGCATCCAATCTTACCTGCTCTATATGAGCATCCACATGCGGACCAATGTGCAACAGCTGGCGGACCTGGTCGATAAGCTCCCGCCGGAGCAGTCCAGGCCTTATCAGGAGGTGGTCAGGCAGCTGAAGGCGTGCAGAAAGTTCCTGTCCAGGGGGATTTTTGACACCTGTGACGTGGCATCTCGTGCTGCGGCCCAAGGTATAGTGATGCGCAGGCTCTCATGGCTGCGTGCCTCTGACCTGGACAACCGCACCCAGCAGAGACTGGCTGACGTCCCTTGCCGGGGGGATAACATTTTCGGTGAGAAGGTCGAGCAGATGGTGGACCAACTGCATCAGCGGGAAACCGCTCTCGACAAGCTCTCCCACCGGGCGCCTTCAGCACCCGCCCCCACGGGTGGGCGTTTTTCCCGGGCACAGCAGGCTGCACCCTATTCTTTTGCAAAGCGTAGGTACAACCAGCCGGCCCGAAGGCCTCGTCAGGCACAGGGACAGCCCCAGCGCGCTCGTTCTCGTCAACAGCGTGCGCCTAAGCAGCCCCCTGCGCCTCCACAGCAAAAGCCGGGGACGGGCTTTTGACTGGATCCACGGGAACATAGCCGCCCTACAAGTGTCCGTACCGGACGATCTGCCGGTCGGAGGGAGGTTAAAATTTTTTCACCAAAGGTGGCCTCTCATAACCTCCGATCAGTGGGTTCTCCAAATAGTGCGGTGCGGATACGCCCTGAATTTGGCCTCCCTGCCTCCAAATTGTCCTCCGGGAGCTCAGTCTTTCAGCTCCCATCACAAGCAGGTACTTGCAGAGGAACTCTCCGCCCTTCTCAGCGCCAATGCGGTCGAGCCCGTACCACCCGGGCAGGAAGGGCAGGGATTCTATTCCAGGTACTTCCTTGTGGAAAAGAAAACAGGGGGGATGCGTCCCATCCTAGACCTGAGAGGCCTGAACAAATTCCTGGTCAAAGAAAAGTTCAGGATGCTTTCCTTGGGCACCCTTCTGCCAATGATTCAGAAAAACGATTGGCTATGTTCCCTGGATTTACAGGACGCATATACTCACATACCGATACTGCCAGCTCACAGACAGTATCTCAGATTCCGTCTGGGCGCACGCCACTTTCAGTATTGTGTGCTGCCCTTTGGGCTCGCCTCTGCCCCACGAGTGTTTACCAAGTGCCTCGTGGTGGTAGCGGCCTATCTACGCAAGCTGGGAGTGCACGTGTTCCCATATCTCGACGATTGGCTGGTCAAGAACACCTCGGAGGCAGGAGCCCTCCGGTCCATGCAGTGCACTATCCAACTTCTGGAGCTGCTGGGGTTTGTGATAAATTACCCAAAGTCCCATCTCCAGCCAACTCAGTCTCTGGAATTCATAGGAGCGCTGCTGAATTCCCAGACAGCTCAGGCCTACCTTCCCGAAGCGAGGGCCACCAATCTCTTGACCCTGGCTTCGCAGACCAGAGCGTCTCAGCAGATCACAGCTCGGCAGATGTTGAGACTTCTGGGTCATATGGCCTCCACAGTTCATGTGACTCCCATGGCTCGTCTTCACATGAGATCTGCTCAATGGACCCTAGCTTCCCAGTGGTTCCAAGCCACCGGGAATCTAGAAGATGTCATCCGCCTCTCCACCAGTTGCCGCACTTCACTGCTCTGGTGGACCATCCGGACCAATTTGACCCTGGGACGCCCATTCCAAATTCCGCAGCCCACGAAAGTGCTGACGACGGATGCATCTCGCCTGGGGTGGGGAGCCCATGTCGATGGGCTCCACACTCAGGGTCTGTGGTCCCTCCAGGAAAAGGATCTGCAGATCAACCTCCTGGAGCTCCGAGCGATCTGGAACGCACTGAAGGCTTTCAGAGATCGGCTGTCCTGTCAAATTATCCAAATTCGGACAGACAATCAGGTTGCAATGTATTACGTCAACAAGCAGGGGGGCACCGGATCTCGCCCCCTGTGTCAGGAGGCCGTCGGGATGTGGCGTTGGGCGTGTCGGTTCGGCATGCTCCTCCAAGCCACGTACCTGGCAGGCGTAAACAACAGTCTGGCCGACAGACTGAGCAGAGTCATGCAACCGCACGAGTGGTCGCTCCATGCCAGAGTGGTACGCAAGATCTTCCGAGCGTGGGGCACCCCCTCGGTGGACCTTTTCGCCTCTCAGACCAACCACAAGCTGCCTCTGTTCTGTTCCAGACTTCAGGCACACGGCAGGCTAGCGTCGGATGCCTTTCTCCTCCATTGGGGGACCGGCCTCCTGTATGCTTATCCTCCCATACCTTTGGTGGGGAAGACCTTACTGAAGCTCAAGCAAGACCGCGGCACCATGATTCTGATCGCGCCCTTTTGGCCCCGTCAGATCTGGTTCCCTCTTCTTCTGGAGTTGTCCTCCGAAAAACCGTGGAGATTGGAGTGTTTTCCGACTCTCATTTCGCAGAACGACGGAGCGTTGCTGCACCCCAACCTTCAGTCTCTGGCTCTCACGGCCTGGATGTTGAGGGCGTAGACTTCACTGCGTTGGGTCTGTCTGAGGGTGTCTCCCGGGTCTTGCTTGCCTCTAGGAAGGATTCCACTAAAAAGAGTTACTTTTTCAAGTGGAGGAGGTTTGTCGTGTGGTGTGAGAGCATGGCCCTAGAACCTCGTTCTTGCCCTGCACAGAACCTGCTTGAATACCTTCTGCACTTATCAGAGTCTGGCCTCAAGACCAACTCAGTAAGGAATCACCTTAGTGCGATTAGTGCTTACCATTATCGTGTGGAAGGCAAAGCCATCTCTGGAGAGCCTTTAGTCGTTCGATTCATGAGAGGCTTGCTTTTGTCAAAGCCCCCTATCAAGCCTCCTGCTGTGTCATGGGATCTCAACGTCGTCCTCACCCAGCTGATGAAACCTCCTTTTGAGCCACTGAATACCTGCCATCTGAAGTACTTGACCTGGAAGGTCATTTTCTTGGTGGCAGTTACTTCAGCTCGTAGGGTCAGTGAGCTTCAAGCCCTAGTAGCTCATGCTCCATATACCAAATTTCATCACAACAGAGTAGTGCTCCGCACCCACCCAAAGTTCCTGCCGAAGGTGGTGTCGGAGTTCCATCTTAACCAGTCAATTGTCTTGCCAACATTCTTCCCCAGGCCGCATACCCGCCCTGCTGAACGTCAGTTGCACACATTGGACTGCAAGAGAGCATTGGCCTTCTATCTGGAGCGGACACAGCCCAACAGACAGTCCGCCCAATTGTTTGTTTCTTTCGACCCTAACAGGCTAGGGGTCGCTGTCGGGAAACGCACCATCTCTAATTGGCTAGCAGATTGCATTTCCTTCACTTACGCCCAGGCTGGGCTGACTCTTGAGGGTCATGTCACGGCTCATAGTGTCAGAGCCATGGCAGCGTCAGTGGCCCACTTGAAGTCAGCCACTATTGAAGAGATCTGCAAGGCTGCGACGTGGTCATCTGTCCACACATTCACATCTCATTACTGCCTCCAGCAGGATACCCGACGCGACAGTCGGTTCGGGCAGTCGGTGCTGCAGAATCTGTTTGGGGTGTAAATCCAACTCCACCCTCCAGGACCCGAATTTATTCTGGTCAGGCTGCACTCTCAGTTAGTTGTTCTTCGTAGGTCAATTTCTGTTATACCCTCGCCGTTGCGAGGTTCAATTGACCTGGGTTCTTGTTTTGAGTGAGCCTGAGAGCTAGGGATACCCCAGTCGTGAGAACAAGCAGCCTGCTTGTCCTCGGAGAAAGGGTATGATACATACCTGTAGCAGTTGTTCTCCGAGGACAGCAGGCTGATTGTTCTCACCTTCCCTCCCTCCTCCCCTTTGGAGTTGTGTGTTTCATATTTTTTGCTAGTCATTCAACTGGCGGGAGCGGTCGCGCACGGGCGGGAAGACGGCCGCGCATGCGCGGTGGGCGTGCCCTGCGTGCCGACCGTCCCGCAAAGCTTATTTCCGGTTGGTGGGGGCTGCCGCGGACGTCACCCAGTCGTGAGAACAATCAGCCTGCTGTCCTCGGAGAACAACTGCTACAGGTATGTATCATACCCTAACTGTAAGACTTTAATCCAGGTCAAAGGTATCAGCCTGCCTGTCTGATGTTGCCCAGATATCTCACCACCATCTGAAACTAAACATGACCAAGACTGAGCTTTTTATCTTTCCCCCTAAACCCACCTCTCCTCTTCCCTCATTCTCTGTTCTCTATGGATAACACACTCATCCTCCCTGTCTCATCAGCTTGTAACCTTGGGGTCAAATTTCACTCCTCTCTCTCCTTCTCTGCACATACAGTGGTGGAAATAAGTATTTGATCCCTTGCTGATTTTGTAAGTTTGCCCACTGACAAAGACATGAGCAGCCCATAATTGAAGGGTAGGTTATTGGTAACAGTGAGAGATAGCACATCACAAATTAAATCCGGAAAATCACATTGTGGAAAGTATATGAATTTATTTGCATTCTGCAGAGGGAAATAAGTATTTAATCCCTCTGGCAAACAAGACCTAATACTTGGTGGCAAAACCCTTGTTGGCAAGCACAGCGGTCAGACGTCTTCTGTAGTTGATGATGAGGTTTGCACACATGTCAGGAGGAATTTTGGTCCACTCCTCTTTGCAGATCATCTCTAAATCATTAAGAGTTCTGGGCTGTCGCTTGGCAACTCGCAGCTTCAGCTCCCTCCATAAGTTTTCAATGGGATTAAGGTCTGGTGACTGGCTAGGCCACTCCATGACCCTAATGTGCTTCTTCCTGAGCCACTCCTTTGTTGCCTTGGCTGTATGTTTTGGGTCATTGTCGTGCTGGATGACCCAGCCACGACCCATTTTTAAGGCCCTGGCGGAGGGAAGGAGGTTGTCACTCAGAATTGTACGGTACATGGCCCCATCCATTCTCCCATTGATGCGGTGAAGTAGTCCTGTGCCCTTAGCAGAGAAACACCCCCAAAACATAACATTTCCACCTCCATGCTTGACAGTGGGGACGGTGTTCTTTGGGTCATAGGCAGCATTTCTCTTCCTCCAAACACGGCGAGTTGAGTTCATGCCAAAGAGCTCAATTTTTGTCTCATCTGACCACAGCACCTTCTCCCAATCACTCTCGGCATCATCCAGGTGTTCACTGGCAAACTTCAGACGGGCCGTCACATGTGCCTTCCGGAGCAGGGGGACCTTGCGGGCACTGCAGGATTGCAATCCGTTATGTCGTAATGTGTTACCAATGGTTTTCGTGGTGACAGTGGTCCCAGCTGCCTTGAGATCATTGACAAGTTCCCCCCTTGTAGTTGTAGGCTGATTTCTAACCTTCCTCATGATCAAGGATACCCCACGAGGTGAGATTTTGCGTGGAGCCCCAGATCTTTGTCGATTGACAGTCATTTTGTACTTCTTCCATTTTCTTACTATGGCACCAACAGTTGTCTCCTTCTCGCCCAGCGTCTTACTGATGGTTTTGTAGCCCATTCCAGCCTTGTGCAGGTGTATGATCTTGTCCCTGACATCCTTAGACAGCTCCTTGCTCTTGCCCATTTTGTAGAGGTTAGAGTCTGACTGATTCACTGAGTCTGTGGATAGGTGTCTTTCATACAGGTGACCATTGCCGACAGCTGTCTGTCATGCAGGTAACGAGTTGATTTGGAGCATCTACCTGGTCTGTAGGGGCCAGATCTCTTACTGGTTGGTGGGGGATCAAATACTTATTTCCCTCTGCAGAATGCAAATAAATTCATATACTTTCCACAATGTGATTTTCCGGATTTAATTTGTGATGTGCTATCTCTCACTGTTACCAATAACCTACCCTTCAATTATGGGCTGCTCATGTCTTTGTCAGTGGGCAAACTTACAAAATCAGCAAGGGATCAAATACTTATTTCCACCACTGTATTCAACAACTGCTAAAACCTGTCGTTTCTCTATATCATCAAAATTTGTCCTTTCTTTCTGAGCAAACTACCAGAACCCTTATCTGCACTCTTATCACCTCTCGCTTAGACTATTGCAACTTGCTTCTCACAGGTCTCCCACAAAGCTATCTCTCTCACCTTCAATCTGTTCAAAAATTCTGTTGCATGACTTATATTGTGCCAGTGTTGCCATTCTCATATTAGCCCTCTCAAGTCACTTCATTTGCTCCCTATCCGTTTCTGCATACAGTTCAAACTCCTCTTATTGACTTACAAGTGCATTCACTCTGCAGCTCCTCCGAACCTCTCCACTCTTATCTCTCTCTACACTTCTCCCTGGGAACTCAGTTCATTGGGTGAATCTCTTATCTGCACCCTTCTCCACTGCTAACGCCAGGCTCCATTCCTTTTATCTTGCTGCACCATATGCCTGGAATAGACTTTCTGAGCCGGTACGTCGAGCTCCATCTCTGGTCATCTTAAAATCTAGACTAAAAGCCCACCTTTTTGATGCTGCTTTTAACTCCTAACCCTTACTCGTTCAGTACCCATGTTTTATCATTCCCACCTTAGTAATTTCCTTATCCCTTATTTGCCCTGTTTGTCTATCCTAATTAGATTGTAAGCTTTGTAGAGCAGGGACTGTTTCTTCATGTCCAGTGTACTAGTAGCACTTTAGAAATATGTAGTAGTAGTAGTAGTAGATGTGCTTAGAATGGAACAGAAATGTATAGAAAGGAAATGGGGTTTGTATTGCCGTTGAACTAGACTAGAATATTGGGAAAAGCAGAATCTTGTGAAAGAAGCAATGCTACCAAGTGTTCCTGAAGACTTTAGTTGTTAAAAACATTGAGATTCTCCTTTATTTCTGAAGTTGTCTTTCGTGTTAAACTAAAAATTAAGGTTTTAAGCTTTGTGTAAGCTGCCTCTGCTTGACCACACCTAAGTTAGATTAGATTGATAAATAAAGCAGTACCACTCTGCCCTTGAAGTCTTTTACATAACTCAAATGTTTGGTGACTTAGGGAGAACTCCTTTTATTACAGCCCTTCCTTTGATTATATAGAAGATACACGTGCTTCTAATCCAGACTGATGCAGTGGTATAAAAAGCTTTTGGAGATATGTACATGAGCAACAGAGCAGAGGACCAAAGCCAAGAATTTGTCAGGTTAATATGAAGTGTGTTGGAAGTCCTCCTTGGCGCACTCATTAAAATATCAAGGACGCACTTGCTTGGGATGCTGAGGAGAGTCAGTAGCACAGCAGCTCCTGCTTGTACCAGGGTAGGAAAGACAAAGCTTGAGGATGCCTCCAACCCCCCCCCCCCCCCAAAAAAAAAAAATATGAAAATATCCCCTCAAATAAAATCATAGTTATTGTATTTTAACATTTATATCCCGGTCTTTCCCACTTATTAGCAGGTTCAATGTTAGGCAAAAGTTTCTTTAATCCTTTGTGGAAGTTGTGGCTCATACTCGTGTGTAAAGAAGTTTGATTGGCTGCACCTCGCTCTGTGCCACAATTTTTGCTTGAGTTCTAATCTGAAAGCGGCCCTGAAGGCAACAAAAGCCATTCAAGGTGAAACGGAGCTAAATTTTTATACCCAAAAGGAGAGAGGAATGTACTAGACATTGAAAAGCTACCTCCAAGTTATTGACAAGAAACAAATCTTTTCCAGAGAATGGGGTTTCAAATGCCAGTCCTTGAAAGTAACAAACTGGTTAGATTTCCAGTATGTCTCTAATGAATATGCATATAAGAGGTTTACATGCCCACTATCAACTATAATTTATAGGTTTTATTACATTTTCTATATTTCCGGGCTTTAGCAGATCATGATGGTTGACAATGAGGCTCATTTTCAAAGCACTTAGCCTCCCAAAGTTCCATAGAAACCTATGGAACTTAGCCTCCCAAAGTGCTTTGAAAATATGCCTCAATATATTTATGAACAAATCATATAAAAGAAAAAAGAACTCCATAAGAAAATAGGGTAGACGTCACACACCTATCATGGTATGCACAAAACTAACACATTTTGAAAAATTGCCCTGACAGAACACTCATACTTAAATTATACAAATACAAAACTCCAAATTCCAGTAGGGAAAACATCAATGGATTTCCCCATCCCTTGAGTTCTGTGTGTCAGATACCTTTAAAGTTGATTTTTTTAAACAAAACTTTACATTTTTTCAACGAGTCTTCTGTGTGGAATAATCTCTACGATTATCAGAATAAAGCACTAACATGAGTTGTCTCCCAGTGAGCTCTTTGAAAGAGGAGGCACGACCATCCTATGTCCAGACAGGAAGCCAATGACCGCGTAGATACAGTGGTGTAACATGGTCATATTTGTGGAGAATACCCAAGAGCCGTATAGCAGTGTTTTGCAGGGTTTGCCGTCTTCACCAGTTAGATGAAGATATACCAGCATAAACTCACCCTCAACATTCTGAAGACACGTTCTGAAGTCACTCAGTCACTCACTGAAGGGTTCATGGATTCATGGTGGTGAAGCCACAACACTGACCATGTCTCTCTGCCCCGCCCTCGCATGACGGACCAATCAGAAAAAACACCCTCAACATTCTGAAACACAAAGGACTATCACAACACCGTTCCCAGGCAACACTAGGCAACGTAAGACGGACCAATCAGAGGAAACTACGTGACAATAAGGGAGGAGCATTCCCCAGCAGAATGGCTCATTATCTGTGAAGCACGGAGAGCACAGAAACACCGCTGGAATGAGAGAAGAATATTCCTGCTGTGGGTATGTGCAAAAATAGACTTGGGGGGGGGGGGGGGGAGAAATTTTAAAATGCCTAATGTCAGTACTGAAGAGTGCCAGAGGGCCTATAGCACAGACTGTATTTGGGATCGCTTGACATGGAGTCAGAGGAGCCGGAAAACAACGTGCCCATCACCATCTGGGACGTGGGCGAACAGGACAAGCTGCGGCCCAGCTGGAAGGATTACCCGTGACCCAGCCAGCAGCAAACAGCGACCAAGGAAGGGGGGGGAGTACTCCTTCCCTGCCTAGGAATCGCTGGAGACTGGCTGCAAAACTAATGAAACAACCGCACACTGACGCACCACCTCCATCATTCGAAAGGCATCCACTCTTTCTTCAACAGAAATGCAAACTAATAATACAAAACAAACAAAGAATACATGGTTTCTCAGGCGGCTGCAGGTAACTCCCCACCCCCTTCCTCTTCCCCTTTTGCCGAAGCGGCCAAAGACATGCCCAACCATCCCCAGCCTCAGGCAAGCTGTCTCCCACCTCGGGGATTCCCCGAGCACCCGGAAAAAGACGGCGCTGATTCCTGCAGCGCATAAATGTTCCAGCATTCCCCTGCAGTCGGCCTGAAATGGACCGAACATACCGGATCACCCCCGACGGCCCGAGACCGTGCTCTTCTCCCTTCTGCAAACTTAAAACAACCATCCCCGTTCTCAGGCAAGCCGTCACCCACCTCCAGGATGCCTAGAACCCCAGCCCAATGGAAAAAGATGGCGCTGCTTCCAACAGCACATTTCTCTTCCAGCATTCCCCTACAGTAGCCCTGAAACGGCCAAAAAATACCGACAGGCAAAGAACGTGCTCCTCTACCTTCCGCCCATCTAAAACAACACTGCTGCCTCAGCACAACACAAAAAAAAAAAAACATGGAAAAAAAAAACACTCAACAAAGGCTGACCCCCCTACAATCACATTTACATTTCACCAACAGAAAGACCCCCCTCCACAAACCTCCTTGACAGACAAAACCACACACACACACACAATACAACAGAAACACACCCTCAAAGCCACACACCAATCCAACCCACTTGCTAGCACAGCACATCACATCCCCCAACCCCCAAGCAAAAAACAAAACAAAAAAAAGACACACATCAACAACCTGCACACACACCGCACCCTCAAACACTCACACACACACACACACACATACACAAAAAAAAAACCACATGCTAGCGCCCGTTTCATTGGTTTCGGAAACTGGCCTTTTTTACTAGTATTGCCATAATCAACCTGCGATATCAGAGTGCATGAATTAGTATATGGAATGCATCATCAAAAAGATGTCTCCTTGATTGTAGCTAGTGGAATGTAAAGAAACATCTCTTAACCACTGTGGAGACCTGTTCCTCAGATGAAAGCCAGTAATCGGTTACATTTCCCAAGTATGCATGTAAAATTATCAACTAGCTTTACCAGCCTTCCCAACAGGATTGGAGTTAGATCAAGCAGAATGTTCTGAAATCCAGGATGTCTTTGTCTTATTGAAATTTAACACAAGTCGATGCCATTCAAGCCATTGAGACGACAACTAGACATTTCTGCAGTATGGATAAGATCTGGACATATGGATGAAACCTTGGTTACTAGCAAGATATCATCTGCGTATACATAGGCACTTATCCCATGATCTTGGATAGCAGAGGATAAAGGACTCTAATGTTTTAGGGGATAGTTCTTAGACTGATGTCCTTGGACAGAAATGATTCAAACCACTTCAACACAATACAACTATTTCTTGTGGACTGCAATTGAGTCAAAAGGTGGCTATGATCAACTAGATCAAACACGTTGATCAAATCTAAAAATACTTCCAGAGCAATTTTGACCATCCATCTAGAATACTATACACCTAGCCAGTGCATTTTTTTTTCTAGAAAAAAAAAGGAACCAGTACTCAAATGCCAGGCCACCCTTCGGGCTGGGATGATCACTGAGGGACCCACCCCACATTAGCCAGGCCCCTTCCAACCAGTCACAATCTATGGCAAGGCAGAATTGGTCTGTAGAGCCTGAGCTCTTTCATTAAAACTTGGGGACCATGGGTCAGTTTTAGCTGACAATGGAAAAGGTGTCGGTACTCAGTACCCCCTCAAAAAAAAAAAAAAAAAGCCCTGCACCTAGCTAAGGAAAGCTGCTAGAATCATTTCCATAGTATACTCTGAAAACCTTAACTGCCTCAGATGTAATACAGAACTACCAAGGGGGCCCAAGTTTTGAGGGAGATTTTGGGACATGCCTCTAACCTGCCCACTCTTCCCCAGCTCCACCCCCTGACACACCTTTTCCTCCAATTCTTTACAGCACCGACAAGCCACCTTCCTCTACATCAGCAGCAGGAGACACCTTAATAAAATGTCATCTCTTGCTGCTACAGGAGCAGTCTCATGATAAGAGCTGTGAGATTTTGAAGTTTTTATTGCAAGTCTAGTCCTGTGGTAGCAGGAGATGACGTCTTAACGCATCTCCTGCTGCTGACAGAGGGGGAGCAGAGATGCCAAAGGTGGCTTATCCTAAAGCTGGAGATTGCCACTTCTATACTGGAGATTTCAGGCCAATAAATGAGGGTGTCTATTTCATGGGCTCCAGCCATGTCTTACCCCAGATCGGGCAGATATATATTCCAAAACTGACATATTCTAATCAATAAATAGAAAATAGAAATTAATTTTTTTTTTTACCTTTGTCACTTTATTTTTCTTTTCTTTTTTTTTATTGAAAATTTTGTTAGAACAAGCATCAATACATTAACAGCTGTAGAACAAGCTAAACAGTAGCATTGCTACCTCATCACTTCCCCCTCCCCCTCCACTTTATTTTTCTGATTGTGCTGTCCCAGTGTCTGGTTTCTGCTTTTCTCTCAACGTTTTCCATGGTGTCTTTGTCCATTTTGACATTCCTTTTCTCTCTGATCACCATCCATCTTCTCTCTGTTCCTAATCATCTTGTCCAGTATCTCCCCTCTGTCTCTAGCCCTCTCACCATATTTAGTATCTCCACTCTGTCCCTATTCTTGTTCTGTCCAGTATTGCTGTTCTGTGTCCCTGTCTTCATTGGCCAGCATTACTCCTCTGTCCCTTTTCCCTCCCCATGTTACACACATCTTTCTATTTTCTTTTCCTCTTTCTGCGGCCAATGTGTCCACCTCCCCCAACCCTGGGCGCAGTGTGTCTCCCTCTCCCCAAATCGTGGGACCAGTATGTCTTCTCTCTTCCCTCCCTCCAGACCCCTCTTCGGGTTCAATAGCTATCTCCTCCTTTCTTCCTTCCCCCACCTCCCTGGGAATCCAGCTGTTCTCATTTACTCATCTATTCCAACTCACTCTTCTGTTCCCACCTCCCCACCCTCTGCAGTCCTCTGCAGGCCACAACAACATTCTTCCCCCCTCCCCCCCCCCCCCCCCCCCCCCCCGGTCTGGCCATCTGTTACTCCCACTGACCTCTAAGCGTGAGTAAGTTCCTGTTTGGGGAGGACCAACCGCAGCGGTGAGCACAGCTCTATGGCCTCTCATTCGTTTTCTCTTCCTTTGCAGTCAGGGAGGTAGATAGGCATGCGAGTAGAAGGTGCTTTCAATATAGGGCTATCCAAAGCATGCTTTTAAATTTTAGAAAGACTATTCTGATGGTAAGGCTTTGATTAATCATCAAAAGGAGCAAGGATAACTTGTGGATAGGTAGCTTAATCCACTTTGATGGAATGGAGTCTAATGGGCAATAAGTGACATTCATAGACTATATCGGTTTAGAAAGAGTGGTCAGAGAGCTCAGCTGAAACTCTATGCAGATTCCTCTCATACTTAGAGAATTCCTGAAAAAGCTGTCTGGTTTGTGGCCCTTGAGGATCAGTGTTTAAGACCTCTGCTTTAGAACAAGAGTCTCCAAAGGGGTAAACTTAGAAGCAATGTCAGGATTAAATATTTTTCATGGAAACGATAAATACATGAACATTCCAGTGGAGGTTATGGAGACACATAGTAACAGATTTCAAAAATAACCTGTGGTGAACTTAGATTCAAAGAACAGAAAGCAAAGACTGCTGCTTGGGTATATGAAATTGGACAGCCTAGATAGCCTTAATGGTCTCTTGTCTGTCTTCATGTTCTATGAATGTTTTTATAACCAGGCTTCAATCTGCTCACCTATATCCAGGACACACAGTCTTACCAGGTATTATGGCGAGAGGTGTGGAGGGTATGAATGGCTTATGCTGAGTGTTTACTGCTGTTCCCATACTACTAAGACATGATGTGTGTGTGCATGGTGATCTGTCCCTGCTCCAGGAATGCAGAGGATCAAGGTCTTTTTCTTTAGGATAAGATTGTTCTCCTCTTTGACTGTGTGGGCTGCAAAAGGTGACTTATGAGCATACTAAAATGAATCTTGTTTCTCAAGGTTGTGGTTATGGATATGTGTTTTTACAATCCAGGAAGGGAGAAGAGCCTTTCTTCTAATGTCCTCAGTGGCCACTTAGTTTCACTTTTTTTTTTGTTTGTTTTTTTTAAATAAGCTCACTGGAGTTGCAGGGGTGGGCTTCCTCCACCCACTTTGCTTCCTTTGAGGTGTAGATGCACATCTGCTGCTGTGTCACTAGGATGTAGCTATAGCACCACTAGTAGTCAAAACCTACTTTGTGACTTGTTGGTTTATATCAGTGTGTCCTATAAAATACCAAAACTGGAGAGGTTTTTTTTTGTGTGTGTGTGAATTTTTTTCTTTCCGGAGTTCCCTCCAGCCTCCTTTTGGGCTCCTAGCTCAGTTGGGAATTCATCTCTGAGCTACAGCATATTTGACTTTGTCTGTTTTAATTGGTGGCAGCCCACAGACCAGGGCCTGTGAACATGTGGAACACAGCATCTGTGCATCATTGGTTGAATTACATAGGTACATTACTTGTCTCACACTGAGCAGAACTACAGTTGGAGCAGTCAGCAGCTGCCCTGAAATACTTTGATGTTCATATATCATGTGTGACCTAGATGGGAGCACAGGTTTTTGGTTTTTTTGTTTGTTTTTTTTAAACAACCTTTATTAGAATTTTTTAATCAACCATAACACCTCATAGTTAAACATCCCATTCCCCCCCCCCCCCCAAGAGCAAAGTTTTTAGAAACCTAGATTCTCCGTTGGGATTCCAAATGTATTAGTTCATAGAATTAAGCAGTTAAGTAGATCTTACTCCAGTGTCACCTGTTTAAATGTCAGAGTGCAGTACTTTTTTTCTGAAAACGCTTCCCGTGCTTCTGTGGATCCCTGTGAGTTGGTAATTTCTTCCTGGCGGCCAGCATCCTGTGACTTATTCTCTTAAGTGACGTCATAGCTATTTAGGATGTTTCCTTGTGGTTTGGAATAAAAAAAATATATATCCATGAATTATCTGGAAATTATAGGTTTTACTGACACTAGGCTGTGCATGGTATAAAGTGCACACAGTGTTAGAGAGTGCGAGCAGTGTGTGTGCTGGTGTTATTTAACTACCCTCTTCTATTTTCCCTGGATGAATCCATCAGCTGCTGCTTTTATGCAACACCGTTTGCTTAAGAGGCAGAATACTGAAGTCACAAGACTTTTTTTTTTTTCCCTTCCCCTTAGTAAACAAATGTCATACCTTCATAAAATAATCCAGCCTTCTTTCAATTTCAGCCAAAAATGCCAGTATTTGGCTAACACCAAAACTTGATGCTGTGTCCTGTTGCTCCTTTGCTCCCTCCTTTGAACAGCAGCAGACCCCTGGGCCTACCTTACAATTGCCAGTAGTGTAGTTGGGACAGGAGCGATACCCAGTTGCTCCTGTTGCCCATGCTGGCTCTTCTGTCAAAATGGCTGCAATGACCTTAGTAGCAGTCTCAGCAGCCATTTTGAAAACAGAGCCAGCATGGGCAGGAGTGACTGGATTGCTGCTCTCCTGACCACTGGTAAACTAGTGGTTGGGGGAGGGGGTCCAGGAGGGAGTCTACTCCTGTGTGTAGGAGGGAGCAGATTCAGTTTCACCTGAAACATAAGTGATTTCAGTTGCCCTCTAGAGGGAGGTAATTTATAACAAGGCACCTATAAAAATTGTCAAATGTCCCTATTTTATTTGGTGTTGATGTGCCTTCATAAAATGGGGCCTACAATAATATCCAGTAGTGTACAAATGCGCATACATAAACCTAACCTTCTCCAAGGCAGGTGTAAATGTGTGTGTGTATTTTTAAAGTATGTGTGCATATTTCAAACTGCCCCTGCTGAACCCAAACACCTCCAGGAACACCTATATGTGATATGAGTATATCTGCTTTTGTCATCATGTATACTGGGACCCGTATATGCTTCCATGCAGGTTTGTAAATGACGTTTGTGTAAACATGCTTTACACACAGATTCTGAAGGCTCCTTCTGGTCTCTGTCCCCCAAATGGCCATGTCTGTCCTGTTTATAGTTTTTATACTGCCCTCCTCCAAGAATGTGGGAATAAAGGTTGAGAATGTGTGGAGAATGGACTGCTGTGGCGCCGGCGCATATTTTAAATGCGACAGATCATGTGAAAAATAGATGCTGTCGGAAGTCCATTTGGGGCAGTTGCCGCTCCCCTGGTGAGATACTGATCCAGGAATGAAATTGAGCACAATTGAGAGAGCATCACCATAAAGGTTCCCATCTACATAAGAAGATAAGAGTAGCCATGCTGGGTCAGACCAATGGTCCATCTAGCCTAGTATCCTGTTTTCCAAACAGTGGCCGAAGCCAGGTCACAAGTACCTGGCGGAAACACAAATCGTGGCAACACTCTATACTAAAAATGCCAGGGCAAGCAGTTGCTTCCCATGTTTGCCTCAATAGCAGACTATGGACTTTTCCTCCAGGAATTTGTCCAGACCTTCTCTTTTAAACCCAGATATGCTAACCGCTGTTACCACCTCTGGAAAAGGTGACCTAAAGTCATCAGAAACAAATTGTTTTTAATAAATTCTATTAGAGCAAACAATTTGTAATATAACTGTCCAAACTCCATCCTTTTATGTGATTCAAACATGCAACTTTTTTCAAATTGCTTATGAACCCATGACATGAAAAATCGGCCGATCTCAACAGTTTGGATCTGAGACTTTAGTCACCTTTTCCCACAGATGGCTGCAAGTCTTACACAGAAGACATATTTAGATTTAAATCACATCTTTTCATTGCTGGTATCCTTAATGAAACCTCTGAGCTTTTCTTTTTCAGAACGGTCGCTTGGTCGGAGATGCAGAGTTAGAAAGACAGAAATACCAAGAGCTGAAACTAAACGGACCCCAGGTGAGAGGAGGGGATCTTGTTCTCACATGCTATGCTGTAGGGCCTAGATCAGTGAGCTACTCAACCATCACAATATACTACAGAACTGGTACTCAAGGTGTAAAATGGTCAAACCTATTTGAGAGAGAGAGAGGAGGCTGATTAAACTTTAATATGATGCTTCCACTGCTGTGAGGCAGGAAGTCCGACAGTGCTGAAGAAAGTATGTGTGTGGTTTAATTTTCCCTGACTGAATCTCTGCAGTGAACTTTGTACACCTCTTGTGCACGCTGCAGGCCTCATGCAGAGCAGCTTGCAAGATTAAACAGCAGTGAAAGTCTGCTTCCTCCTCTTCTGCCCTGATTTAATGTTGTCTTTGCCACTGAAATACGAGAAACATGACTTGTCAAGGAGAATTACAAAATCTTAACTGTGCTAAATGAAACGGGGATAAAGATCGCGTATCTATATCCCATATATACGTGTGGGAGCCCCCAGCTGCTGTTGGTTGAGAAACACAGGAAAGTGAGAGACTTCACTACTGCAAAAACCCCAGAACCTCACATGTATAGATCATGTCCAGACTCGGAAAGTATTATAGAACATACTCATCTGGGGAAAAGACAGTGTAACGTCATAAGAACTCCTTTCTTACACCGATATTTAAAGAACAAGTTTATAATTAAAACCTCTAGAACAGGGTAACCATGGTCCTCGAGGGCCACAACCTGGTTGGGTTTTCAAGATTCATTGAATATGCATGAGATTGATTTCCTTGTATGCAACTAGATCTCATGCATATTCATTGTAGAAATCTTGAAAACCATCTAGGTTATGACCCTCGAGGACCATGGTTGCCCTGCCCTACATAAGAATAGCCATATTGGGGGTGGGGAGGGGGAGGGGAATATTTTGGATTGTCAGTGATTGATTGTTTGATATACAAAATCAATAAATATTTACAAATTAAAAAAAAAAGAATAGCCATATTGGGTCAGACCAATGGTCCTAACCCAGTATCCTGCTTCCAGCAGTGGTTACAAGTACTCAGCAGAAACCCAATTAATAGCACCATTCTATGCTACCAGTCCTAGGGTAAGAAGTGGCTTCTCCCATGTCCATCTCAATAAGACTAGGGATTTTTCCTCCAGGAACTTGTCCAACCCCCCCCCCCCTTTTTTAAGCAATGAATTCCAGAGCTTAACTATTCTTTGAGTGAAAAAATATTTCCTCCTATTTGTTTTAAAAGTATTTCCATGCAATTTCATTGTGTCCCCTGGTCTTTGTAATTTTTGAATAAATTAAAAATCAATTTATCTCCACCTGATCCACACCACTTGGGATTTTGTAGACCGCGGTCATATCCCCCCTCAGCTGTCTCTTTTCCAAGCTAAAGAGCCCAAAACTCTTCAACCTTTTCACATATGGGAGCAGTTCCATCCTCTCTCTTATTTTGGTCTCTCTTCTTTGAACCTTTTCTAATTCTGCTATATCTCTTTTCTTTTTTTTTTTTGAGACACGGCGCCCAGAATTGAACACAATACTCAAGGTGAGGTTGTACCATGGAGCAACAGAGGCATTGTAATATTTTTGCTTTTATTTTGAATCCCTCTCCTAATAATTCCTAGCATCCTGTTTGCTATTTTGGCCACTGCCACATACTAGGCTAAATATTTCAGTGTATTGTCTACAATGACAACCTAGGTCTTTTTCCTGAGTACTGACTCCTAAATTGGACCCTAGCATCAGGCAACTATGATTCGCTTTATTCTTCCCAATGTGCATCACTTTGCAGCAGGGCTGTGGAGTTGGAGTCGGAGTCGGCAGCAATTTTGGGTACATTGAGTCGGAGTTGGAGTCGGCAGAAATGTACCGACTCCTCATACATTTGAATAAAGTACTTCTCTGCTGTGAATAAAGCTTAGTACCTAGTTGTTTCACTAGTGTGAAGTCCAGCTGAACTATTTTGCTGGAGAGCTTCCCTCTGCTCAGTCTCCCTTTGCATTTACTGACCTGCTGTAGAGCACCTCCTCTCTGACCCCACAGTGAACTTAAGCTCCAAGAGAAGATCATTCAGCACACACAGATAAGGCAGCAGAGAGGCTCCACCCAACTTCCTCTCTCTCTGCAAGAAGAGCTTTATATTTTAGTGGAAGTGGCACACCATTCACAATGGCAAAAAGAATGTCAGGAAACATGACAAAGTCTGCTGTTTATGAACACTTTACAATATCAACAGATGGGAAACATTATGTGTGTCAATGTATTATAGAAGACTAGTAAAAAAGGCCCGTTTCTGGCTGAAATGAAACGGGCGCTAGCAAGGTTTTGCGCGGAGTGTGTATGTTTGAGAGAGTGTCTGTGAGAGTGACTGTGTGAGAGTGAGAATGTGCAAGTGTGTGTGTGTGACAGAGAGTGAGTGTGTCTGTGAGAGTGCGTGTGTGTATGTGAGAATGAGTGTGTGCGAGTGCGTATGTGAGACAGTTGAGTGTCCTTCCCTGTCCCCCCTGTCAGGTGTCAGGACTGGGGGGGACTATGGACAGTCATGAAGGCAGCCCCTACCAAAATAATGAAAGCAAGACCATTTGTATAATAATCACTGCATTCCAGAGAACAAAATGGAGCAAGTTCCCACATGCTATCTTTTGCTTTCTGTATTCAGTAGCTGACAGGCTTGCTAGACTTACCTAAGTGGCTACAGCTGCAATACACTGAAAAGAAAGCAAGGAAACCTATGAGACGTAGATACGGCCGTCCCCTTGGCCTCTGACTCTCCTCCCTTCTTCTATTTGACTTCCCTCTGATAGGTCCGTTATTCGGTGTGACGCTCCTCCCTTTTCCTGTTTCAGTTCCCTTTGATAGGTCAGTTGGCCTCTGACGCTCCTCCCTTCTATTTGACTTCCCTCTGATAGGTCCGTCATTCGGTGTGATGCTCCTCCCTTTTCCTGTTTCAGTTCCCTTTGATAGGTCAGAGCGGTGCAGCTGTGACACTCCTCCCTTCTCTGATAGGTCAGGGCGGGGCAGAGATGTAGTGTGCTTAAAAATGGTTACAGAGCTTTGAACATACGAACTGTTGAAGCCTCAGAGTGTGCTTTAGAACGTTGAGGGTGCTTTTTATGTGCAGATGGGGCGTGGCCGAGACTGAGGGTGAGTAGTCCGAATAGCCTAGCCTTCCAGGAGGACAGGAGTTCAGGACAGATGGAGTGAGCTTCAGAACGTCTGAGGGGGGATTTTATTTATATAGATGATGATGGTGAAAAAGCATGTGATGCAAAAATTAGCAGTTTCAGTGGTTATGAAAAAAATGCACCTATAAGAGCATCAAATTTAAAAAGACACTTGCAGCGTTTCCATCCTAAAGTGTTAGAAGCTGTGAATGAGAAAGATAGCAATGAAAACATTCCATCTACTTCATGGTCAATAAAAGATCAGAAATCTTCTGGAGGCCAGACACAACTATCAAGATTTTTCACAGCTGACAAAGTTACTATAACAATGACACCAGAAAAATTCAAAAACCACATCATTGAAATGGCAGTGAAGAATAGTATACCACTATCTTTTTATTCACAACTAGCCTTTTTAGGCTTAAATGGAGAAATGGCTAAAAAGCTTGGAGTTTCTCTGGAACGAGAAAGTATAAGGAAACTTATACTTGAAGAGGCCAAATGTAAGAAGGAAGAACTAAGAAAAAGTCTGAAGGGATGTTTTGTCTTTATTAAAATGGATGCATGCACACGTCACAGAGTCAATTATTTTGCAATTAATGCTAGATTTGCTGATGAAAACAAAAAAACAATAACCCGGACATTAGGAGTAAAGGACACTCAGGCACATCATACCAGTGAGTATCTGCAGAAGTTAGTGGCAGGTGTTTTAAAAGATTTTGAAATTAAAAAGGAACACATTCCATGTATTGTAACTGATAATGCTTCAAATATGTTAAGCACAATTGAAAAAATGAAGGAAGTTGATGAAGAAAGCAGCATACAAATATCAGAAGATGACAGTTCTGCAATTCAAGAAAGCTGTGAAAGTTTGGATGATATTGCTGAAGAAGCATCTAAGCTTATTACCATTCAACATATGCATTGTGCTGTTCATACTCTGCAACTAGCAATAAGAGATGGATTGAAGGATCGTCATGTGGCTACACTAATTAGCAAGTTGAGGCAAGTAGCTGTTGCAGCCAGGATCCCTAAAACAGATGCTATTCTGAAGAGACGTGCTGGAAAAGGAGCCATTTTGGATCAAGCAACGCGCTGGGGAAGCACTTACTTGATGATAAAGCGTTTGCTTGAACTAAAAGACTTTCTTGAAGAGCTGGACAATGTAAATGTTTCATTAAAAGAAAACCAGTGGGGAGGAAGTGACGTCAGCCGACGGCATGGTAGCCTGAATTCACAGCTCCCTTCCCCAAAGCTGTAAAATTGGAAACAACACGATCCAAACGGCGATAAAAATTGCAAAACTGTAAGAAAATACTTCCTGGCATACAGACGCTATGAGTAAAGCGGCCTCGACCCGGAAAAAGGAGATGGAAAAAGCGGAGAAAAGCGTGGCGAGTAAGGCCTCCAGACACCGCGAGTCCCCGGAGCGCGGGTCTCCTTCGGATTCAGATTCAGCGTTATCTATGGCTGAGACGCGAGCCCCCCCTTCCAAGAAAGGACTGTCCGTTGAGCTCCGTAAGTTAACTGCTACGATACAGTCGGAGATTAAGCAGTCAAAAGTAGAAATTTTAGAGCGCATGGATACGCTCAGCGCGGACCTCAGAGAATTGGGCGGTAGAGTGGAGGAGGCAGAGTTAAAACTAGATGAGCACGCTGAACTGCTTGATAAGCACACTAATATGTTACAGACTATGGAACAAAAACATGAGCTCCTGCAATATAAACTAGATGATATCGAAAACAGGGGACGAAGAAATAATCTCCGTTTCCGAGGAGTCCCAGAGGGTGGAGACACAGAGAACGTGGCAGAAATAGTGCATACATTGTGCTCTACTTTGTTGGGCCCTGAGGCAGATGAAATGAGATGCGAGCTGGACAGAGCGCACAGAGCTCTTGGAGCACGAAAAGAGCAGCAGACAAGGGACATCATTGTGAGATTTCACAAATATGAGATTAAGGAGAGAATTTTAGCCTCAGCTAGGAAGACAAAGAGCCTGGAGTATGGTGGAGCCCCGGTTCAGGTCTATCAGGACCTCTCGTTATTCACGCTCCAGATGAGGAGGCTGATGAGACCGGCGCTGGAAGTTTTGAGCAAACAACAGATACAATATAGATGGGGCTTCCCCTTCTCATTAAATTTCTCTCTGAAAGGCACCAAATATCGGGTGCAAACTCTTCAAGAGGCATGGGACGCCTTGCACGCAGCTGAGATGGTGTCCACAAAGACTGCACCTGGAGTGATGGCGCCAGCTACCAAGACGAGGCTTCAGCGATGGCAGAGAACCCCGGGACCCGCAAGGCATAATAACCAGAAGCGTTGAAGCAAGTTGGATCGGGACACTGGGGACATGCTTCCAGGAGATTACCTTGATGGGTAGGCATTGCCGCAAATGCCAGTTGACTCTGAACATTGATGGTAGGGTTGACAACAACCTTAAAATGTATGATTTTGAAGAATGTTGAAATGGTAAATTGAAGGGAGGGCATAGTAATGAAAGATGTAAGGGTGAGGATTAAGTGGGATCGTGAATGAGCTGATATTGATGGGGAGGGATAGATGTGGGTTTGGGAACTATGTGGTGGGTGAATAACTTCCCAAAGACCCACTTGGAGGACATTGGTCTTCCAATTGGTGTGAATGGAGGGGGTGGGAGGGAGGGGGGGGGGGGGGGGGGGGAGGGGGGGATAGTGAGATATGGGAAAATAAGGGAGAGAGAGGGGCACTGCTGGGTATGCAGGGAGTATATTTTGCATTATGGCACTGTATAGAGATATCATGCAGGGGTGCGATAGAACAGCTTTATTACAAACTACGGTGATTGATACAGACTTAAAAATTCTCTCCTACAATGTAAAGGGCCTAAACATGCCTCAGAAGAGGCAAAAGTTTTATAAGGAAATAAAGCAGCATAGACCACATGTGGTTCTCCTGCAGGAGACGCATTTGGTGGGTAGACATGAAAGGCTTCTTTCCCATCCAGAGTACCCAGTAGTGTATTGTGCATCAGCAACTGGGTCAAAGAAAGGAGGAGTTGCGATCTTGATTCATGCTGCGGTTGGGGCGCAGGTTCTTAAGGTAAAACGGGATGTGGGTGGACGCTATATTTTTATGCATACCAAGATTGATAATGTGGATTTAACCCTGGCCTCTATATATGCGCCTAACACGGGACAGGCTGGGTTCCTGGAGAAGGTTAGAAATTCCTTGGCTACTTTTGCGCAGGGCTCACTAGTAATAGGGGGGGACTTTAATACAGTGATGAACCCGAGCATAGATCGTTCAGGGCTCCCCAGAGGCGAGGGTCATAGGGAATCTTTGGCCTTGAAGTCTTTGGCGCTTTCGCTGGGCACAGTGGACCTATGGAGGGTAAAACATCAGAGGGTACGAGACTACACATTTTACTCTGCAGTACATAACTCTTACTCACGCATAGACTATATATTTGTGGATGCAACCCTGGTGGAGCATGGTCCTGAAGCAGGGATAGGTAATGTGACTCTGTCGGATCATGCCCCCATATGGGTGACTCTACCAAATATTAGGGCCGAAAAAAAAAATAAAAGATGGACACTGAATACTGGTCTTCTGCGGGAGGGAACAGTGGTGGATGGCTACAAGCAAGTGTTGAAAGAGTATCTTGAATTTAATCTAGGCTCAGGACCCCAGCTTAGTATAATATGGGATGCTATGAAGGCGGTGACCCGGGGATATTTCCTACAATTGGCCAGTAGACAATCGAAAGCTCGTAGGGCGCAGATCGCGGAATGCCTGGAAAGCATTCGTTTGCTAGAGGAGCAGCATAAGGCTACTGGCGCAGCTAGGGTTCTGAGAGAACTTAATTCCCAGAGAATGCGCCTTGACTCCATATATTCAGAACACCTAAGCATGCTACAGGCAAAGAATAGGGTGAGCTCATATGCATATGCTAACAAAATAGGGCGCCTTCTCGCCATTAAGTTGCGCAGGCAAAAAGTTGAGCGGAATATCATAAAGATACGAGATGGTGGAGGAGATACCTTAAGTACATCCGAACAAATACGACACAGATTTGGGGAATTTTATAAAGATCTATATGCCCAGGAGCTCAACCCTTCGATGGAATTGATAGATCATTACTTACAGGATAGTGAACTTACCTCTCTGAGTCACCAGCAGCAGACAATGTTAGATGAGCCAATTACTCCCGGGGAAATCCAGGAAGCAATTAGTAGTCTCCCCTCACATAAATCGCCCGGGCTTGATGGGTTGCCCAATGAGTTCTATAGGAAGTTTGCCCCTGAAATAGCTCCGCTCCTAGCAGATTTGTTTAATCAGGTGGGGAGAGGGGGGTCATTACCTCAATCAATGATGGAGGCATGGATAGCGGTCTTGCCTAAACCAGGCAAAGATCACTCTGAATGCGGATCCTACAGACCTATTTCTGTGCTTAATGCAGATGTCAAAATATTGGCTAAGGTACTGGCGAACCGTCTGGCCCCTATTTTGCCAGTACTTATTCATCCAGACCAAGTGGGTTTTGTTCAGTACCGAAAGGCGATGGACAATATTAGAAGGGCGGTGGATATAATGAACTTGGCAAAAAACAATCAGAAGCCGTTATGTCTTTTAAGCCTCGACGCGGAAAAAGCCTTTGATCGGGTTCACTGGCCCTTCATGTATAAGGTGATGGAAAATATGGGGTTTGGAATACAATTTCGTAGCTGGATTCGGGCCTTTTACGAGTTCCCTAAGGCCTGTGTTCGGGTCAATGGAGGAAATTCAGACTTATTCAATTTACACAGAGGTACTAGGCAGGGATGTCCTTTGTCTCCCTTATTATTTGCAATGGTAATGGAGCCTTTTGCAGCCCGTGTGCGGTCTGATCCTGATATCTCGGGAGCTAAGATAGCGGATAGAACACATAAATTGGCCTTATTTGCAGATGATGTATTATTGTTCGTCACTAGACCCTTGACCACATTCCCGCACTTAGAACACATGATACAGCAGTATTCAGCGGTGTCCGGATTTAGGGTCAACATGGCAAAATCTGAGGCCCTGAATGTGACAATTCCGGAGGATGTGGTGGAGTCTTTAAAGATTTCATCCCCATTTCGGTGGGGGTGAATCTGACTAGGGATCCTTCGGAGCTCTTTAATGCAAATTATAAGGGGTTGGGTAAAATTATCATGGAAGATCTAGAGAGGTGGGGAGATTTGGGAACATCATGGTTTGGCAGGATAGCTATTCTTAAAATGAATGTCTTGCCAAGACTGTTATACCTTTTTCAGGTGCTGCCTGTGATAATGCCCAGGCGATTCTTAGCTAATTTACAAGATAGGCTGGTGCGATTCGTCTGGGCAGGAAAGCGTCCTAGGCTAGCGAGGTCGCTCCTATATAAGGAAAGGAAAAGGGGTGGACTTGGGGTACCTAATCTTGCATGGTATTACAGGGCAGCGCAGGGGAAAGCAGCACTGGAATGGTATCAAGAATACCCGGACCGCCAATGGGTGCAAATAGAACAACACTCTGTGGGTGACAAACCTTTGAGTGCACTAATGTGGCTGCCAAAATCCTTTAGAAGTATAAATGAAAGAGCTTGTCCCTCCATAGCGGTAACGCTCCATTATTGGGATAGTTTGTTCCCTAAGAGACAATGTATATTGACTCGCTACACGCCGATAGCCTTTAATCCTTTATTTTTACCGGGGACGGTTACGGGGATCTTTACTAAATGGTATGAGATAGGGGTGAGAACCTGGGGCCAATTATTTGAAGCTGATAAGCTGGTATCTTTCGACACATTGCGGGGCAGATATCCTGGGGTGGAGGGAGGTGACTTTGCATACCGTCAATTAGTATCTCTCCTTAAAAGCAAGGCGGTGAGGGAGGTGATGCAGCGTGAGAAATTAGAATTGGAGGGGATATGTGAGCGACATGCTTCATCTAGGGGATTGATAGGTTCCCTGTACCATAATATAAGCAAGCAGGCGCCCAGCTACGGGGCACATAGGAAAAGCTGGGAGCGAGAGCTGGGGACGAGTTTGGGAGACCCTGGGTGGGAGAGCATAGAAAAAGCAGCTGTGAAGGTGTCAACCCATGTACCCCTGCAGGAGAATGCTATGAAAGTATTATATCGGTGGTATCTCACGCCTGCCCGATTGAGGCGGATTTTCCCAAATGCCTCGGGCATGTGTTGGAGAAGGTGTGGCCAAGAGGGTACCATGGGACACATATGGTGGAATTGTGTTAAAATTCGTGCCTTTTGGAAGGCGGTACATTACAGGCTGCAGGCTTGGATAGGGTGTACAGTGCCCTGGGCCCCTGAGGTGTTCCTATTTTCAGCTAGGATTGCAGGCTTACTATCCTGTCAACAAACTTTGGCAAAGTATGTGGTTGGTACAGCAAGGGTGGTTGTAGCTTCACAATGGAGGAGGGAGGGAGTTCCCCCGCTGGCTAAGTGGCTTAATAAGTTGAGGTATGTACGTGAAATGGAAAGATTGGTGGCTGAGCATAAGCAACAAATGGGGAAATGGCACTCTGTTTGGAAATACATTCCTGTAGACGCTCTGACGAACTAATATGTCTGAGAGAAGAGTGCCTAGTTAAATATATTAAAAAAAAAAAAAAAAAAGAGGTAGTGCTCAGCGGTGCTCTCTTGGCGGAGAGGGGTAGGGGGGCGGGAGGGAGGGTAACCTCTGTTCTATTAAACAGTTGGAAAAAAACAAAAATGTTGAAGTTTAAAAATGTTGATATCGGAAAGTTGAAACTATGATGAGTTATACTGTACAAAGCACTAGTGGAATACTGTATTAGTCAAAGGTAAATGTAATCTGCTGGATAGTATTTTGCATTCTTTGTGTTGTTTCAATGAACAATAAAGACTTCATACAAATTCAAAAAAAAAAAAAAAAAAAAGAAAACCAGTGGGCTCAAGTTACAGAATTAGGCTACTTTCTTACCCTTTTGCTGTTACCAAGAAGCTGCAATATGAAGATTTAACACCAGGTAAATTCTTCTTGGAATGGAAGGGCTTGATATATAACCTTAACAAAAGTGGGGGGTTAATTGCTGATGGCATTGTATCTTCAATGAGGAAAAGAGAGGAGCTCATGCTGGATAATCAAATTCTCTTAGCTGCTATTTATGTTGATCCAATGAGCCGAATTTTGTTGAGCAGTGACCAAATTGCTACAGGAAAACAGGCACTCTATGACATAGCAGTTCGCATGAAAGGATTGCTACCTGAAACTCATAAACCACTGGATGAAGCTAAAGCTATAAATACTGGTGGTAATGGTAAGGGTAACTCAGGTTCATCCTCTTCAAATGAAGAAGAGAATTTTCAAGCCTATTTGGACAAAATGGAAGCTTCACAAGCAAAGCGATGTCGGTTAAGCATGGAAAAGCAACCTGTAAATGTCCATATAAAGAAATTCATGCAAGAGTTTTTTTAAAGGATTAAAAGAAGTGGAAAAGTTTGACCGCTCATCAAAACTGACTATAGAAGAAGCTATCACTATTTATCCAGAGATTGTCAGTGATGCAGCTAGAACCGTAACAGCAATGCCACCCACCCAAGTCAGTGTTGAGACTGTTTTCAGCACTGAAAATAATCAAATCAGATTTAAGGGCTTCTATGGAGGAGGATCTGGCAGAAGCAATTCTGTTTCTAAGTTAATTTTGGATTATGTTTAACAGCTATTCTACAGCTATATATGCCAAGTTTAAATAATATATAAGTTGTTTTAGGTTTTCCAAATGTTTTTGGTTTATGTAGGTTAACTTTGATTTTGTTCTAATTTCCAAAGGATGTTGTTCTAGAATTTCCAAAGGATGTGGTTGTTCCAGATTTTTATACTTGCTAATGCTAAGATGACTTTATACTTGATAAAAAAACAATAAACATAACCTTGGGGGTTTTTTTGTGTGTTTTTTTGTTTAAACTTTAGGATTAATGAATATTTATAGTTTCTTTAATAAATAAAATAAAAAGTCACAATGACATAGATTTTAAACCCAAACATTAACATGCATCCTTGCATGCTGCACTCTTTCAGTCAACATGCAAAAAAAATACATACCATAAACTGAGGAGTTGGAGGTACCATAAACTGAGGAGTCGAAGGATTTTTGTACCGACTCCACAGCCCTGCTTTGCAGTTGTCTACATTAATCTGCCATTTGGATGCCCAGCCTTCTAGTTTCCTAAGGTTTTCCTGCAAATTTTCATAATCAGCATGTGTTTTGACAACTTGGAATAGTTGTGTCATCTGCAAATTTAATCACCTCACTTGTTCTGATTTCTAGATTATTTATAAATATGTTAAATACCACCAGTCCCAGTACAGATCCCTGCGGCACTCCACTATTCACCCTCCTCCATTGAGGAAAATGGCCATTTAACCTTACCCTCTGTTTTCTGTCCAATAACCAATACTTAATCCATTGACAGACATTGCCTCCTATCCCATGACTCCTTAATTTTTTCAGGAGTCTCTCATGAGGAACTTTGTCAGAAGCTTTCTGAAAATCTAGATACACTACATTAAGTGGTTCACACCTGCTTTAGAATGACTTGCAGAATCTATACATGCTTGAGATTTCTAAGGTGTTTTTTTCAGGAACGCACAGCTCTACAATGAGTTTTGTGACCATCTCCCAACCAACAAACGCAGATTTTAAAAAGTAATCATTCAGGTGGTGGAAGAGTTATTTTGGTTCCTAGATATGTGTAGTCTAGCCCCTTAGATAACTTTAACTGCTCTGATTGCGTCTGTACACCTGTGCTGATGAAAATCACTTTGCATGTTTTCATTTAATACAGAGAGAACATGGTATGTGGTGCTCAGGATGTGTACATTGAACCAGTGGTTCCAAAACCTTGTCCTGGAGGCACCCCGGTCAGGTTTTCAGGATATCCGCAATGAATATTTGAGATATTTACATGTACTGCCTCCACTGTGTTCACATCTCTCATGAATATTCATTGTGGATATCCTGAAAACCCTGACCTCCAGGACCAGGTTTGGGAACCACTGAATTGGGTGTTGGACTCCAAAAAAGCGTTTATTAAGCCAATGCAGAATACAGTAGTGCCCTTTGTATAGCTGGACACTTTGCTTGAAATACTGTGAGCTAATGAAACACATTTTACATGGTTTATTTTAGGAAAGGAATCACGTAGTGTACAGTACACTTCCCAGGATGCAGGACCCAGGGCACATTGTTGAGGAGACATACACCATGGAAGAGGACCCTGAAGGTGCCATGTCGGTAGTTTCTGTTGAGACGTCAGATGATGGCACAACTCGACGCACAGAAACCACAGTGAGTGAAGCCAGGAGCATGCTTGCAACCCTTTCCATAGAGGGAGGTGTCAGGAGTGCCTGTAAATACCATGCCCTTTAGTTGGAGGGCCGGTTCTGGGTAATGGGTTCTGGTGCTCTGTGCAACTTACTGCTGCTGTTGTCTTCTGATCACTGTTAGCTTTGAGCTGCGTAACCAGCTTTCAAATTAGATTGGTGTAAAGTAATCACAGTATTTACATTTCACTGTATTGCATAATTAGCAGATCAGTTTGCTTGTTATGCTTTGTGTGCATGTGACGTGTGCACAAGCTGTGTCTGGTGTCGTAAATGGTCAAGGAGATGGATGAGAAGTGGTGACACCTTTTTTTTTTTTTCCCCATACTTTTCTTTTCTTGTGCAACCAGGTAAAGAAAGTGGTGAAGACTGTTACGACGCGTACCATCCAGGTCCCAGTTGGTCCAGATGGTCTCCCTTTGGACAACTCTGCTGTCTCTGGCAATTATGTCCAAACTTTGGGTCGTAACTACCGCACAAATGGTGGTGAGGGTGTTGGCATAGGGTACGTAGGCCCGCCAGGCACTTCTACCGTTCCCCGGAATTACCACTATGATGATGGCTACAGACGCCACTGTGAGGACAGCAGCTACCCTGGCAGTGAGAACAATTATAGCAGCTTGTCTCGTGTTACCCGCATGGACGAGCGCTATCGTCCTTCACCTATGGATGGTTACCGTGCCCACAGCAGACAAGATATGTACGGTCCCCAGCCCCAGGTGCGTGGTGGTGGCAGTAATGCCAATCTCGATCGCTTTCACCCAGAGCCGTATGGATTGGAGGATGACCAACGGAGCCTTGGCTTCGATGACATGGATTATGGCCTTGGCTCAGACTACGGCACTGCACGGCGAGCAGGAACACCCTCTGACCCCAGAAGGCGGCTCAGGTACAGTTGTTGTGCTACATGTAATGACTTGCAGGGTCAACCTGTTTTCAGGGTATCTGTCCCCCCCCCCCCCCCCCCCCCAATAAAGGTTAGAATGGTTTTGACCAGTTGGGGCTCCATTCCTTTTCCAAGAGCCTAGGCTCAGGTGTACTTGACATGTAGAAGTTTCTGGTTTCATAGGTGGGGAGTTGCTTGGTTGTCTTTGGGCATCTTTTGTCTCCTAGAAGTAGCTCCCAGTAGGCTTTGTTTAGTTTGTGTTGGTATTTTGTTCTGGGGTCGTCTTAACAGCAGTAATTTTAGACAAGCCTTCAGAGGGTATTAGGAGTTAGAACTGCAGCATTTCTAAGGCCCTGTGGCTTCTGGTTGTGAACTTAATGTGCAAATTGCAAGGCATCTTGTGGTGTAGTATCTCTCATATGTATTTATTTAAATTCCCCTAACATCCCCAGTAAGAGGAGATTGTATATCACAGCTTGAAATCTTCAGCCAGGATATATATGCCCTCTCAAGTCAGTGCTTAATGCTCTTAGTAATTGTGTTGTGCAATGAGCATCCTTCTGGAGCCTGTAAGCTGTAATATACACAGGCAGCAAATTGAGATATTTGAAAGGTTTTTAAATGTAGTGCTGCCAAAGACATTTGCTGCTATTTCTGTCTCTCTTCTGCCATGTTGAACTGATTGCAACTCTGTGGTAGTTATAAAGTCTACACCCCTTTAGAACACTTTTCGCATTTTGTTGTCAGTGTATCAGACTTGTGTACATTTACCTGAGTTTTATTTCACTCTTCAACACATTATGCTCCACATCTTTCAGGGACTAGTGCAGTGGTTCCCAAACCTGGTCCTGGAGGCACCTCAGCCAGTCAGGTTTTCAGGATATCCACAATGTATATTCATGAGGGAGATTTGCATGCATTGTTTCCACTGCATACAAATCTCTCTCATGAATATTCATTCTGGATATTTTGAAAACCTGACTGGCTGAGGTGCCTCCAGGACCAGGTTTGGGAACCACTGGGCTGGTGTATTAACAGGGGGAGGGATAAATTGCACATCCAAAAAAAACAAACTGAAATTCACGCAACCACTGGCTTAATATTTTAGTGAAAGCACCTTTGGTATCAATTTGGTGAGTCTGTTGGGATAGCTCTCCACCAGCTCCACATAACTACATTTGTGAGAACATTTTTCTTTACAAAACCGTTCAGGCTCTCAAGGTCCTTGGAAGTGTTGAACAGCAGTTTTCAAGTCATGCTGCACATTTTTGATGGACTGTAGGGACATTTAGCTTTCTGTTCTGCAGTGGCGTAGCAAGGGGGGAGGGGCGGTCCGCTCGGGGGGGGGGGGTGCTCCCTGCCAGCTCCCACACCCTACCTTTAAAAAGAATATCAGAAAGCGCAGCGCCTTGCGCCTGCCCTGCACGTAAAAGAAATGTGGACCGTCGGATCTTCCCTCGCTCTATCTGTCCCGCCCTCCGCTGACGCAACTTCCTATTTCCACAAGGGCGGGACAGACAGAGCGAGAGAAGGCCCGATGGTCCACATTTCTTTTACGTGCAGGGCAGGCGCGAGGCGCTGCATCTCGCCTCCCGATATTCTTTTTAAAGGTAGGGTGCGGGAGCTGGTCGGGAGGGGGGTGTCATCGTGCTGCACCCGGAGGGGGGGTGCAACGGCGAACCGCCCCGCCCCGGGTGGCAGCCCCCCCTGCTACGCCACTGCTGTTCTGTGCTTTAGGCCATCATACTTAAAGGTGAACTTAGCGTCAGCAGTAGAGAGCTGAGCAGGATTCATAGGGAATTGGGGATGGACTTAGGTCCCGGGTGCCCTCCCTGAGCGTACCTCAGTAAATCCTGGTGGTCTAGTGGTCTTTTACAGGCAGGAAAGATCCCCACTCTTTCCTGCCTGCTGCTGCTTTAAAATGGCTGCTGAGACTTCAAGCGGCATCTTTGAGGCCACAGCAGAGAGAGGATAAGTGGCTTTGGACGGGAAAGAGTGGGGATCTTTCCTGCCCTTAAGAGGCCACTAGACCACCAGGATGTACCAAGGTATATTTAGGGAGGGCACCCAGGGCTGGAGGGGAAGGGATTGTGTATGAATGGAGTCATATGTGGGGAGTGGGCGGGAGGGATCAAGAGGGCTGTTTAAAAAAAAAAAAAAAAAAAAAAGGAAGCTGGAAAAATTTTTTGTAAGGGGACGTACATGGAGAAGGGGGAAAAGGAAAATAGAGCACATGGGATAGAAGGGGATGGAGAGGAGAGAGGGGACATGTTGCTTATGGATGGGAGGGGAAGGAAGGAAGGAAAGGAAAGGGGGACATGTTGCTCTTGGATGTTTTGCTTTTTTTGGAAATGTGCATATTTTTATTTTTTCTATTTAGCAGAGTATGGATGAAAATGCATTTGTTAACTTTTATCAGTGTTTATAGAATCTGGCTTTCTTGGGAGGGGAGGGCATGGTGACCGTGCAATGTGGTGGGGCAGGGCTTGGGGTGGGAATGGAGGAGATTACTTGTGGCGGGGACGGATTAGATTTTTGTTCCTGTGCAACTCGCTCTGGTCAGCAGCAAATTAATCCAGACTTGTGGGTTATGATGACCATCTATCAGCATGTGGAGAGAGAACATTGAACTGAGTTGTCTGATAGGACGGAATGCTCCTTGGTCAGTCAGTATTTTCTATCTCCAGCAGGCGGATGGCCGGGCTCTTGTGAGCTCCTGGTCTCATCTGTTAGCTTCTGTTCTGGGTCTCTCAGTTCAGTAGAGCTATGGTGTGTGCTGCCTTTAGGGAATAGACCTAGTGCTAAATAGTAGTAGTAGTAGTCATCACAGGTTCCTGCCCCTGTCTTCTGCCCTCTCTGTTCTCCTTCCTCAGTGCTGTGGAAAGCTAGATTTCATACCACATTAAAAAAAACAATTCAGCTTTTGCAGCCAAGTATTTGGGCATTCTGCTTTCAGCTCACAAATGGCTCCAGGAGAGATACTGGTGCTCCCAGTATTGGGGCTGGGAGAGGAGAGGGTAGATGTGTGCCTCCAGCGAGCTCGAGTCAGCAGGCCGGCCTCCCGACAGCACCCTGCGGTGACTATTAAATTGCATATAATTTCTCTGCAACTTCCTGCAGTCGCGGTTTTAGCTGCTCCCACTGTCCAAAGTAGCAAGCAAGGCTGGGGCTGTGTGGGCTGTGCAGGCTCTCCTCGGCATACAGGGACTGCGTTCAGGGAAGCCTTGCCTTTTTCCTGTATAAGTAGAGTGTGGGCTGATCTCTTTCATGGTGCTGACCAGGGCATCAGTGAACATCTTAGCGCGTGCCAGGGGTGGCATTGCCAACACTTCTCTCCTGGACCCTTCTTCGGTCCTTCTTTTCTCTGTTTCAGCTGGTCCAGGGGTGTCTCCAGAGAGAGAGGGAGGGGTCTGTTGAGCCGTTTTCTCCCAGGTTTCTTTTGCTGCTGCACACTTTTTTCCTTTGGCTATTCTCCACGGATAAGGGCACCTTCTGGGTTGCTTTCTGCCTCCCATCCTCATTTCAGGGCAGTCTGGGTATGATCAGCTGCAGGAGGGCTTGAAGGATGGGGAGCTCTTCCCAGAAGAACCCGGTGTTTCCCCTGTGGTTTTCTCACTAAGACCCTTCAAGTGCTTGTTTCCTCTTCTGAACCCGCTTCTTCTGCCTCAGTGACGCATTAGGTGAACGCCTTTCTGTCGGATGCGCAGGGCATTGCAGAAGGTTATGTCTGGTCCGTGACTTGACGACGACTCCATTGCATTTTTATACCATATCCACGCCGGGATTGGGCTGCATTGCCTGTAGTGGCTTCGTTGGTACCAGTGGTCACCAATGGTGCCGCTGCCTGTGGTGAGTACAGATGTTACTTATTATTCCAGAGTTGGTTCAATCTTTTCCTAGTGTGGGAGCGAGAGCACAGCATCAGGGCAGTGCATCATGTGGCATAGGCCCATACAGAGGACCTATTTCGTGTTCTCATTTCTGTTATAGTTTTCTGTTTGTGAGCTTTGAGTCCCCTCAGTTTTATTTTTGTCAGTGTGGCAGTTCTTTGGAAGGACTCTTTGTCTGCAGTTTAATGCTATTGGCTCTCTTTCTGTGAACAGTTTTACATTTTGAGTTTTCTTTGGGGCCGGTGCACTATTCCCATGTCTCTCCTGATATCCATGGAAAAGTTGGAACCTCACTGTTGCCATGGGGGTATTTTCTCTAGGGGCATTGTTTCTACTGTGAAGTGGAATTTTGTTCTGGAAGGTGGCTGGCTTTCATCCTGAAGGTCTCCAGGTTCATGGCTGATTTGGGTATCATTAGAAATTGTGGAGCTCAGCTTTATTTCACAGGGGGCATATTTTTCTTCCCTCTCCCATACTGCTGACCTTGACAGGCTGTTCTTTCAGTTGCTGGGACAGCTAGCTCTTCGCTTCACTGCTAAAG